>NC_041392.1:9877258-9904554 GCF_002162155.2 Triticum dicoccoides
TTCAGTTAGCAGCAGTAGCGAAGGAATCACTCGATCGGGTTCAGTTAACAGCCATCGGTCGATCGCTCGGGTTCAGTAACGCGTAGCCCGCAGTGCAATCGCTCGGGTTCTGATAGAGCCCAACGCCTCGCTCGGGTTCAGTTAGCGCCAACGCCTCGCACACACGCGTGTACGTGTACGAGAGAAACGCGCATCGCTCGGCCCCCGACCTCCCACCGTAACCGGGAACTCCCCGAAATCCCCCCCCCTTGCTTCTACCACGGTTTTTTCCGTCATGGACGGCCCAAAAATGTCATGCAGCTGCGTCTCCGGCCCACCCAGGACGAAAAGCCCATTTTCTGTAATGATTTTTTGTCATAGAAGTAGGAGCCCACCACATCTATGATGATACCGGGTTTTGTCACAATTATCGTCATAGAAGTGTCATATGTATGACAGAAAAAAATTTCGTTCGGCCCAAAATGTCACGGATGTTGTCTTTTTTTGTAGTGCTATTATCGATAATTTCAGTGATTGCAGAGAATACCTTACTGAAAACCGCTTGTCATTTCCTTCTGCTCCTCGCTTGGTTCGACACTCTTACTTATCGAAACGACTACGATATGTCCCCTACACTTGTGGGTCATCAAGACTCTTTTCTGGCACCGTTGCTGGGGACTGAAGCGCCTTTGGTAAGTGGAATTTGGTAAGGAAAAATTTATATAGTGTGCTAAAATTTACTGTCACTTGTTACTATGGAACATAATCCTTTGAGGCGCTTGTTCGGGGTATCTTCACCCCGACCAGTAGAGCAAAGACTTGCTCCTCAACCTACTGAACCTACTAAACCTACTAAAAATGTTTACTTTGAAATTCCTTTGGGTATGATAGAGAAACTGCTAGCTAATCCTTTTATAGGAGATGGAACATTGCATCCCGATTTGCGCCTAATCTATGTGTATGAAGTTTGTGGATTATTTAAGCTTGCATGTATGCCCGAGGATGTTATCAAGAAGAAGGTATTCCCCTTATCTTTGAAGGGAAAGGCATTTACATGGTTTAGGCTATGTGATGATATGGGATCATGGAACTACAACCGATTGAAATTGGAATTTCATCAAAAGTTTTATCCTATGCATCTTGTTCCTCGTGATCATAATTATATATATAATTTTTGGCCTCGCGAAGGAGAAAGCATCGCTTAAGCTTGGGGGAGGCTTAATTCAATGTTATATTCATGCCCCAATCATGAGCTCTCAAGAGAAATTATTATTCAAAATTTCTATGCTCGGCTTTCTCTAAATAATCACTCCATGCTCGATACTTCTTGTATTGGTTCTTTTATGATGAAGACTATTGAATTCAAATGGGATTTATTGGAAATAATTAAACGCAACTCTGAAGATTGGGATCTCGACAAAGGTAAGGAGTCAGGTATAACACCTAAGTTTGATTGTGCTAAATCTTTTATGGATACCGATGTTTTCCGTGAATTTAGCACTAAATATGGACTTGACTCTGAGATAGTAGCTTCTTTCGGTGAATCCTTTTCTACTCATGTTGATCTGCCTAACGATAAGTGGTTTAAATATAATCCTCCCATTGAAGTAAAAGTAGTTGCACCTATTAAGGTTGAAGAAAATACTATCACTTATAATGATCCTGTTGTTCCTACTGCTTATATTGAGAAACCACCTTTCCCTGTTAGAATAAAGGATCATGCTAAAGCTTCAACTGTGGTCCGTAAGAGTAATAGTAGAACATCTACACCCCCTGAGCAAATTAAAGTTCAACCTAGTATTACTATGGTTAAATATCTCTTGGCCGACAATATAGATGGGCATGTTATTTACTTCTGTGATGAAGCTGCTAGAATTGCTAGACCTAATACTAAAAATAAACATAGACCTGTTGTAGGCATGCCTATTATTTCTGTTAAAATAGGAGATCATTGCTATCATGGCTTATGTGATATATATGGGTGCTAGTGCAAGTGCAATACCCCATTCCTTATACAAAGAAATTTTGCATGATATTGCACCTGCTGAGATAGAAGAAATTGATGTTACAATTAAGCTTGCCAATAGAGACACTATTTCACCAGTTGCGATTGTTAGAGATGTTGAAGTCTTGTGTGGGAAAGCTGAATATCCTGCTGATTTTCTTGTTCTTGGTTCCCCACAAGATAACTTTTGTCCCATTATATTTCGTAGACCCTTCTTGAATACTGTTAATGCTAGGATAGACTGCAAAAATGATGTTGTTACTATTTGTGGGGGATATGTCTCATGAGTTTAATTTTGCTAAATTTCATAAACAACCCCATGAGGAAGAATTTCCTAGGAAAGATGAAATTATTGGTCTTGCTTCTATTGCCATGCCTCCTGATGATCCTTTAGAACAATATTTGCTAGACCAAGAAACTGATATGTTTATGAATGAAAGAAGGGAAATAGATGAAGTATTCTTCAAAAAGGGGCCTATTTTGAAACACAACCTGCCTGTTGAAATCCTAGGGGATCCTCCTCCACCTAAGGGTGATCCCGTGTTTGAGCTTAAACCATTACCTAATACTCTTAAATATGCTTATCTTGATTAAAATAAGATATATCCTGTTATTATTAGTGCTAACCTTTCAGAGAAGGAAGAAGAGGAATTATTGAAAACTCTGAAGAAACACCATGCTGCTATTGGATATACTCCTGATGATCTTAAGGGCATTAGTCCCACTATATGCCAAGACAAAATAAAATTGGAGAAAGACGCTAAACTGGTTGTTGATCACCAGTGATGGTTAAATCCTAAGATGAAAGAAGTGGTAACAAAATAAATACTAAATCTTCTGGAGGCAGGTATAATTTATCCCGTTGCTGATAGTCAGTGGGTAAGTCCTATCCATTGTGACCGTAAGAAGGGAGGTATTTCTGTTGTTCGTAATGATAAAGATGAATTGATCCCACAAAGAATTGTTATAGGTTATAGGATGGTAATTGATTTCCACAAACTAAATAAAGCTACCAAAAAGGATCATTTCCCTTTGACTTTTACTGATCAAATGCTAGAAAGATTATCCAAACATACACACTAATGATTCCTAGATTGTTACTCTGGTTTCTCTCAAATACCTGTGGCCAAAGAGGATCATGAAAAGACTACTTTTACTTGTCCTTTTGGTAGCTTTGCTTATAGACGTATGCCTTTTGGTTTATGCAATGCACCTGCTACCTTTCAAAGATGCATGATGGCTATATTCTCTGACTTTTGTGAAAAGATTTTTGTGGTTTTCATGGATGATTTCTCCGTATATGGAACTTCTTTTGATGATTGCTTGAGCAACCTTGATCAAGTTTTGCAGAGATGTGAAGAAACTAATCTTGTCTTGAATTGGGAGAAGTGCCACTTTATGGTTAATGAAGGTATTGTCTTGGGGCATAAAATTTCTGAAAGAGGTATTGAAGTTGATAAAGCTAAAGTTGATGCTATTGAAAAGATGCCGTGTCCCAAGGACTTTAAAGGTATAAGAAGTTTCCTTGGTCATGCAGGTTTTTATAGGAGGTTCATTAAGGACTTCTCAAAAAATTCTAGGCCTCTGACTAATCTCTTACAAAAAGATGTTCCTTTTATCTTTGATGATGATTGTGTAGAAGCATTTGAAATACTTAAGAAAGCCATTGATCTCTGCACCTATTGTTCAGCCACCTGATTGGAATTTACCCATTGAAATTATGTGTGATGCTAGTGATTATGCTATAGGTGTTGTTTTAGGACAAAGCGTTGATAAGAAATTAAATGTTATTCAATATGCTAGTAAAACTCTAGACAATGCCCTGAGAAATTATGCTACTACTGAAAAAGAATTTTTAGAAGTTGTATTTGCTTGTGACAAGTTCAGACCTTATATTGTTGATTCTAAGTAACTGTTCACACTGATCACGCTGCTATTAAATATCTTATGGAAAAGAAAGATGCTACACCTAGACTTATTAGATGGGTTCTC
The DNA here is from genome assembly GCF_002162155.2 of Triticum dicoccoides. Taxonomy (NCBI): domain Eukaryota; kingdom Viridiplantae; phylum Streptophyta; class Magnoliopsida; order Poales; family Poaceae; genus Triticum; species Triticum dicoccoides. Next base: position 9,881,235 of record NC_041392.1, read on the forward strand.
TTGCTACAAGAATTTGATTTGCATATTATTGATAGAAAGGGAGTTGAGAACCCCGTTGCAGACAACTTGTCTAGGTTAGAGAATGTTCTTGATGACCCACTACCTATTGATGATAGCTATCCTGATGAACAATTAGCTATCATAAATGCTTCTCTTACTGCTCCATGGTATGTTGATTATGCTAATTACATTGTTGCTAAGTTTATACCACCTAGTTTCACATACCAACAAAAGAAAAAGTTTTTCTATGATTGAAGACATTACTTCTGGGATGACCCACGGCTTTATAAAGAAGAAGTAGATGGTGTAATTAGACATTGTGTACCTGAGCATGAACAGGAACATATCCTACGCAAGTGTCACTCCGAGGCCTATGGAGGACACCACGCTCGAGATAGAACTGCACATAAGTTATTGCAATCCTGTTTTTATTGGCCTACTCTCTTCAAAGATGCCCGTAAGTTTGTCTTGTCTTGTGATGAATGTCAAAGAATTGGTAATATTAGTAGACGTCAAGAAATGCCTATGAACTATTCACTTGTTATTGAACCATTTGATGTTTGGGGTTTTCATTATATGGGACCGTTTCCTTCCTCTAATGGGTATACACATATTTTAGTTGTTGTTGATTACATTAGTAAGTGGGTAGAAGCTATCCCAACTGGTAGTGCTGATCATAACACATCTATTAAGATGCTTAAAGAAGTTATTTTTCCGAGATTTGGAGTCCCTAGATATTTAATAACTCATGGTGGTTCACATTTCATTCATGGTGCCTTTCATAAAATGCTTGCTAAGTATGATGTTAATCATAGAATTGCATCTCCATATCACCCGTAGTCTAGTGGTCACGTAGAACTTAGTAATAGAGAGCTCAAATTGATTTTGCAAAATACTATTAACAGATCTAGAAAGAATTGGTCCAAGAAACTTGATGATGCATTATGGGCATATAGAACTGCATATAAAAATCATATGGGTATGTCTCCGTATAAAATGGTTTATGGAAAAGCATGCCACTTACCTCTCGAATTAGAACATAAGGCATATTGGGCCATTAAAGAGCTCAATTATGATTTCAAACTTGCCGGTGAGAAGAGACTATTTGACATTAGCTCACTTGATGAATGGAGAACCCATGATTATGAGAATGCCAAACTGTTTAAAGAAAAAAGTTAAAAGATGGCATGACAAAAGGATACAAAAGTGTGAGTTTAATGTAGGTGACTATGTTTTGCTATACAACTCTCGTTCAAGATTTTTTGTAGGAAATCTCCTATCTAAATGGGAAGGTCCTTACGTTATCGAGGAGGTCTATCATTCTGTTAACATAAAAATCAACAACTTCGAGGGAACAAATCCGAAGGTGGTGAACGGTCAAAGAATCAAACATTATATCTCAGGTAATCCTATAAATGTTGAAACCAATGTTATTGAAACCGTAACCCTGGAGGAATACATAAGGGACACTTTCCGGAACGTTTCAGACTCCGAAAAGGAATAGGTATGTGGTATGGTAAGTAAACCGACTCCAAAACAGTTCTAAAGGTAATTTTTCTCCATTTTGGAATATTTAAGAAAATAGGAAAATAAGATGTAGTCCAAAAGGGACATGAGGCACCCACGAGGGTGGAGGGCGCGCCCCCTGCCTAGTGGGCACCTCGTGTGCTCTCCGGACTCCGTTTTCTTGCACGTACTTCTTTTGGTCCGTAAAATTTTATTATACAATATCCAGAAGGTTTTGACCCCCGTATCACGCAAATATCGTCTATTCTTGTTTCGAGTTGTTTTTCTGACAGATTTAGATCACCATGACGTCCCAAAGTGCCCCTAAGGACAAGTTCATCGAGAAGGTCATCAACCCCTACCTCGCGGAGGTGCTGGAACATCATCAAACCATCGAGATGCATGAGGGGTTGCTGCACATCCGCGATGTTGAGGGACCAAGGAGGTCCGGAAGCATTGAGACAAGGCTTGAAGCAATGGAGCAACAAGTTTTCAACTGTCAGGAGATGGTGGAACGTGGACTCGACGCCAATCACATAATGATCACGGAGTTTACCAACAACCACAAGCTGGATGCCAAGGACATTGAGGAGGCCATCTTCAAGCTTCACGAGAAAATCGAGCACCTCCAAGCCCAGATCTATGACGTGCAAAACCAAAACTGTGGGTATGAATATAGATTCACGAGGATGAGTTTGGCTGCAGATCCTAGAGACTCGATCATCCTTCTATGATGGTGAGCCTATGCCTTGGAAGATGGACGACAAGCCTACATCATCAACAACTCCACCATCACCACCCCGAGGAAAGATATATAATCACATGGGTATGGGCACTCCCCATGCCAACTGCCAAGCTTGAGGGAGGTGCCCGGTATCGTATCACCATCACACTCCTATATTTACCGTTTTTCTTAGTTCGATCCTTTTGGTAATATCTTGATCTAGTAGAGTAAAGTTTTAGTATGATCTAGTCTTGAGTTTTGCTTTATGATCCTTCTATGTAATCGAGTCCGAGAGCTATATATGTAATAAAGATTAGTGTTGAGTCAAGGTATTGATTATCTTGCTACGATCTTGAGAGAATAAAAGAAAGAATAAAAAGAAATAAAGAGATCATATTGATCTTATGGAGAGTAATGACTTCACATATAAAGAGTATGATGAATAAAAGTTGTTGAGAGTTGACAAACATAGTTTTCTTCATCGTTGCAATTAATAGGAAGTAGTAAAGAAAGAGAGGTTTTCACATATAAATATACTATCTTGGACATCTTTTATGATTGTGAGCACTCATTAAAATATGACATGCTAAAGAGTTGATGTTGGACAAGGAAGACAACGTAATGGGTTATGTTTTCTTATATCCGAAATAAAGTATATTGTCATGGATCATTCAACATGTTGAGCTTGCCTTTCTACCTCATGCTATCCAAATCCTTTGCACCAAGTAGAGATACTACTTGTGCTTCCAAATATCCTTAAACCCAGTTTTTCCATGAGAGTCCACCATATCTACCTATGGATTGAGTAAGATCCTTCAAGTAAGTTGTCATCGTTGCATGCAATAAAAAAATTGCTCTCTAAATATGTATGATTTATTAGTGTGGATAAAATAAGCTTTATATGATCTTGTGATGTGGAAGCAATAAAACCGACGGACTGCATAATAAAGGTCCATATCACAAGTGGCAATATAAAGTGACGTTCTTTCGCATTAAGATTTTGTGCATCCAACCATAAAAGCACATGACAACCTCTGCTTCCCTCTGCGAAGGGCCTATCTTTTATTCTTGTCTTATACCTTATACAAAGAGTCATGGTGATTTTCACCTTTCCTTTTTTCATTTTATCCATTGGCAAGCACAATGTGTTGGAAAGATCCTGATATATATATCCAATTGGATGTAAGTTATCATAAATTATTATTGTTGACACTACCCTTGAGGTGAAAGGTTGGGAGGCAACACTATAAGCCCCTATAGCAATTGTGAAAGACTAAATGATAGTTGAGTATGTGGACTTCCTGAAAAGCTCTTGTATTGACTCTTTCCGATGTTATGATAAATTGCAATTGCTTCGATGACTGAGATCATAATTTGTTAGCTTTCAATGAAGTTTCTGATTCATACTTGACATTGTGAATAGATTGTTACTTTAGCATAAGAAATCATATGACACTATTTATATATGCTGCTGTTATAAGAATGATCATGATGCCCTCATGTCCATATTTTATTTTATCGATGTAAGTGCATCTAGTGCCACCCCTAGTTGGTTTTGGAGTATTGACGACAAACCTAGTTGAGGGACTAATGTGTTTGTGAGAATTGCAGGAAAACACAGGTAGAAGTCCCTCGTTGATTCGGTTTTCCTACCAGAGATGACCCCTAAAAATGTATGAAGACATTGAACTCAAAGGTGGTATATGAAGATATTCACATGAAGACTATGACAAGAGAAGACACCACATGAAGCCTATGGAGCTCGAAGACTTAGATCTTTTGTAGTTCTCTTTCTTTTGTGTTGAGTCATAGGAACCACCGTACTGTTAAGTGGGGTCCAAAAGAACCAGTCAGAATGACTGAAGTGATGCCTAACCAAAACCTATGTCTTCGAGTGAAGACTATGAGAGCGAATCTTGTCCAGAGTCGGACAAGTCACCTTTGCTTGCAGCCCAAGTAAAGTTGCCGTGTGAGTTTGAAATCTGACCGTTGGAACACGTGTCAGTTCCTTAGTGACCTAGGGTCATTTCGGACAAATTAGGTAGGGTTGCCAAGTGGCTATAAATAGCCCACCCCCTACAACCATAAACGGTTGGCTGCTCAGATTCAGTGTATGGTTTTGTCGTTTGAGAGCAACCCATCTCGAAGCCTTTGAGAGAGAATTCCTTGCGAGGATAAAGCCCTAACCACCCAGAGCCAAAGAGAATTAGGCATCACTTAAGTCTTCTAGTCTGTGTGATCTGAAGACTTATTACACTTGAGGACTGTGCATCCTCTAGCCAGTTAGGCGTCGCGCTCTGAGCATCCAAGAGACATTGTGGATTGCCGGTGAACGAAGTCTGTGAAGGTTTGGGAGTCTACCTTGAAGACTTACCGGAGTGATTGGGCGAGGTCTGTGTGACCTTAGCTCTAGGGGAATACGGTGAGGACTGGGTGTCCTGAGCTGTGTGTTCAGGAGTGGGTGTCCGGGACTGTGTGTCCTAAGGTTTAAATACCTAGCCGCCCCAACCAGACGTACAGTTGTCACAGCAACTAGAACTGGTCCAACAAATCATTTTCTTCAACGAGTCACTGGTTTCATCTTCCCTTCGCTTTACTTACTGTTACTCCTTGTGAAGTCATTGTATGTTTGCACTATCTTTTGTCTTCACTGAGTGACTGCGTGTTCTATCTAGCTTCACAATATCTTCCTACCTGATCCTTACTACATTGCTCCTATTAGTCATTGTGCTTTCACTCTATTGAATACTTGACTATGGCTTGCCTAGTGTAGCCTACCTTCCGCTGCAGGGTATTAGGTTTATTTCTATCATTTGTCTTCATAACTCCCACGTTTTGAAGACTTTCATAAAAATCTCCTATTCACCCCCCTCTAGTCGATATAACGCACTTTCAATTGGTATCAGAGCAAGGTGCTCCCTTGTTCTATGTGATTCGGTTTAACCACCTGGAGTTTTAGCTATGTCGACTGCAGGGATAATTAAAGTCTCCACTGCGTGCCCCGTCTTTGATGGAACTGAATATCCCTACTGGAAGAATAAGATGCGCATGCATCTTGAAGCCATTGACGTCGACCTATGGTATGTCGTCGAGAACGGCGTTCCCAAGGCTGGAGAAGGTGTCACTGCTGCTGATGTCAAGAAATTCGTTCAACTGGACTCTACTGCCAAGAATATCATCTGTGGTCATTTGACCAAAGGACAGTATGGCCGTGTGAGTGCTTTGAAAACATCTAAGCTGGTCTGGGACTGGCTCTCCAAGGTCAATGAAGGCGTCTCAACCTAGAGAGATCACAGAATCAGTGTCCTTCGCAACCTCTTCAACCGCTTCAAGCGAAATGACAATGAGAATGTCCAGCTCACATTTGACCGACTCACTGACATCACAAATGAGCTTCAAGCCCTTGGCGCTACTGAGATCACCAAACATGAAGTCGTCAAGACACTGCTGAGATCACTTGATAGTTCGTTTGACACCCTAGCCCTGATGATTCAAGAACGTCCTGATTTCAAGACACTCGATCCGTCTGACATACTTGAGAGGCTCAACACACATGAGTTTCAGCTTTCTGAGAAAAGAGATATCTACGGTCCAAACTATGGGCGAACTCGTGCCTTGAAGGCAAAAGCTGTCTCCTCATCTGAAGAAGAATCTGACAACAGTTCTGATGATCCTGAAGACAATGGAAGGGAACTTGCTATGCTTGTGAAGAAGTTCCAAAAATTCACCAAGAAGAAAGGCTTCAGAAAGTCTTCCCGATCAAGCTCAAGGAATGATGAAGCTTCTGCTCACGACTACAAGAAGAAAACATGTCACAAGTGCAAGAAACCTGGCCACTTCATCTCTGAGTGTCCACAGTGGGACAATGAGAACAAAAAGAAGAAGAAGAGCAAGGAATATGACTCTGACGACAAGAAGAAGAAGAAATACTCAAAGTCTTCTTCCAAGTCTTCCTCAAAGTCTTCATCACACAAGAAGAGCTCATCTGGCAAGGCACGTGCGTTTGTTGGCAAGGAAATGGATTTAGAGGAGGAGTCCACTTCTGAGGAGGCGGAGGTGGAGTCTTAGGAGGAGTCCGATTCAGGCGTCGCAAGTCTGGCTACAGCATACGTTGCCAAGTCCATCTTAAACACGGAAGACAATGTCCTCATCACTGACACCTATGCAAATGACAAGGACTACTCCACTTCTACCTACTGCTTCATGGCATGCGGTGCCAAGGTAAACACACGCACTACTCACTATCAAACATCTAGTGACGATGACTCTGATTGTGGTTCAAAACCCAGCTACAGAACACTTGCTAAAATTGCAACTGAACAACAGAAAGCTATGGAACATATTCAAAAACTGTTAGACAGAAGCGATGATCTGTTAGGTGCTGAAATGACTCGATCTGAATCCTTAATTGAAGACATAAAAAATCTTCACGTTAAGTATCAGGAACTTGAAAGTCGTCATGAAACTCTCTCAACAACTCATGAAAAGCTTTCCTATGATTATCTTCAAAGGAAGCAAGATCTTGAGAAATTGAGAGCTGTTCATGAAGATCTTCAAAAGGAAAACGAGTCACTTCGCGCCAAACAGATCAGTCCTGCTCAGGAAGGATTTGAACCACCATGTCTTAAATGCATTGAGCGTGATAATGCTACTTCTGTTGCTGAATGTTCTACTGCTACTGCTGTTGCAATATCTTCAACTGTTGATGTGGCAACTAACCCCTCTGCTAAGGATACCACCGCTATTGCTGATGAGAATGCTAGGTTGAAGACATTGCTTGAAACAGGGATGTACAAAAGTCTTAAAGGGCATCAGACACTATGTGATGTCCTCAAAAAGCAGATTCTGAACCGAAACCCGAGGAAAGAGGGTGTTGGGTTCGTAAGGAAAATGAATGCTGATGGCTCTTACTGGAAACCTGAGCAGTACCCCAAAACCATGTGGGTTGCTGCAAAGGAACCTTCAGCAGATCCATCCAATCTATCTGGCTTCACTTGTGCTAACCCCATTATCATTGATGAATCCTTTGATGCAAACTATATACTGTTTAAGAATCAGAATGGTGAAGTGTTTGCCAGGTACATTTGTACTAACTGCAGGAATGGACCGCCTATGAAGAAGATCTGGGTTCCGAAAAGGTGTCTGGAGAATCTTCCTGTGAATGTCATCATGACACCTCACGTGAAGAAGACAAACCTCAGACCAAAGGCTTCATACGGTCCAAAGGCTTCATACAGATAGAGGACTCACCTGAGTCGCACTAATGCAAATGTTTTGTAGGGAAACCATACTCATGCATATGAATATGAGAGCGGTTCGTCAAACCGCCATGTTCATAAGACCAAGAACTATTGTGCTTATTCTCATGAGTACTATTGTCCGCCTGCAAGACTGTTTGCTAGGGCTCCAAAGCCAAAATTCTCAGATGCTGCACTTAGACTTATTGCTTCTAAGCCACCCTTGAAGATGTGGGTGGCTAAGAAAGCTTAACTCTCTTTTGCAGGGAAAGGTCTCCAGCAGAAAACCAAAATCATCTGACGCTATTGCTGGGGACCTTAAACATCTTGTAGGGCGCAAGATCAAATGCGCAAATGGTCTTACTATGTACTTCGTTCCTGAATCGCTTTCTACTCTCCCTATTAGTCCTAATTTGGATCTAAGCTTTCATAACCCACTGGTTCGTCAAATGTTTTTGCTTCACAATGCTCTTGGTGAAGCCTATCCCCCTAACTGCACTGTAGGGTACGACACTAGCGTCTTCAGAATGGATAATTGATAGTGGGTGTACAAATCACATGACTGGCAAAAGAATTCTTCTTATGGACTCAACCTTACGTCCATCCGACAAGAGTCACATCACATTTGCTGACACTGGTAAAAGTAAGGTATTGGGTCTAGGTAGAGTTGCAATCTCAAGGGATCAACACATGGATAAAGTCATGCTTGTTGAATCCCTTGGCTTCAACTTAATGTCTGTCTCAATGCTTTGCGATTTAAACATGATCTTAATATTTGGAAAATATCGTTGCATTGTTCTAATGGAATCTGACAAGTCTCTAGTATTTGAAGGGTATCGAAAAGATGATTTCTACGTGGTAGATTTCTCAGCAGGACCACAGCTTGCCGTATGTCTTCTAGCAAAAGCTTCAGAATGCTGGCTCTGGCATCGGAGGCTTGGGCATGCTGGCATGAGGAACCTCCACACCCTGGCAAAGAAGAAGCATGTCATAGGCATCGAGGGCGTCAAGTTCAAGAAAGATCACTTATGCGGTGCCTGTGAGGCAGGAAAGATGACGAGGGCCAAACATCCCTCGAAGACAATCATGACCACTACTCGACCCTTCGAAGTGCTTCACATGGATCTTTTCGGTCCCACTCATTACTCAACTCTTACTACTACTGCTTGTCTCTATGGCTTTGTCATTGTTGATGATTATTCTAGATATACTTGGGTGCACATAATTCTTTACAAGACTAAAGTGCAGGATGTCTTCAGACGCTTCGCCAATCGAGCTATGAACAATTATGGCGCCAAGATAAAGCACATCAGAAGTGACAATGGCACTGAATTCAAGAACACTGGCCTTGATACATATATTGATACCTTGGGCATCACACATGAATTCTCGGCCCCGTACACGCCACAGCAGACTAGAGTCGTCGAACACAAGAACAGAACACTCATTGAGATGGCCAGAACGATGCTAGATGAATACAAGACTCCAAGAAAATTCTGGCCTGAAGCCATTGATACTGCATGCCATACAATCAATCGTGTTTATCTTCACAAGCTTCTGAACAAGACATCTTATGAGCTCCTTACTGGCAAGAAGCCAAATGTCAGTTACTTCAGAGTATTTGGAGCCAGGTGCTGGATCAAGGACCCACATCACACCTCAAAGTTTGCACCAAAATCACATGAGGGTTTTATGCTTGGATATGGAAAGGATTCGCACTCCTACAGAGTCTTCAATCTCTTTAATTACAAAGTGGTTGAAACAGTGGATGTGCGGTTCGATGAGACCAACGGTTCACAAAGAGAGCAACTGCCAGTTGTGCTAGATGAAGCTCCATCCAGTGAATCAATCAAGCTAATGGGAACTGGAGAAATTATACCTTCTGAAGCTCATCCTGAAGAAGAACTTGTCATCTCAGCACCTGATCAACATGAAGACAATGCTCAGCCTGAAGACATTCCTTCTAACAACGACAATGATCAGCAAGAGCAAAATCGTCGCCCTGTACATCCTCACGTTGCCAATGAAGTGCAGATTGAAAGAATAATTGATAGCATCAATGCACCCGGTCCACTCACTCGTTCAAGGGCAACTCAGCTAGCAAATTTCTGTGGGCACTTCGCATTCGTCTCAATAACAGAACCCAAGAAAGTTGAAGAATCCTTCATGGAACCTGAATGGATTCAAGCTATGCAAGAAGAGCTTCATCAGTTTGAGCTGAATAATGTATGGGAACTGGTTAAGCGTCCTGATCCACGGAAGCACAATATAATAGGCACCAAATGGATATACCGCAACAAGAAAGATGAGCATGGTCAAGTTGTCAGAAACAAAGCTCGTCTCGTTGCTCAAGGATATACTCAAGTGGAAGGCATTGACTTCGATGAAACATTTGCTCCTGTGGCTAGACTTGAAGCCATACGCATACTGCTGGCCTATGCAAATCATCATAACATACTTCTATATCAAATGGATGTGAAGAGTGCTTTTCTCAATGGCAAGATTGAAGAAGTGTATGTTGCACAACCGCATGGCTTTGAAGATTCAAAACATCCTGACATGGTATACAAGCTCAACAAGGCACTGTATGGCCTCAAACAAGCCCCTCGGGCCTGGTATGACACACTCAAATACTTCCTGAAGAGCAAAGGCTTCATACCTGGTTCCCTAGACCCCACTCTCTTCACGAAGACATATGATGGTGAACTGTTTGTGTGCCAAATATATGTGGATGACATTATCTTCGGCTGCACCAATCAGAAGTACAGTGAAGAGTTTGGATATATGATGCAAGAGCAATATCAGATGTCCATGATGGGAGAGCTGAAGTTCTTCCTCAGTCTTCAAATACGACAACAACGCAATGGCATCTTCATATCTCAAGAGAAGTATCTCAAAGATTGCCTGAAGAAGTTTGGTATGCAAGACTGCAAAGGCTTCACAACACCAATGCCAGCCAAACATCATCTGGGTCCCGACGACAATGGTAAAGAGTTCGATCAAAAGGTATACCACTCCATGATTGGTTCTTTACTTTATCTAAGTGCATCTAGGCCAGATATTGTGCTTAGTGTTTGCATGTGTGCTCGATTTCAAGCGGCACCAAAGGAGTCGCATCACTTAGCTGTGAAGCGAATTCTTCGATATTTGGCTCACACCCCAACTCTAGGATTATGGTATCCAAAGGGCTCAGAGTTTGATCTGGTTGGATTCTCGGATGCTGATTATGTTGGTGACAAAGTTGATCGCAAGTCTACATCAGGCACATGTCACTTTCTGGGACGATCACTTGTATGTTGGTCTTCAAAGAAGCAGAACTGTGTGTCTCTCTCCACTGTTGAATATGAATACATTGCTGCTGGATCTTGCTGCGCTCAGCTTCTGTGGATGAAGCAAACGCTCAAAGACTATGGCATTCATCTGAAGCAAGTGCCACTTTACTGCGACAACGAAAGCGCCATCAAGATTGCCAACAACCCAGTTCAGCACTCGAAGACAAAGCACATTGAAATTCGTCATCAGTTTCTCAGAGATCATGTTGTGAAGGAAGATATTGATATCATACACGTCAACACTGAAGAGCAATTGGCAGATATCTTCACCAAGCCCTTGGATGAGAAGAGATTTTGCAAGTTACGGTGTGAGCTAAATATCCTGGAATCCTCAAATGTCCTGTGATTAGGCACACATCCTAACACTTATGCATATCGATGACTTACATGTGCAACACACGAAGTAAAGTATATCTTCAATCAATGAAGACATACATTCTAAGTGTGAATACATTAATGTGGAATTTGACTTCGGAGCAACACGATAATTGTGCGCCGTCTCTGGGTCTAATACTTCCTATACGGTGGGTAACGCCACCACCAAATGTTCTATTTTGAAGTGTTTCACTCATGGCGTTACATTTGCTATGTCTTCACATTTAGTTTGGCTTCAATCTCAACATATCTTCATGATTATCTTCACTATGTTGATTATATATATATATATATATATATATATATATATATATATATATATATATATATATATGTATATATATATATATATATATCTACTAGTGTTCTGTCCTCTACAGCATTCACTTATAGATATGTCTTCTTGTTGAATCTTTTGAACTAAGTGAATGTGATCGGACCCTAACCTCTCTATGCTTTCTATCTCAAATTCTATCTCTCCAAATCATATGCATTCTATTGAAACTGTCGTATGTCTTCTCTGCGTCCTTGTCAGCAGAAGATACAGAGACAACCATTAAGTCCGTTTTCAATGCTCATTCCTCCACATGAAACCCGGAGAAGTAGGAACGACCACCCGACAATCCAGGCGTGCGTGGGACGTGGAACAAACCCTAAAATTCCGCATAATGGCCACGTGTTCCTCAGATGCGAATCGCCAGGGGCACCTGTGTAATAACGCAGTGCCGCCCCTGTACCTATAAATACACACTTCACAACGGTCATTATCTTTTCTTCCACTCTCGCACGAACCCTAGCGCCACCGCTAGCCCTCGACGATGCCGACGACGAAGTGCTTCGCTGCCGCAACCTCTCCGACGCCGTCTTCACGCCGACCGCGGACATCGTCCTCTCCGCCGTCGCCGTAGGTGTCCTCTGTCGCCAAGTTAGGGCACGGAAGATCGAACTGCTCGGCCTCATCTTCCACTCCGTCTAGCAGTTCTTAGTGTGGTAAATAAAACTTCCTTTTTACGGCACCGTTGATTCTATGGCTTTGTCACTTTCTACCACAAGCAGTTTCTATTCACACAAGTTAGATCTCTCTCAAACTGCATCTCATAACATGCCTAGTATATTCACTTATGATTCACAAAGTAGTTAGATTCCTCACTTGTACTGATCTGTGGATTCGTACAAATCTGGAACCAGCTCCTTATCTATGAGTGAATGTCTTCGCACGATGAGGTCAATGTCTTCTAAACTGATTTATCTTCAAAATCTTCTAAGAATGCATATGACCTCTTCCCCTTCCCTCGCACCTTAATGCTGTCACAGGTACATGTCCGTGGGAGAATCCTTTGGTTCTCATAGCCTGCATTCATTTGCAGAATTCTTACAGCATCACATAAATTCTCCCAAAGCCAGTTCCTGTTTGTCCAGCAAGCGAAAACCTTTGAAGCCTTTGAATGTGTTGAAGCCTTTCAGTTTAAAGTTTATGGCTTCAGAGAAACCAGCAAGGAAGGGTAGCAGAAAGCATCGTGGAGAAACATCTAGAGATCTGCCAGATGACCTCTCAGAACTGTACAAGACAGATCCTGAAGAGGATTACAATCAGCGCAAGACCCGAATCCAATGGATTCGAAGATATTGGGCAGAACAATGGTTCAAATACCGATTTGTAACCCAGGAATATGCTGAGAAAAACGCCATCAAGAGACCGTGGGGAGACATCCTATACAAGAATCTTCTACCCAGGTCCAGAGATGAAGCCATTGAATAAGGCTTCTATCCCTGCATGGTCCGTGGGCCACAGCCTGCTGATGCACACCGATCGTCACTACTATGGTGTCGTGACGACTATCTGTTCAAGCGCAACTTCCAGTTTGCCCAGAACTCGGCGAAGCAGAACAAGAAGACTTTGGGGTTAGATTTCAACCCTGGTCCCTCTGCTCCCCGTGCCGATGGAACTCGCGAAGCAGAACCCAATGTCATCGGTCCTTTCTACAACCTTGAAGGCCTCATCACCCACATCTTGGTTCAAGGGACTGCAGTGAATGAGCCTGCAGCTGACGCTGAATCAGATGAAGCGCCTGCAGCACTGAAGCCAAAGAAGTTGAAGAAGCTTAAAGCTTCAAAGCCTGCCCCTTCACCAAAAATCTCAAGGGCGAAGCCACTGGCAAGTGCGCCTCCTGAAGACAGTGTGCAGTTCAAAGATTTATCACGCATCTGCAAGCCCCAGAAAGTCAAGATGCCTCTGCCACACACTGGCCAAGAGCTAACAGCTGCTGCCATTCTGCGCAATGATGCCATTGATCTGTCAAGTGATGAAGATCTTGCAGATGACGCTCTTGAGCAACTCATCAAGAGCAAAGAAGAAGCAGAAATCTTCAACGATCTGCCTCTCTTTGATGTGACAATCATCCACAACTTCATTGATGAGTGGTTTGACATGCCAAACATCAGCTTCGAAGATCTGCAGCTACCCATTGGCCTCAGTTTCGCCTTCCAAGGCGCCATTGCTTCAGAGCTAGCTGTCGCCCAGTGCATTATTGAACTGAAGCAAAAGATTGACTATGAAAAGGCTCAGTTCAAGAAGCATATGGCCAAGCTCAGCGTGCAAGAAGTGAAGAACTTCAAGATTATGATGCACGAACTCAAGGAAGCCTTTGTAAAGAAACGTGCAGAAGCTCAGGGTTCGCGTGAGCGCATGAAGGTTCTGGCTGACAGATGTGTGCAAGCCTACAATGAGGCTGAGAAGCACAAGGCCCTTGGGCGTCCTGGCATCGACCCCAGGATGGCCGCAAAGAAGAAGAAGAAGCCCGCTATGGCTGAACCCGACACACCAAGGCAGGAAGCAGTTCCCATTGTCTTCCCAACTAGACTGACTGGCTCGAAGCCAAAAAGCCGGTCAACCGCTTCAGAGCTCAAGAAGACGAGGACTGCTGAGGCCGAAGCCAGGAAGAGGAAACATCCTGAAGTCTCTCCTACTGCCCCCTCCAAGAAGAAGAGGAAGACCAAGAAAGATCGGGCTGCTCCCACAGAGCCTTTGACAGTTGAACCCATTTCTATGGTTTATCCTGACGCTGAACGTCAACTGACAATCCATGAGCCTGCTTCCACAGAGGCTCATGAAACTGAAGACTTTCTAGCAGCTGATCCCATCGCTACTGAAGACATTGGTCAACATGACCATGTAGAAGATGGTGCAGTCCTTCCTCAGCTCGAGAATAGCGAACTCATCAACATTGGTCATCCACTGACGCCAATTGCACAAAATGCTTCATGGGCGGATCGCCCACAAGAGGAAGAAGACTTTGAGGCCCAGCCAACTCCAACTCCACAGGCGTCGCCTGCGTTGCGCAAGCTTCGCAAAGGTCCAAGGCCTCAAGTCTCTGCTGAAGACAATTCGGCTGCATCAGCCGCGGAAGAAGAAGTCCCACAAGTTCCCACTCCCCTGTCCAACCAAGAAGCAGTTCTCAAGGAGAACGTGCTTGTGACCGACCCTCCAGCTTGTCAAGTGGAGGATAAAAATCTTGAAGCTGCCACCACCACCGCCAATGAAGCCACTGCTAATGTGGAGCCCTCCCCAACGGAAGAAGAAGACAGGAAAGCCACTGATCCCATCACTTCTGTTCCTGAGTCTACTGCCGGTCCCCAGTTCGACTATCATGTTAAGCACAGGCCTCAGGTACAGAAGCAAATCCCAAGATTGTCAAGGTTCCCAGGTCCTGCATCAGCACCTGGCTCCTTCAATATCAATGGCTTCAGAGCAGACAACACATTCTTCAATAGCTCCAGGAACCCCTACTCAAGGGAAAGGATATCATCTGATCGGTTCTGGAGCTATCCGTAGTGAAGCTATTACTCATGCATTCTTTACAACCAAGGTCGCATCTTCCCACACAAGCGCCTTGACATTGAAGCTATAGCTGGTCTGCCCTGTCTTGAAGAAGCTCTGGATTGCTTCAAGGAAGTTGAACTGCTGCCGTTCGTTACTGACCAAGAGCATTGGAATGAAGAGTTGTTGCTCCAATTCTATGCCACACTTCACATCCGCGGGTATAGCAGAGATCCGAAGACTTGGGTCCTGGAGTGGATGACAAGAAACGTTCATCACGAAGCCAAAGCCTTTAACATCATTGAGCTCACTGGTTTGCCCACTCCTGACGCTCTCTATGAGCATGGCTGTCAGCTTCATAGTGAAGCCATTGAGAGCATCTTTCAGAAGACTGAACATGATATGAGTCAGATGCTCAGTATGATGAAGCCATTGCCCCAAGATGCTGCTTATCCCACAGAGTTCTTTGTTAAAGACCTTGAGTATCTGCCAAGAACCATTTATCACATCATCAGGCGAACTCTCTGGCCCATCAAAGGGCACTCTCCACATGCCAAGCTCGAGGGTGAAATGAAGACTTTAGTCTTCTATATTCTTCATGGAAAATGCTTCAATGCACAGGACTTCTTCATTCGCCAACTTGATGCATCAGGCTCTGATCTGTTTGGCTTGAAGTTCTACGCCCCATGGGTAATGCGGCTGATCAAACTTCAATCTGTGATCTCATATCAGTCATCTGCTCGCAATCATCGGATTTTTCTGCCTGATGTGGATATGTCAATTGAAGCCATCTATCCTGAGCCTGCCAAGGAACCTCTATGTCTTCAGAATGCAGAGCATCAGAGTTTCTCTCAGAACATTGAAGGAGTTGAAGCAGTCACTCGTGTCTATCCTTTGGCTGGCACTACACGTGCACCACATCCTGCTCCCACTGAAGCAACTGATAGTACAACTGCTCCACGACCCAAGAAGCGCACTCGTGTTCTCAACGACCGAGAGCTTCTTGTGGCCCTTCATCAGAAACAGGATAGGCATCATGACTGGCTGAAGCGTCAGATGCAAAGCCTCTTGGTGGATGTTAATCGCATTCGAAATCTTGCCACCAAAATGCTTTTGTTGCCCATGAAACCTCTCGCCGCACATGGAAAGGGCTAATGCTGATGTGTTCTGAAGATGATCTTCAAGAGGATGGCTTCACTGAGCGTTTCAAGTTTGACTCCACACCTCCTCGAAGGGTAGTGCTGCGACGAACTCCATCCCTTGAAGACTCTGAGTTCTCTTCCTCTGCTGCAACTGTGACTGCCAGAGTTATCGAGGATGAAGACAATGCTACTTCACCGCCAAGCTCTTCAGCACTGCCAAACACCACCAACGACCCTGCTACTTCACCTACTCCTCATGGGAACGAGTAGATGCTCTATGTCTTCAAACCTTTTTGGTCCTTACTAACAAAAGGGGGAGAAGCATATGAGGTTGATAGTCTTCAAGTGGGTCCATATGGGCGGGTGCTTTATATTTTTTGCTTCATGATTACAACTCTCGTTTTGCTACATTTGGTTCTTTGAGTTTTAACACTTAAACTCGATGGTCGTCTGCTACTTATTTGCCACCTTGTTTTGCGATGATAAATTCCGCATGTGCGACGATAAATTCCGCACTTAGATCATTCTACAGACGTCATTTTCCATTATGCATGTCATTATCTTCATATACCTCCACATGCATAGTGGATTGTCATCATAAGTTGAAGTGGATCTCCACAAGTACAACCTGCCATGTGCATTTGCATTCCAAAAGCAAATTACTTATATGCACATCTTCAGGGGGAGCCCTTGCAACTCATGAAGACAATTCCTTATTCTTTACAAGTTCACAGATTATATTCCCCGTTGAAAACTTCAACTAGTTTGTCATCAATCACCAAAAAGGTGGAGATTGTAAGTGCATCTAGTGCCACCCCTAGTTGGTTTTGGAGTATTGGCGACAAACCTAGTTGAGGGACTAATGTGTTTGTGAGAATTGCAGGAAAACACAGGTAGCAGTCTCTCATTGATTTGGTTTTCCTACCAGAGATGACCCCTAAAAATGTATGAAGACATTGAAGTCAAAGGTGGTATATGAAGATATTCACATTGAAGACTATGACAAGAGAAGACACCACATCAAGACTATGGATCTCGAAGACTTAGATCTTTCGTAGTTCTCTTTCTTTTGTGTTGAGTCATAGGAACCACCATACTGTTAAGTGGGGTCCAAGAGAACCAGTCAGAATGACTGAAGTGATGCCTAACCAAAACCTATGTCTTCGAGTGAAGACTATGAGAGCGAATCTTGTCCAGAGTCGGACAAGTCAGCTTTGCTTGCAGCCCAAGTAAAGTTGCCGCGTGAGTTTGAAATCTGACCGTTGGAACACATGTCAGTTCCTTAGTGACCCAGGGTCATTTCGGACAAATCAGGTAGGGTTGCCAAGTGGCTATAAATAGCCCACCCCCTACAACCATAAATGGTTGGCTACTCAGATTTAGTGTATGGCTTTTGTCGTTTGAGAGCAACCCACCTTGAAGCCTTTGAGAGAGAATTCCTTGCGAGGATAAAGCCCTAACCACCCAGAGCCAAAGAGAATTAGGCATCACTTAAGTCTTCTTGTCTGTGTGATCTGAAGACTTATTACACTTGAGGACTGTGCATCCTCCAGCCGGTTAGGCGTCGCGTTTTGAGCATCCAAGAGACATTGTGGATTGCCGGTGAACGAAGTCTGTGAAGGTTTGGGAGTCTACCTTGAAGACTTACCAGAGTGATTGGGTGAGGTCTGTATGACCTTAGCTCAAGGGGAATACGGTGAGGACTGGGTGTCCTGAGCTGCGTGTTCAGGACTGGGTGTTCGGGACTGTGTGTCCTAAGGTTTAAATACCTAGCCGCCCCAACCAGACGTACAGTTGTCACAGCAACTGGAACTGGTCCAACAAATCATTGTCTTCAACGAGTCACTGGTTTCATCTTCCTTCCCTTTACTTACTGTTACTCCTTGTGAAGTCATTGTATGTTTGCACTATCTTTTGTCTTCACTGAGTGACTGCATGTTCTGTCTGGCTTCACAATATCTTCCTACCTGATCCTTACTACATTGCTGCTATTAGTCATTATGCTTTCACTCTATTGAATACTTGACTATGGCTTGCCTAGTGTAGTCTACCTTCCGCTGCGGGGTATTAGGTTTATTTCTATCGTTTGTCTTCATAACTCCCACGTTTTGAAGACTTTCATAAAAATTGCCTATTCACCCCCCCTCTAGTCGATATAACGCACTTTCAATCGACACCTCTATCTCTAAACATGTGGACATATTTTTCGTTAGCGGCATCCTCTTGAGGACAAGCGAGGTCTAAGCTTGGGGGAGTTGATACGTCCATTTTGCAGTATGCTTTTATATCGATATTTGTTGCATTATGGGCTGTTATTACACATTATGTCACAATACTTATGCTTAATCTCTCTTATTTTACAAGGTTTACACTAAGAGGGAGAATGCCGGTAGATGGAATTCTGGGCTGGAAAAGGAGCAAATTTTAGAAACCTATTCTGCACACATCCAAAAGTCCTGAAACTTCATGGAGGCAGTTTTTGGAATTAATAAAAAATACTGGAGAAAGAATTAACCAGAGGGGGGCCACCCACCATCCACGAGGGTGGGGGGCCCCGCCTTACCCCCTGGGCGTGCCCCCTGCCTCATGGGCCCCCTGGCAGGCCTCCGGTTCCCATCTTTTGCTATATGAAGTCTTTTACCCTGGAAAAAATCATAAGGAAGATTTCGGGACAAAACACCGCCGCCACGAGGCGGAACCTTGGCAGAACCAATCTAGGGCTCCGACGGAGTTGTTCTGCCGGGGAAACATCCCTCCGGGAGGGGGAAATCATCACCATCGTCATCACCAATGATCCTCACATCGGGAGGGGGTCAATCTTCATCAACACCTTCACCAGCACCATCTCCCCTGAAACCCTAGTTCATCTCTTGTATCCAATCTTTGCCCCAAAACCTCAGATTTGTACCTGTGGGTTGCTAGTAGTGTTGATTACTCCTTGTAGTTGATGCTAGTTGGATTATTTGGTAGAACATCATATGTTCAGATCATTTATGCGTATTGATACCCCTCTGTTTATGAACATGAATATGATTTGTGAGTAGTTATGCTTGTCCCTGAGGACATGGAAGAAGTCTTGCTATAAGTAGTCATGTGAATTTGGATTTTGTTCGATATTTTGATGAGATGTATGTTGTCTCTCCTCCACTAGTGTTATGTGAACGTCGACTACATGACACTTCACCATTGTTTGGGCCTAGAGGAAGGCATTGAGAAGTAATAAGTTGATGATGGGTTGTAGAGTGACAGAAGCTTAAATCCTAGTTTAAGCGTTGCTTCGTAAGGGGCTGATTTGGATCCATATGTTTCATGCTATGGTTAGGTTTACCTTAATACTTCTTTTGTAGTTGCCAAAGTAACAAACGTGAATCATACGAGCGTGATGAAAGCTAGCTTGACAACAATTCCCATGTGTCCTCGGGAGCGTTTTCCTTTATATAAGAGTTTGTCCAGGTTTGTACTTTGCTACAAAGGGGTTGGGCCATCTTGCTGCACCTTATTTACTTTCATTACTTGTTACCCATTACAAATTACCTTATCACAAACTAACTATTACCAATAATTTTAGTGCTTGAAGAGAATACCATACTGAAAACCGATTGTCATTTCCTTCTGCTCCTCATTCAGTTCGACACTCTTACTTGTCGAAAGGACTACGATAGATCCCCTACACTTGTGGGTCATCATCATCATGCACTCCCTTCAAAAATCGAACCATCACCGAGGAAGTTCAATGCTTTCGAGAGAGAAATCACCAAGATTGATGGGGAATCCAAATTTCCGTCCTAGTTTGTCTTTCAGTTTTTTTCCAACGATCAACATACCACGTCAAATGAAACGTGTTCAAATTTGACATTTTTCCAAACTCATTTACCATATTTAGGGGATTGTGTGCATTTTATAGGCATTAATTATGCACATAATTCAAATTCGAAAATCGGTGCATGAAAAGGTGCACAAGAACGGTCTGGAAAACCATGCTCGTGCTATACAAAAAATAAAACACATGGTTCGAAAACATGATGCCTGGTGTGGTGCCATGGTATGGCCTCACCATGCCCCTGGTAAAAATTGGAGAATGTTTTCCTTATGTCGTGATGCGCGCCTTTCATAAAATGAACCATTATCCGAGGAAGTTTCATGGTTTCGAGGGGGAAATCACCAAGATTGAAGGGGGGTCCAAATTCCTTTGTCCATTGTCCACGAGTTTTTTTCTATGATGAGCATACAACCTGCAGATCATCGTGTTCAAATTTGGCACTTTTTCGGGTTCATTTGCCATATTTAGGGGATTATGTGCATTTGCTAGGCATTAATACGCATAATTAAAGTTCAAACAATCGATGCTTGAAAGAGTCCACAAGAACATCCTAGGAAACCATGCTCGTGCCATTTAGTAAATTCTCATGCCTTTTACAAGGAATGGACATATATTTTGATGAAATATGTGGCAATAGCCAACCACAAATGTTTGTTTGTTGGGTTTTCAACTATAGAAAAATTGAAATAAATGCTTAAAAACATGACGCCTGGCATTGTGCCATGGTATGACCTCACCATGCCCTGGTAAAAGTTTGAGAAGGTTTGGCTTATGTCGTCATGCACGCCCTTCATAGATTGAGCCATCACCGAAGAAGTTCCATGCTTTCGAGAGGTAAAATCCCCAAGATTGAAGGGGAATCCTAATTTCCGTCCTAGTTTGTCATTCAGTTTTTTTCCGACGATCAACATACCGCCTCAAATGCAACGTGTTCAAATTTGACATTTTCCCAGGCTCATTTACAATATTTAGGGGATTATGTGCATTTTCTAGGCATTAATGGACATAATTCCAATTCGAGCTATCGTGCATGAAAAGGTGCAGAAGAACGGTCTGGAAAACCAAGCTTGTGTTATTTAGCTCATTCTCATGCCTTTTACAAGGAATGGGCAGATATTTCAAGGAAATGTGTGGCAATAGTCAACCATAA
Source organism: Triticum dicoccoides (assembly GCF_002162155.2). Classification (NCBI taxonomy): domain Eukaryota; kingdom Viridiplantae; phylum Streptophyta; class Magnoliopsida; order Poales; family Poaceae; genus Triticum; species Triticum dicoccoides. Next base: position 9,902,338 of record NC_041392.1, read on the forward strand.
ACGCGCCGTTTACTCGGTTAACTACTGTACAAAAAATGAAACACATGGTTGAAAAGCATGACGCTTGGCTTGGTGCCATCGTATGGCCTCACCATGCCCTGGTAAAAATTGGAGAATATTTTCCTTATGTCGTGATGTGCGCCTTTCATAAATCGAACCATCATCGGGGAAGTTTCATGGCTTCAAGGGGGAAATCACCAAGATTGAAGGGGGGGGGTCCAAATTTCCTTTGTCCTTTGTCCACGAGTTTTTTCTACAATGAACATACAACCTGCAAATCACCGTGTTCAAATTTGGCACTTTTACGGGTTCATTTGCCATATTTAGGGGATTATGTGCATTTCCTAGGCATTAATGCACATAATTCAAGTTCAAATAATCGATGCATGAAAGGGTCCACAAGAACGGCCTAGAAAACCATTCTCGTGCCATTTAGTAAATTCTCAAGCCTTTTACAAGGAATGGACAGATAATTCTATGAAATGTGTGGCAATAGTCAACCACAAATGTCGGTTTGTTGGGTTTTCAACTATAAAAATTGAAATAAATGCTTAAAAAACATGACGCCTGGCATGGTACGCCTGGCATGGTGCAATGGTATGACCTCACCATGCCTTGGTAAAAATTTGAGAAGGTTTGGCTTATGTTGTCATGCACACCCTTCAGAAATCGAACCATCACTGAGGAAGTTCCATGCTTTCGAAAGGGAAATCCTCAAGATTGAAGGGGAATCCAAATTTTCTTCGTTCTTTGCCCTGGAGTTTATTTTCTATGACGAACATACACCCTGCAAATCACCGTGTTCAAATGAGGCATTTTTCTGAGCTCATTTACCATATTTAGGGGATTATGTGCATTTTCTAGGCATTTAACGCATATAAATCCAATCCAGCTACAGGTGCACGAGTGTGATGTGAGGGACGTGGATTGCCGTTCGATCACGGCGCATCCAACGGTGCACATGCACAATCTGCGTGGCTGGGGTTCCAGGCAATCATAACGCATCACACAATAGGCTCAGCGCACACTGTTTCCGGAAGCGACGGAGATGAACCGTGTGCGATAATGAACGAGAAAAATTGTAAGGGAAGCCAAATTTCTGTTGTTGTTTGTGGTTGAGCTCTTGAATACCACCGCACTGTACGGCTGCCCGGCCCCTCTGTCCCAGAACTCTCTCCAGCCGTCGTCCATGGCACTGCGGCGCATAGTAACTGGTAAGGAAGCGATGGCATCCCGCTGCGCCGCATTCCTCACCACCCGCGACTGCGCACATGGTAAGGAAGTGATGGCATCTCGCCGCGCCGAGTTCATCGCCGCCGCCGGCCAGACAGTTACATGGGCGGACTTTGAGGCTGCCATGGCCAAATGGGTGGTGGATCTAGAGGCGGCCAAAGCCGCACAAAAGGAGCGGAAAAGGCAGAAAGTAGTCAAGAAAAGAGAGTCTCGCCACCGCAAGAAAAAATAGGTTGCACGCCCTGGTGAGGAGAGCTTGGCGGAGATTGAAGCGAGGTGGGCTGCCGCCTACAAGGCCGGGAAGGAGAACGCCGGCGTCTGGCCAGCATGCCCTGATGGCAGCATGTGAGAAGTAGTTTAAGTTTGTAGTATTAGAGAAAATTACCAGTAGTACTTTAAGTTTGTAGTATTAACGTACAATGTCGGTAAGAGCATCCTTTGAGGGCTTTGAGCGTTGATTAGCATGTGTGCACGTGTGCGTTTTTTTGTGTTAATCATTAGAAGATCACAAAACACACGGTTTCTATGCCGTACCCATCTGCGTTTTTTGCGTTAATAACCCATAAGTCAGTTACCTGTGCGATAATTCCTAATAAACCAGGCATACCATTGACGAAAAAAATCAAGTACACGTGTATATTTTTTTGGAGACGGGATCTGCCAGCTATCTTTTTTCTCGCACACGAGTATTTTACGCGCTTCGTCTGCGTTGTGTGTTTCACCCGCCCAAGTTTCAAATTTCGCATCGAAATTTTCATTAGGCGCGCGATTTCAGAATTTATTCCTCCAACCACATCCCCTTCCCCTCAGTATCCCCCTCCCTCATGCCTCCCCCTACCGGCATCTCAAACCGCCACTGCCGCAACAACAACTTCAACCACATCTACGTTCTACGCGGATCCAGTCAGGTACCCAGCAATCTCTATCACGTCACCGCCTTGATTGCTTAAATGGCGCCTGCGAAACATCCTCATGCCTCCAAAT
>NC_041392.1:9905149-9910133 GCF_002162155.2 Triticum dicoccoides
GGTCCATGGCGCGATGGCTGCTATGCGTGTTAACCCGGAGGAACACCTCGCCTCCGCCGCCGCCGACATGGTGCAGGATCTGGCCCAGATGAAGTCCCCCAGCGACTACCCCCCAGGACTTAACAGGTAAGATCTGACTAGCTAAATCTTACCAATACCACTTGGAACGGCTATGATTTGTACGGTTGATGTATTAAGCATGTTCCTGCCTTGTTTATTTCAGTACTACACATTGTGTGATGTTCAAATATTACCGTGTCCAGCTCAATTTCACCAATACCAGCAACAAACTTACAATACATGACTCGGGATATCACTAGAGATGCTGCCCATTTGCTATTTTTACTGGATGCTAACCCTGTTGCACTTAACATGCCTGTCCATGTACTTACGCGGGTTCATAACGGCCGATGCTTTTATTTGCCGTCGAGGTGAGCTGCATCCCGTGTCTTACAGTATTTCACATAATTTGTGTAATTGGAGATTAACTTCTACCAATTTACTAGTTGCCTGTAGGTACACATGTCAGTGGCACTGATCCACGCTTCGGACCGGAGGAACAGCTTGCCTCCACTGTCGCTGACTTTGGGCGAGCTCTAGCCAAGATGAAGTGCCCCAACAACTACCTCTCAGGACTTATCAAGTATGTACTCACCAGTTCAATCTTACCAATACAGGTTGCAATTAATGGCTATATTCTATATAGTCGATGTATTAAGCATGTTCTAGTAAACATGCCTAACACGTTTTTGCTCCTATCCCTACCTTTTTATAGACATCTGGGCCATTCTCTGCTCTGGCAGCACCTGCCTTGTGATGTTTAACTATGCCAATTGCATTTTTATCAGTACCGGTTTCAATGTCTATTAAGCCTGTTGCAATTAAAAGTTGAATCCATTTTGAAACAGTTGCATTTCAATGGCTACAAACATACAAAACATGACTTAGGATGTTGTTAAGCCTGTTGCAATTAACAGTTGTATCCATTTTTTAATCTGTCCATTTGCTACCATGCTACTCTCCGCAATGAAGATATACTAGAGATGCTCCCTTATTTGCTATTTTTGGTGGATGCTAACCCTGTTGCACTTAACATGCCTGTCCATGTACTTACGAAGGGTCATAGCGGCCGATGCTGTTGTTTGTCGTCAAGGTTAGCTGCATCCCATGTCTTACAGTAGTTCACATCATTTGTTCAATTGCAGTTTAACTTCTACCATTTACTGGTTGCCTGTAGGTACACATGTCAGTGGCACTGATCCACGCTTCGACCCAGAGGAAGAGCTCGCCTCTACCGCCGCTGACTTTGGCGGGCTCTCGCAAAGATGAAGTTCCCCAGCAACTACCTCTCAGGACTTACCAAGTATGTACCCACCAGTTCAATCTTACCAATACCAGTTGCAATTAATGGCTATGTTTTGTACTGTCGATGTATTAAGCATGTTGTAGTAAACATGCCTAACACGTTTGAGCTATTTTCCCTACCTTTTTATAGACAACTGGGCCATTATCTGCTCTGGCAGCACCTGCCCTGTGATGTTTAACTCTGCCAATTGCATTTTTATCAGTACCAGTTTCAATGGCCATTAAGCCTATTGCAATTAACAGTTGTATCCATTTTTAAAGAGTTGTATTTCACTTGCTACAAACTTACAAAACATGAATTAGGATGTTGTTAAGCCTGTTGCAATTAACAGTTGTATCCATTTTTTAATCCGTCCCGTTGCTACCTGCTACTCTTTCGAAATGAAGATATCACTACAGATGCTACCGTTTTATTACCATTTGCTATTTTTGGTGGATGTTAGCCCTGCTGTAGTTAACATTGGCTTTCCATGTACTTACACAGGGCTACAATGGGCAATGCTGTTGTTTGCCGTCGAGGTTAGCTGCATCCCATGTCTTATACACCATCTATTCCAAAATATAAGTATTTTTAGAGATTCCAATATAGACTACATAAGGAGCAAAATGAGTGAATCTAGATTCTAATCTAAACTATATCTATAATTCTATATATATCCGTATATAGTTCATATTGAAATCTCAAAAAAAAACTTGTACTTAGGAACATAGGTAGTTGTATTTTACATCATTTGTGCAATCTCAGTTTAGCTTCTAACATTTACTGGTTGCTTGTAGGTACATATGTGAGGGGTACTGATCCATGCTTGGATCCCTTTTGCGTATGGAGCAATGAGATATTCATGAACAAGCATCAAGTGAGGAAACTAAGAAAGATTGTTAGCCGAAAGAAACAGGTGATTGGAATTAAGCTCTTTACTTACACTTTGTCAAAGACAACAGTGATCTTTAGGATGGTAAGTAATGTGTTGCCTTTTCCCCTGCCCACAACAAGTTACTCTATTAGACCTTAGTATCTCATATTTTTCTCTTTCAGTTGTTTTCGAAGCTATTTACTATTAATTGCCTTGCAAACTACATGACCGGAGTGGAGGCAATTAAGGTTAAAGTATATAATTCATGCTACCATGATAATGCTCTAGAAGTCTTCCTGAAGGCGGTGAATGATGGGCGGGCGATCGTCACAAGGGGTTGGACAAAAGTGGTTCGTGCCTATGGCATGCAGGAAGGCACATTATGGGCATTCCGCTTCTTCAACACCGTCGGCAGTCAAAATGATTTACACTTGTCTCTTCACCTTTACCGCTTTTAAATAATGCGGTTCATCTTAGTTAATTGCTGCCTAATCCTGTAATTACTGAACATATTGTACAGGCAATTTTATTTATGGATCGTTGTTGAACCATTGTGCTGAGAATTTGAATTGCATGTTTCGTATTTAAAAATTTCCAATTGGAATAATAAATTACAGGCAAAAATAAAAATAGAACAGACGGTCATGTGCCTTTGCAAACGGTTCTAGCAGTAAAAGCGCTTGTGATGGATAGCCCAATGCCACACAGTTTTCTACATCAAATCGTGTGTGATGTAGTTAATGAAAGAAAACAGTTAACCAATGCAGAGCGTGTGTGATAGTTACACCTTTCACACACGAGCGTATACATAAAACCATGTAGGATATACATCCTTCCGCAAACGTTTTCCCAGGATTGACTGTGTGGGATGTTGATAAGAACTGAAACGCATTCCTTCGATTGACTGTGTGTGATATACATTCGAACGAAAATGTTTTTTGGGATTCACCGTGTGGGATGTACATACCTACGAAAATAATTTCTGGGATTCACCGTGTGGGATGTACATACCTACGGAAATGATTTCTGGGATTCACCGTGTGGGATGTACATACCTACGGAAATGATTGGGTTTCGATGCCTTGCCCGATCGCACACGGCCCCAGCCTGGGTCCCAGGGGGGCCTATCCCCGACGATTTCTGGGTCGTGTGGGAAGGACCCCTATCGCACACACTCACTTGGTGATGGTTTCAAATGATGTCGCGAAAAGGGGTTTTTAAACCATTTGTTTAGGACTGACGCGCCCCAGTGATAATTTTTGTATGCAGCAATGAGGATAATCATCAAGTTACGGATCTAGTTCGTGTAGTTGCTACCATCATCTTTCAACTTAGCTTTCTATAGGAACGCATTAAAATTCAAGGGAACAGTAGCACGGGCCATGATTTACAACATATATATGCAAAAACTATCAGGACTAAGTTCATGATAAATTAAGTTCAATTAATCAACTTACAAATGAACTCCTGATGTCTACTACGCAACCTTCTTCTTGTAGACGTTGTTGGGCTTCCAAGTGTAGAGGTTTGTAGGAAAGTAGCAAATTTCCCTCAAGTGGATGACCTAAGGTTTATCAATCCGTGGGAGGCATAGGATGAAGATGGTCTCTCTCAAGCAACCCTGCAACCAAATAACAAAGGGTCTCTTGTGTCCCCAACACACCCAATACAATGGTAAATTGTATAGGTGCACTAGTTCGGCGAAGAGACGATGATACAAGTGCAATATGGATGTTAGATATAGGTTTTTGTAATCTGAAAATAGAAAAAAAGCAAGGTAACTAATGATAAAAGTGAGCACAAACGATATTACAATGCTAGAAAACAAGGCCTAGGGTTCATACTTTCAGTAGTGCAAGTTCTCTCAACAATAATAACATAATTGGATCATATAACTATCCCTCAACATGCAACAAAGAGTCACTCCAAAGTCACTAATAGCGGAGAACAAGCAAAGAGATTAGTGTAGGGTACGAAACCACCTCAAAGTTATTCTTTCGGATCGATCTATTCAAGAGTCTGTAGTAAAATAACATGAAGCTATTCTTTCCGTTCGATCTATCATAGAGTTCGTACTAGAATAACACCTTAAGATACAAATCAACCAAAACCCTACTGTCACCTAGATACTCCAATGTCACCTCAAGTATCCGTGGGTATGATTATATGATATGCATCACACAATCTCAGATTCATTTACTCAACCAACACAAAGAACTTCAAAGAGTGCCCCAAAGTTTCTACAGGAGAGTCAAGACGAAAACATGTGCCAACCCCTACGCACAAGTTCACAATGTTACGGAACCCGCAAGTTGATCACCAAAACATGCATCAAGTGGATCACGTGAATATCCCATTGTCACCACAGATAAGCACATGCAAGACATACATCAAGTGTTCTCAAATCCTTAAAGACTCAATCCGATAAGATAACTTCGAAGGGAAAACTCAATCCATTACAAGAGAGTAGAGGGGGAGAAACATCATAAGATCCAACTATAATATCAAAGCTCACAATACATCAAGATCGTGCCGAATCAAGAACACGAGAGAGAGAGAGAGAGAGATCAAACACATAGCTACTGGTACATACCCTCAGCCCCGAGGGTGAACTACTCCCACCTCGTCATGGAGAGCGCCGGGATGATGAAGACGGCCACCGGAGAGGGTTCCCCACTTCCGGCAGGGTGCCGGAATAGGTCCAGATTGGTTTTCGGTGGCTATAGAGGCTTGCGGCGGCGGAACAAGTCAGGGAGGTGCCCGAG
>NC_041392.1:9910377-9919726 GCF_002162155.2 Triticum dicoccoides
GGGCGCGCCCCCCACCCTCGTGGACGGCCCGGGACTCTTCTAGCCCAACTCTTTTACTCTAGGGTCTTCTTTTGGTCCATAAAAAATCATCAAAAATTGGCACGTCCATTGGACTCCGTTTTATACTCCTTTTCTGTAAAACTCAAAAACAAGGAAAAAACGGAAACTAGCACTGGGCTTTAGGTTAATAGGTTAGTCCCAAAAGTCATATAAAATAGCATATAAAACATCCTAGATGGATAATATAATAGCATGGAACAATCAAAAATTATAGATATGTTGGAGACGTATCAACTCCCACTTAAATTAACATCCCTCGTGTCATCTAAGTGAAACATGATCCAAATCAACTAAACCATGTCCGATCATCACATGAGATGGAGTAGTCATCAATTGTGAACATCTCTATGTTCATCATATCTACTATATGACTCATGTTCGACCTTTCGTCTCTAGTGTTCCAAGGCCATGTGTGTACACGCTGGGCTTGTCAAGTTTAACCCAAGTATTCCGCGTGTGTAAAACTATCTTACACCCGTTGTATGTGAACGTAGAGTCTATCACACCCGGTCATCATGTGGTGTCTCGAAACGACAAACTGTAGCAACGCTGCATACTCGGAGAGAACACTATTATCTTGAAATTTAGTGAAGGGGTCATCTTCTAATGCTACCATCGATCTAAGCAAAATAAGATGCATAAAAGATAAACTTCACATGCAATTAAAATATGTGGCATGATACGGACATCATCATCTTGTGCTTTTGATCTCGATCTTCAAAGCATCTTCATGATCTCCATCGTCACCGTCTTGACTCCTTGATCTCCATCGTAGCGTCGTGTTTGTCTCGCCACCTAATGCTTCTACGACTATTGCTAACTCATAGCGATAAAGTAAAGCAATTACATGGCGCTTGCAATTCATACAATAAAGAGACAACTATAAGCCTCCTGCCGGTTGCCGATAATTTACAGAACATGATCATCTCATACAATAATGTATAACTCATCACGTCTTGACCATATCACATCACAACATGCCCTGCAAAAATAAGTTAGACGTCCTCTACTTTGGTGTTGTAAGTTTTACGTGGCTGCTACGGGCTTCTAGCAAGTACTGTTCTTGCCTACGGCACAAAAACACAATGGTGATTTATCAAGTTTGTTGTTTTAACCTTCAACAATGACCGGCCGCAGTCAAATTCTATTCAACTAAAGTAGGAGAAACAAACACCCGCCAGCCACCTTTATGCAAAACAAGTTGCATGTCTGTCGGTGGAACCGGTCTCATGTATGTGGACATGTGTAACACCCCCAGTGTCATGCTATAGTAATCCCCTGTTAATGGTGCCATGTCATCACATTACTGTTGCTATTTTTCACTTGACCCAAATCACCATTCAAATTCAAATCCAATCTAAAGTAAAAAAAAAATCATATTTGTCAGACATGAAATCTAAAATGTTCATCTTGTGCCAAATAATCCCATAACTAATATTGGTAGTGAACCAACAAAGTGTTAAGTGCACTAAATTAGCTAAAACAGTGCTTATAACATTTTTTTTAAAATGCTTTTTAATTTGTAAAAATGCTAACCTGTTTTATTTAAGTGATAAACTAATTGTGGCAGTAGCCTAAAACATGATCATATTTTAGGTGTAAGTTTTATAATTTATAAAACTGTTTTGGTTCTGAAAAGTTTTGGAAAACATAAAGTTTAAAAGGAAAAGAAAACTATTAAAGAAAACAAAAGTGAGAGAGGGACAGCAACCCCCCTAGACCTAACCCACCTGGGCCGGCCCACCTAACCCACCCGAGCCAGCCCAGATCCCCCCTGCCCGTCCCCTTCCCTGTTCCCCCGACCGGGGTCGGAACAGGGGCGTAGCCCCGCCAAACCCACTAGCCTTCGTCGGCGAGGGGATAAGGCCGCCACGCGCGCGCCACGATCCCTCCCCCACTCCGCGCCTCTCTCCCTCTCCGCCTCTCCTCTCAGATCCCCTTTCTCCCCCACGTGCTGCAGCTTCTCCTCTCCGCCATGGTCGCCACTACCGTCGGCTCCGCTTGCTCGCCCATGTAGCCACCGGCCCCTCCTCGACGAGCCACCGTGTTCAGACGTGCCGTCGACGTCCACTACTGCGACCCCGACAACCCGCTCGAGCCGAAGCCCGCTATAGCACCGCCCCGACCAAGTCATCGTCCTCGGCTCAGACGAGCACCGTCACCCCGCTTCGTCGCTTCTGCTGCTCCTAAGCGTTCATGGGGCCACCGTGTGCCCGCTAGGTGAGCCTCCGTGTCGCTCCCTTCCCTCTCTTTCACGCTCTAGCGCGCTCCGTCGCCATCCCCGCGGAGGCGAGCTCCGCCGCCCGCGCGCCGTACGCGCTTCCGAGCCCCAGCGCAAGTCACTGGAGTGCTCCAGGAGACGCGCAGCACCAAGCTGCAGCCCCAACCGCACCCCTAGGTCACTCCCGCTGCGATTCGAACGGGGCCCGAGCGCCACCGCCGCTCCCTGTCGCTACTCCGGCCAGCTCCGGCCTCCCCAGCATCGCCTAATACCACCACTTGACGCGACGTCGACCCAGCGTTTGAAAGAGCCCACCCGCGCCTTCGTTCGTGCCCCCTGTCGCCGACTCCATCCTTACCCAACTCCGACGACCGCAAACCTCGACGCCAGCATTGCTCCGACCGTCCCCGGCGCCGTCCGTCCTCACCATCGCGAGCGCGACGCCGGCACGCACCCGTAGGTCCAAACCGCCGGCTTGGAGGCCCTCTTTGGCCTTTTTCCGACCGTTTCCGGCGCGTCGCCGCCGTTGTAATATCCGCCGCCGGCGCGCCACCGCCACCGCTGACGTGGCTGCCCGGGGCCACCACCCTGGGTCACTGACCAGTGGCCCCCGCTCGCCCGTTGACCAAGTTGACCTGGTCAACCTCGCTGACTGGGCGACCACCAGTCACTGACTAGTGGGCCCCGCCCCTAACACTAATTAAATTAGTTAATTTAATTAAATTTAAACTGATTACTCACTGACAGTGGGCCCCCGTTCTCTAATTAGTTAGATTAATTGAAACTAAACTCTGTTAAGGCCACACTATATGACAGGTGGGAACTGCTGGTTAGTTTGACTAGTCAGCGGGTCAGATGACTGCTTACATCACCCTGACATCATGCTGATGTCATATACCATTTCTGGAAATTGCTGTTAACTTATATAAATCCAGAAAGTGCTAGAAACTTTGAAAAATCATAGAAAATAAACCGTAGCTCGGATGAAAATGTTTTCTATATGAAAGTCGCTCAGAAAAATCCAACGAATCCGAATACGCGGTCTGTTCATCTGTCACATGCCCCTAGCATGATGAACATGGAACATTACCCCTCCGGTCATCTGTCTGACACAGGTCCAGAACCGGGAAAACATTCTCGGTTGGATTCGCCCCTTCACCTATATCATGTAGCCATACGTTAGGTCACACCTGGCACATCATATTGCCACGTTATGCTTTGTGATGCTATGTTTGCTTTTTTATTTACTGTTTATTCCCCATCTTCTCTTCGATAGACCCCGTGACGGCTGCCGATGTCGCTGTGATCGACTACATCACCGATGACCCCTCCTTCTCGTCTGAGCAACCAGGCAAGCCCCCCCTTTAATCATCCCGATATCACCCATTCCATTCTCTCATGCTTTCATTAGATTTTGCTACTATTATTGATTGCTCCTATTCTGATGCATAGCCGGCTTTTGTATCTGCTGTTGTACGTTACATGCGTATCCTAAAATGTTTAGTATAGGCTGAGTAGAGACCCATCAGAGACCCCCACTTTGTCCCGACTGCCCCGCTGGATTATCAGAAGACCCGATCAACGGGATCGAAGACCAGTCCCCGGCACCACACATCACTTTCCCCTTAGTTGCTCGACACTACTGGGTTACTATCGAGTACCGAGGGTGAGACCTCATCAGCACTTCTGATGTTAACCATGTAGTGTAGCTATTCGGTCGTGGTCATCGAGGGTCATTTCCTCTTTAACCACTTCCGATACAACTCTGTCGTGCAACCCCTCAAGAGTGAACCTCGAGGGTGGTCCCTCTTACATTCACCTTGATGATTACATCGAGTGGAATCCATCAAGGGTGATTCCTTAGGTTTTCCCCTTGGTGTTAGACACACAGTTACTATGGTTACTATGACTTTACACTGAACCATATTACTAAAGACGGGTCGGCCCTGAGGGGTACCCGCGTGAGCTTAATTGCGAGTGATGTGGAGTCGGGTTGACCTGGAGGGTGCCCGCGAGATAATTACGAGGCGTGGCCGGGCATTCCTAGCCCTTGCCGCAAGTCCTCGAGACGGGGCAACAGGGTCACATCTTCCGTGAGTCTATCCTTGTTACCGCGTGCTCCTAATCCACTACGATTTGGATATTTGATCCGAGGGGCCTCTGGCATGATAGCACTAACCATCACGTGGGCATAGTATGGGTGTTCTGCGTCATATGCATCAGCCGAAGCTTAATAGACGTCAGCGACTGAGCGACGCGCGCCGGGTTGGACTGCGTAAGCACCTGCCTTTTTGAAGGAGGTAGCTAGGTCTGCTCACCGGCCGCCCACGCAACATGCAGGAGTTCTCGGGGAGATGGCCCATGACCCCTGGGGGCATAGGTTTAGTCCGGCGGGCTTGACCCCTCTATTAAGCCTAGGTCGGGTTGCGGCGTATGGTTTGGCCGAGGTTGGGCATGACCCAGGAAAGTGTGTCCGGCCGGAGTTAATCGAGCATGGTGGGTAAGTTGGTGCACCCCTGCAGGGAAGAAAACATCTATCGATAGCCTGTCCTATGGTAACAGTCACTTGGAGTTGTATCCCGATCGATACAACTAGAACTGGATACTTGTGATGAGAAATGGATAGTATGGCACTGGGATTGCTTTCTCGTAGGGAGTCGAGAAAGGATCTCTGCCCGAGGTTGATAACACTTCTACTACTTTACTTTATGCTACTCTACTCCCTCCTATTGCTGCAAGATGGTGTTTTCCAAAAGATGCTAGTCTTTGATAGGACTAGCTTTTCTCCCTCTTATTCTCGCATTTCTGCAGCCCAGTCCACATATAGAGCCTTCCTTTGATAATGTTGCATATGTAGTATAGATCCTTGCTTGCGAGTACTTTGGATGAGTACTCACGGTTGCTTTGCTCCCCATTTTCCCCCTTTCTTCTTTTTCCGGTTGGTGCAACCAGATGTCGGAGCCCAGGAGCCAGATGCCACCGTCGATGCCTACTTCTACGTGGAGACCGCGGACGAATAGGAGTAGTTAGGAGGCTCCCAGGCAGGAGGCCTTGCCTTTTCGATCGTTGTTGCTTATGTGCTAGCCTTCTTAAGGAAAACTTGTCTAACTCATGTCTGTACTCAGATATTGTTGCTTCCGCTGACTCTTGTGTATTCAAGCTTATGTATTCGAGCGCTCGAGGCCCCTGGCTTGTAATATAAAGCTTGTATTATTTTAATTTTTGTCTAGAGTTGTGTTGTGATATCTTCTCGTGAGTCCTTGATCTTGATCGTACACATTTGCATGTATGATTAGTGTATGATTTAATCGAGGGCGTCATAAGTTGGTATCAGAACCGACTGCCTGTAGGTAGCCCCCTTTCCAACTCCTTGGCCGAAGTTGAGTCTAGTCACTACAAAAACTTTTACTAACATGGTTGTGTGTCTTACGGGCCTACGTTGCCATTGGGTGGTAGTAGGATCTTTTTATTCCTCGTCTATACTCTAGGACTCTGATCTCTCTTCTATTCGGGTTAAATGTTTTTGCTAACTACAACTACATTAGGTTCTCATAATGACTTTTCTCGGAGAGCCCCTTCATTCTGGATGGTTGCCTGCTTTACCACAAGATTTCGAAGATACTCTCCATTGTTTCCCCGAAACCCTTTTGCCCTTCGCCATTGCAATTCCATATCACCGATAAATCCCTCTGGATAACTACATACACCTGTCATTCATATTGTCATCCCCAGTTGATCTTGTTATTACAAGATGCCTTGTAATGCTTCCAGGTATTTCGAGAATCCATTGTGCCTGTTGCGTTGCAGCTCCTTTTCCTCATGAATACGTGTACGAATAATTCCTCACAATTACCGGGGATTCGTTCATCCCCAACTATTTAGGTATTTCACAAAAGGCTTCGAAATACCATTCGATCTGTCGAAAATCCTCAGCAGCCTATTGTTGTTGAAATTCTTGTTTGCTTGCATTATGGTTAATTCCATATTTCTAGTCACTATCGTTTCGAGTCCCTTGATCCAATATGTCGCAAATGCTCGTAATCCTCAATCAGATCCTAGCATTCATCCTTCCGGCTCAGACGTCACTCCAAACATGAGCTTGTTCTTGTCAAATCAAACCTTGATTGGTTGTTGATCTATATCGATCCAACTCAATTATCTTTTGATTAGAGCCTCTGCTTCTGATCTTCTGATATGAAAATCGTAATTCCTTTGTATTCAAACTTTGAAGTTATCGAGATATATCTATAATCCGATGCCTTTGCATTCTTTCTTCTTCTGGTTGAGTACTGATACTCACATCAGATCCATTGAGGACAGCTCAATCCTTTGTTGGATTATTATCTGGCAATTTCCTTCATATTCAAAATCTTGTGCGCTCTTCCCCTGATACATATTGCCTTTGGTAAATTGTTTCCTCTGCTTATTGTCAACCATGCCCTGCTATTGAGCTGATGTTATATGCTCTGGAAGTTAGTGGTATATGTGCCTAAGATACCCCTACGGGTTGAAGCTATGCCTTCCCTAATCCGTGTGAACTCGAAAGAGATGCGAGTCTTACTCTTCTGGTGCTTCACCAGATAAATCTTTCGCACTACAACTTCTTCGAAAACGAGGATTGAATGAAAGGTTATGCATTGAAGAAGTGGGAGTCGACCTTGAACCTTTGTGTTCATGCTCATGGACCCGATGTAGAACTTATCATGGAAGCTGCTCGTACAAATATTTACCGCTTGTTATAAGTTCATCTTGTATCGGTGGTTTGATCATTCATAATCGTGGTTCCAACCATAGTTTCTCCTTAATTCCATTTCCCGGACAAGTTAAAATACTTGTCTCCTGCAAGTCATTTCACCTGTCCAACCTCTAATTTGATCTACCTTCAGGTATTGCCTCATGTTATCTCGATGATATTGTGTCATTGCACTACCTCTTGTAAATTATTAATTGGAGTGATACTCTGTCACATCATTCCTAGCCTGATCGGCTATATCATTATCGTGCTAATTTAACTGTGCTACCTGGTCCTTATTCCCGGAGCACAACTTTTCGACGATGAGCGAAGCTTACGTCGAACTTCCTCATTTTATCAATTCACCTCGAACAACAAGCTTGATTTTGAGCTTGTGTCGTATCCGTGGTTCCAATAGCCTTTCGCTTCATCCTTCCTGTTGCTTGATGGCATCGCTCCTCGATGGCATCTTCATAGAGCCTCTCAACAAATGCGTCGTGATCAACATCAACATTTTTACCTCTGTTGAGATGACAATTGAATTCATGGTGAGAAATACCATCCTTGACCTTCAATGATTTGAGTTATCATTCACCACCCCCTTGTCATCTTTCCAACACATGTTTGATCATGTCTTGGTTATACCTTGGACTCCTTGCTATTCCTGCAATTGTTCTTTGAGTATTTCTTGTGATCTTCAACTCCAACCCCTACTTGGAACACCATGTTAATGCTACCTCGAATCATGACTGAGGTATTCCGAATATCAACAAGAACATTTGAAGCACATTGTCAAATGTTTCTTGATCTATTATCCAAACACCGTTGTATGTGTAATATCATGATTCTTCCCTCGCCCCCTTTATCTAAATGCTTTTGAACTTGTTGTCTTATCATGGATATCATACTCTGCTTGTCCTTGGGAAGGATATACCCCTGAAATATGCGTTTAAACACATTTCCTTTCCATTATCTTGTTTAACCTTTCTTGCGATCTATATGATCTAAGCAAAAAGAATTCCCTACTTATAGAAACGCCTCAAGGTACAATTCGGTCAGTACGACCCTGTTACTAATGTTGATGACATTCCGGTAACCACCGATGGATGAGAACTTTGCCTACTGGTCCGCCTTGCTTCAATGAGAAGGAAAATAGTTCTCTTCGTCCCTCGCCCTTGGTACCAACGTGGTTGGCAACATAGCTGACAGTCTATCATCTGACATGCCTTACTATCGGCCCCCTTTCTACTTTTAACCCACATGGTGGGCTCATAACCGACAGTTCCACAGGATCAGAACCTGACTCTCCTGTATATCTTTGATTCCGAAATATTCTTGCATTTGGCTTCGTATCATGTCACGAGCCACCATTCGAGAGATGATCTATTCCCGATGCTCTGAACCCCTTTAGCACACTCTGTTCAGGTATCAATTTGTCCATTCGCTTGAAACTTCCTATTGTACATTCATACTTTGCTCTCGATGTTTATTGAGTTTCAACTCGAGAGATACTTCTGCCTCATTCCATGAATTGTTCACTAGATAATTAACCCTATAAGGGTCGTTCTACGAAGTTACTCTTTACTTCCCCACTTAAATCTCGGGACGAGATTTCTTGTAGTGGAGGAGATTTGCAACACCCCCAGTGTCATGCTACAGTAATCCCCTGTTAATGGTGCCATGTCATCACATTACTGTTGCTAATCTTCACTTGATCCAAATCACCATTCAAATTCAAATCCAATCTAAAGTAAAAAAAATCATATTTGACAGACTTGAAATCTAAAATGTTCATCTTGTGCCAAATAATCCCATAAGTAATATTGGTAGTGAACCAACATTTTCACAAAGTGTTTAAGTGCACTAAATTAGCTAAAACAGTTCTTATAACATTTGTTTAAATGCTTTTTAATTTGTAAAAATGCTAACCTGTTTTATTTAAGTGCTAAACTAATTGTGGCAGTAGCCTAAATCATGATGATATTTTAGGTGTAAGTTTTATAATTTATAAAACTGTTTTGGTTCTGGAAAGTTTTGGAAAATAGAAAGTTTAAAAGGAAAAGAAAACTGTTAAAGAAAACAAAAGTGAGAGAGAGACAGCAACCCCGTGGACCTAACCCACCTGGGCCGGCCCACCTAACCCACCCGAGCCAGCCCAGATACCCCTTGCCCGTCCCCTTCCCTGTTCCCCTGACCGGGATCGGAACAGGGGCGTAGCACCGCCGAACCCACTCGCCGTCGTCGGCGAGGGGATAAGGCCGCCACGCGCGCGCCTCGATCCCTCCCCCACTCCATGCCTCTCTCCCTCTCCACCTCTCCTCTCCGATCCCCTTCCC
>NC_041392.1:9920179-9931476 GCF_002162155.2 Triticum dicoccoides
TCTCCTCTCCGCCATGGTCGCCACTGCCGTCGCTCCGCTTGCTCGCCCACGTAGCCACCGGCACCTCCTCGACGAGCCACCGTGTTCAGACGCACCGTCGATGTACACTACTGCGACCCCGACCACCCGCTCGAGCGGAAGCCCGCTACAGCACCACCCCGACCAAGTCATCGTCCTCGGCTCGGATGAGCACCGTCGCCCCGCTTCGCCGCTTCTGCTGCTCCTAAGCATTCACGGGGCCACCGTGTGCCTGCTAGGTGAGCCTCAGTGTCGCTCCCTTCCCTCTCTTTCACGCTCTAGCGCGCTCCGTCGCCGTCCCCGCGGAGGTGACCTCCGCCGCCCGCGCGCCGTACGCGCTTCCGAGCCCCAGTGCAAGTCACTAGAGTGCTCCAGGAGACGCGCAGCACCGAGCTGCAGCCCCAACCGCACCCCTAGGTCATTCCCGCCGCGATTCGAACGGGGCCCGAGTGCCACCGCCGCACCCCGTCGCTAGTCCGGCAAGCTCCGGCCTCCCAGCATCGCCTAATACCACCACTTGACGCGGCGTTGACCCGGCGTTCGAAAGAGCCCACCCGCGCGTCCGTTCGTGCCCCCTGTCGCCGACTCCATCCTCGCCCAACTCCCGCGACCACAAACCTCGATGCCGGCGATGCTCCGACCGTCCCCGGCGCCGGCCGTCCTCACCATCGCGTGCGCGACGCCAGCACGCACCCGTAGGTCCAAACCGCCTGCCTGGAGGCCCTCTGTGGCCTTTTTCCGGCCGACTCCGCCGCGTCGCTGCCGTTGTAACATCTGCCGCCAGCGCGCCACTGCCACCACTAACGTGGCCGCCCGGGGCCACCACCCTGGGTCACTGACCGGTGGCCCCAGTGGCCCCCGCTCGCCCCCTTGACCAAGTTGACCTGGTCAACCTCGCTGACTGGGCGACCACCAGTCACTGACTGGTGGGCCTCGCCCCTAACACTAATTAAATTAGTTAATTTAATTAAATTTAAACTGATTACTCACTGACAGTGGGCCCCTGTTATATAATTAGTTAGATTAATTGAAACTAAACTCTGTTAAGGCCACACTATATGATAGGTGGGACCTGCTGGTCAGTTTGACTAGTCAGCGGGTCAGATGACTGCTTACATCACCCTGACATCATGCTGACGTCATATTCTATTTCTGGAAATTGCTGTTAACTTATATAAATCCAGAAAGTGCTAGAAACATTGAAAAATCATAGAAAATAAACGTAGCTCGGATGAAAATGTTTTCTATATGAAAGTCGCTCAGAAAAATCCAACGAATCCGAATACGCGGTCTGTTCATCTGTCACATGCCCCTAGCATGATGAACATGGAACATTCCCCCTCCGGTCATCTGTCTGACACAGGTCCGGAACCGGGAAAACATTCCCGGTTGGATTCCCCCCTTCACCTATATCGTGTACCCATACGTTAGGTCACACTTGGCACATCCTATTGCCACGTTATGCTTTGTGATGCTATGTTTGCTTTTTTATTTACTGTTTATTCCCCCTCTTCTCTTCGGTAGACCCCGTGACGGCTGTCGATGCCGCTGTGATCGACTACATCACCGACGACCCCTCCTTCTCGTCTGAGCAACCAGGCAAGCCCCCCCCTTTAATCATCCTGATATCACCCATTCCATTCTCTCATGCTTGCATTAGATTTTGCTACTATTATTGATTGCTCCTATTCTGATGCATAGCCGGCTTTTGTATCTGCTGTTGTACCTTACCTGCTTATCCTAAACTGTTTAGTATAGGCTGAGTAGAGACCCATCAGAGACCCCCACTTTGTCCCGACTGCCCCGCTGGATTATCAGAAGACCCGATCAACGGGATCGAAGACCAGTCCCTGGCACCACACATCACTTTCCCCTTAGTTGCTCGACACTACTGGGTTACTATCGAGTACCGAGGGTGAGACCTCATCAGCACTTCTGATGTTAACCCTGTAGTGTAGCTATTCGGTCGTGGTCATCGAGGGTGATTTCCTCTTTAACCACTTCCGATACAACTCTGTCGTGCAACCCCTCAAGAGTGAACCTCGAGGGTGGTCCCTCTTACATTCACCTTGATGATTACATCGAGTGGAATCCGTCAAGGGTGATTCCTCAGGTTTTCCCCTTGGTGTTAGACACACAGTTACTATGGTTACTATGACTTTACACTGAACCATGTTACTAAAGACGGGTCGGCCCTGAGGGGTACCCGCGCGAGCTTAATTGCGAGTGATGTGGAGTCGGGTTGACCTGGAGGGTGCCCGTGAGATAATTACGAGGCGTGGCCGGGCATTCCTAGCCCTTGCCGCAAGTCCTCGAGACGGGGCAACGGGGTCACATCTTTCGTGAGTCTCTGCTTGTTACCGCGTGCTCCTAATCCACTACGATTTGGATATTTGATCCGAGGGGCCGCTTGCCTGATAGCACTAACCATCACGTGGGCATAGTATGGGCGTTCTGCGTCGTATGCATCAGCCGAAGCTTAATAGACGTCAGCGACTGAGCGGCGCGCGCCAGGTTAGGCTGCGTAAGCACCTGCCTTTTTGAAGGAGGAAGCTAGGTCTGCTCACCGGCCGCCCACGCAACGTGCAGGAATTCCCGGGGAGATGGCCCATGACCCCTGGGGGCATAGGTTTAGTCCGGCGTGCTTGACCCCTCTATTAAGCCTAGGTCGGGTTGCGGCGTATTGTTTGGCCCCTCTATTAAGCATAGGTTTAGTCAAAGAATTTCTCAATTTGCATTACTCGTGTAACTTTCATATAAATTATCAACATGTAGTAGGTTAGAACTAATTATTCCTTAATCAACTATTGTACAGAGGATAGACCTTTACAATAATGGTATTCCCCCTTCTGAAAATCACAGTCGATTTTTAAGCATTAAAAGATGCCTAGAATACAAAGGGCATATTCTACACTATTCATCAAATGAACACCCTTAAACATCCACGGACACTTGTCTGAACATGTTGACAGCTGGGCTGGTGCTAGAGCGCGAACACGTTCGCCTCCTTCCCCCTCTGTTTTGCACTCGGTCAATTTCCTTTGATGCTCAACATTCAATAACAATTCAACACTTTATATAATACTTACAAATAAAGGAAACCAAGGCATCTGCACCAGATGTTCAACAAGTTTGATAATACGAACCCTTAAATCAATCAACCGAACCAAATGAATCACGGAGCATCAAAGAAGCAACTAGATAGTCACAATCTATTATCTCCACCTTTGCATATTCTGTAAAGCTCTTCTTCAAAGTATTCCACATTTTTGTCAGACCTATGAGCATTAGTTAGACGTGAGTCGCCAAGACTCAGAAAATGAAAGTCATCAATAAGCAGTCAACCGACTGTAGTTTCCACATAATATACCTTCACATTCAAGATTATATTAATGCACTGAAAAATTCATCTGATGGTAAATGGGAAAATGTTTTTCCCAAACACCTATAGATCTTCAACCAAACGGAGCATCTTAGGTGTACTTTCCGGCACTAGGTAAATACGAATATTTAACATCTTGAGCTGAGGGAATGATAGATCCACTACTTCTCATGCAACCTAATGGTGCCATCTCTATAGCTTTGGAATGTTGCTATCTTTCAGGTTTGCCAGTTTTGAAAGGAACGATGGTGGAGAAATACTATTTGTATCATCATGACAAACACATATACATATCAAGCTATCCAAACGTAACTACCTGAAGGAGGGCAGCTGCCAAAAAGGTGGGGATCCTTGCCGTTCCTGCATCTACTTGAATAACAATCAGGGAGGTGTTCGAACGGTGTAGAGTTGTGCATCCATGCATGATGACAATTTAGCTCCAGTATAACAACGTAACACTAAAAATTCAATTCTTTGTGAGGGTGAAGGGCCTCTACTATTCCTTCCACATTATTATCTATTTTATCTCCATAATTTCTTCTACAATCCCAATACAAATCGAGTGATAACCGTTTCAACTAATGCTTGACGGACATATTGCCTTGTTTAGAACTTTTTGCACTATTCACTTTTATCAATTGAGTTAAACAAAGAGAACCACCTAGACTCAAATTTTCCCGTTGATCAACTCCCCAACCTTGATCACTATCAATGACATAATTTGTCAATGTGTGTGGAGAATTCAATTAACATATACCATCTGGCATGTGGTCCAAACGACCATATTCGGTAAGGAAGATGTGCCAAAGATTTCTCATAAATTTCATGTCTTCTAGTAAAGGAATAAATAATGTGTGAGCCTTGGTGTTTTCAGGCTATACAATATGGTAGTGGCTTCAGGCAGTTCAGACATACAAGAATTAGAACAATCTAGGTAGTGAATATGCTTCAAATTTCCCATGTGTGTTTTGACTGAGGATGACTTCAATGCTTCCGAGGACATGAATTTATATGTGGCCACACGCAAAGGAGTCTTAATGCAGTCCTTCTCCCATCGGACTAATATCGTGCGGGGACAGGGAGCAAGAATTTCCTCTGCAGTGGCATTATTACTAACAAAATCAAGTGACATATGTCGAACCTCACATTGAAATGAACTCCCATCATTACATGGAAAATTTCTTGAGATGATGAACCATAGCTGGATTAACATGCCTTTATCCATTGTCTTATCCTCGGGGTAAACAACACAGAAGGAAAAGCATATTTTTCCATCCGATGGTAAGTGCTTATAGCTAGGTTGTAGTGCAGGTACAATACCATTTATGAGGCCAGCATTCTTCCAGACATCACTATCCAGAATAGAAAACAAATATCTTTGATGCTTTGAACGAAGTAAAGCGGCTATGGTCTTGATAGCAAGAGCCAATCTCTTCAACTCGTGTATAATAGTCTTAGCTATTGAAATCAATCAATCTTGCTTTTCCATTCCCCTTCCAAATATGTTTCTACAAAGAAGATCAGGGCCGGCCCGGTGTTTCAGGAGGCCCTAGGCGAACTCGATAACATGATCCCCTATATCCTAAGACCACATATATGTATGTGTGATACATAAACTTCAGTAAATTTTTAACCACGCATCTTTAGTTTAAGATTTGACTATAATAATTGTTGGACAATGCCATATTATGACAGAAATACTAAAAAGATAGCAAAGTGAAACTAACATGATTACCTCAAATAGGAACCAAATTTGACTGATTCCATCGACAACAATAGTACTTCAGTGCTTCAGAAAAGTTTCTTCGGGCACAAAAATTTCTTGATGCAAAGTCATAAAGGGCACAATCAAGATCAACATTGTCCAAGATATCCTTCTCAATGCAGAAATTTATACATCGGATGATTGGACCCTAGGCATTTACACAGACTGACAAAAAATTAAGATGGTTGAATACATACCGTGAAAGATTGAATTAAAAATTATACATTAGAATTTTAAAACTTAGTGTACACTGAAATTTAAGGATAGATCATGGATGAATAGTTGAATACATACATACTAAATAAAGAATAAAATAAACTACTGAAATTGTGGTTTGGAGGATGGATCAGGAACATGAATGAATACGTACCCTGTAAGTTAGTAGTCCGTACTGTGGTACGGTCACGGCTCACATACGTATAATGTATTGCCGCCTTAACGGATGCCGGATGGCCGGGCTGGGGACTGCCGCGTGGCGCGCGCAGCAGCGACAACTAGCGTCGGCCGAGGCGCCGAGCAACAGGCAGACCGACGGTGACCAACGAGAGGAGGAAGAGTAGAGTCAAAGACGAATCGACGAGAAGACGGAGACGAGTGAAAGGCTTGAGATCTTTCATTGATTTGTTTCACAAGGGAAACGAGCAGCCGTGCCTCGCATCAGGCCTGAATCATGTCACGTGACGCTTCGCTAATCGCTACATTCGTTTTTTTCTATGGTAAATTTTTTCTTACCTATTTTTGCTGGGGTATACCATATATGTATACTACATCATGGGCCCCCTCCCGGGCCTGGGACCTGGGCCGTCGCCCCTCGGGCCATACCCCAGGGCCAGCCCTGAAGAAGATCCTAGTGATTGATCCTCATTTATAAGTGATATATGATATGAAGGATGTGCGCCCATGATAGAAACAACTCAATCGCTATGACCTGTCACAATTATAGCACTACCTGAGAGAGCACACAGGCATATAAATTATCTCAGATCGTATCACGTCCATCAAACTTCATTCGGAACATCATTCAGCATTAAGAGGTACCTTTTCTTGGCCATAACTCCAAAAACTTTGTTTGATAATGCCCCATCAGAGTCAAATCAAACTTTTTCATGGTGGCCCACTTCTGTTATAGATCTGATAATTCCCTCGATAACGAACTTGCCTGAGACATAGACCCATAAGACCAACTCATAATGATGCACCAATCTCGGGTCATTGAGCACCAAGCGATTGCTATTATTACTGACTAGTAGAATGCCCGTGCTTCGCCACAGGCGAAAATTTTGACATAGAGGCAACGGGCAACATATTTTGACATAGAGACACAAAGAGAAACTTAATTGTAATTCACAATGCGTATGTCATTATATCAGGGTTCAGTCAAAGTAAATGTAAAAGAGGAACCAAAAACCAACGTAAATATAAATCTAAGATAAGGAAGTTACATTCTACAATTTTGAATTCCGATCGGAATTTCTTGGCAATTGTAGGAAGTGCACGTGCTATATTTTCTAAAAAAAAATGTATTATGTTCTCGACTCAATAATTACTTGGTTGGCATGTCTATACTAAACAAGACATCAAGAGATCTGAAACGTATGCTTGAGAATGACTGGCAGAGCGACAACTATGCAATCTTTTGTGGCCTTAGTATGAAAAACCCTAGCCTGCTAGCATTGTTTATACCCCATAAAATGAGGAAAAAAATAAGAATTAGAATGGATCAACATAATACATACATTAGTATCGTCGTATCTACTTTGCCAATAATTTCGACACTTTGGTATGATCTAGTGGTTGGGGCTCTACCGGTGGTATATACTTAAATAGATTTATTTTGAAATTATACTTCAAGAGATTTAGCAACCAAGGAATTGATATTTTTGAGAGAGAAAATGAGAACGTGTCCCTCGCTGAACGGGCACACCTGCTATCTTTTTCTTTTGAGGTTGTGGGTGCACCTGCCTAAGCGGCCATATCGATGGACGCAGCTAGTTAGTAAACTGGCTTGGATTTTAGCTGGATTTGTACTGGGCAGTAGCCCATTTTGTCACCGAGCTCCGTAAAGAAATACTCTCACCGAGCAACCGAGCCAACTTCAACATTTGGAGAATCTCTAGCAGAGTCGCTTAATGGCCAACCTGCAAAATCGATTTACGGTTCGTCCTAAGTCGATTTTGCGGGTAGTTTTTGCCGACGCAGAACAGATACAGCAAATGGAATTGCAAATTTAAAAACGAAGGATAAAACATGTTCCTCTACATAGATAGTCCGGACTTCGCCGGAGTTAACACACAAACAAACAAATAAACTAAACAATGGTGTGCGACGGCGTCTCATGGTGTCACACTGAGGTAGTACTCACACGCCGAGCAGTAGACCGTGTAGGCCAGCTCGTACTCCGCGTGCACAACCTCAAAACGTGCGGTGGCGCCCTCTTTGACGGCCACACCACCCCGTGGAGCTCGTCGAAGCAACGCCACACGAGGTCCCTGCCGCTGCGGGAGAGGGCGACGCTGTTGCGTGCCTGCGCCGAGCGCCACCCCTCAACGGCGAGACGACTGGAGCTGCCGGCCGAATTTGCAGGGCGGCGACAAGCAGCACCCCGTGTTAGGTTTAATCTTGATTCATGTATCTGCATATTTAGTTTGCTTTTGTTATGTATGTAGGATAGGTTAGAGAGTAGCTAGTCCGGTGAAGCTTCAGCAGAGACGAGTGGAGAAGGCGAGATGCCAAGGGGTCGTGTGATACGACGACGATGGCGAGATGCCGATGGTGGCGTGAGGCTGCAGTGTTGCGCGAGGCAGCGTGGCCGTGTGATGCGGCAAGTGCGACCAAGGCTGGAGCGTGGGACTCTATGATGCATGTTGAGTTGGCCTAGTCCTTTGGCCGTTAAGAGGAGGTTGAGCAAGGGCCGGGCATAGGCGTGCATGTAGTAGTGATTAGGCTGCATGCATGAGTTTGTTAGCCGGTGCTGCAGGTCCTGCGGATATTCAACGAAAGTTGGGGTCGTCCGTGCAGTACTGGCCGTAGGAAAAGGTCATGTGTTAGTGGCCTGGGTTAGTGCGTGAGTGCATGGGTTAGTGGGTTAGTGTAGCCGGGTGTGGCGGCTGGCTTGGCAGGTCGGTCAATCATTTGTGTATATAAGCACTGCTTTGAGTTAATGAAAGAGTGGAAGAGGCCGTGAGGGCTGGGCAAAAACAATGTAGCACATTTGTGTCACCAAGGAGGAAAGCTCTCGGCAAAGCTGGTGCTGGCTTCTTCCTTGGCGTGTGTGTGTGTTCTTGTGTGAGACAAAAGAGAGATAGAAAGTTGTGCGAGGCAACTCGAGGTAGAAGAAGAAGTGGCGCTGCGAGAGGGCGGCGCCAGCAATTGGCATCAGAGCCTTGTTGATCCGTGGCGGCGACGACGGTGCCGGCGGCTATGGTGGCCGGCGTGGCGCTGGGCGCGAGGTGATGGCTGGCAGCGGCGCGATGCCGCGGGCGGCCGGTTGCGGTGCGATGCCGCGAGATGAAGGTGGTGCGATGATCGGCGTCGCGAGGACGTCATCCACGACAAGATGGTCCGTGGTGACCGGCGCTGCAACGGCGTCGGTTGTGGCGCGACGGACTTCATGCGAGATGGAGGCCGACGACGCAAGAAGGAGGATGGTGGCCATGCGGTGCCGCTATGTGAAGATGGCGGTGCGAAGCTGCCACAACAAGAGTCGGCGTGATGCCGACGACGATGGTGTGATGCCATCGTCATCATGGAAAGTTGGTGTGAAGCCAACAAAAGTTACGGTGCGATGCCGCTTGGCGAAGACGGCGTGGTGATCGGCGCTGCGACAGCGTCGTCCACGTCAAGAGGTGGCCGCTGCGTGCGGCAAGAGTACATGGTGATGGACGCGGGCGCTGCGATGGCGTCGGTCCAGGCAAGGTGTGCAGCGCCGCGATTGTGTCGTCAAGTGGCAGCGGGTGAACCGCGTGAAGATTGGAGAATCAAGATTAGGAGGGAAAATGTTAGGTTTAATCTTGATTCATGTATCTGCATATTTAGTTTGCTTTTGTTATGTATGTAGGATAGGTTAGAGAGTAGCTAGTCCGGTGAAGCTTCAGCAGAGACGAGTGGAGAAGGCGAGATGCCAAGGGGTCGTGTGATACGACGACGATGGCGAGATGCCGATGGTGGCGTGAGGCTGCAGTGTTGCGCGAGGCAGCGTGGCCGTGTGATGCGGCAAGTGCGACCAAGGCTGGAGCGTGGGACTCTATGATGCATGTTGAGTTGGCCTAGTCCTTTGGCCGTTAAGAGGAGGTTGAGCAAGGGCCGGGCATAGGCGTGCATGTAGTAGTGATTAGGCTGCATGCATGAGTTTGTTAGCCGGTGCTGCAGGTCCTGCGGATATTCAACGAAAGTTGGGGTCGTCCGTGCAGTACTGGCCGTAGGAAAAGGTCATGTGTTAGTGGCCTGGGTTAGTGCGTGAGTGCATGGGTTAGTGGGTTAGTGTAGCCGGGTGTGGCGGCTGGCTTGGCAGGTCGGTCAATCATTTGTGTATATAAGCACTGCTTTGAGTTAATGAAAGAGTGGAAGAGGCCGTGAGGGCTGGGCAAAAACAATGTAGCACATTTGTGTCACCAAGGAGGAAAGCTCTCGGCAAAGCTGGTGCTGGCTTCTTCCTTGGCGTGTGTGTGTGTGTTCTTGTGTGAGACAAAAGAGAGATAGAAAGTTGTGCGAGGCAACTCGAGGTAGAAGAAGAAGTGGCGCTGCGAGAGGGCGGCGCCAACACCCCGTACGTCCGCGGTCTTCTCCTGACATGGCTGCGCTCGATTCGGCCGGATGAGCTCACCGGAACTGTAGTGGAGGGGAAGAGGAAAGCAGCGGAAAGGAAGAGAAACGCGCCGTATCTGATTTTTTAGTTTTTCTTTTTTAAAAAGGAGGATGACCCCCGGCCTCTGCATCTGTGAGATGCATACGGTCACTTATTGATTATTCTCGAGGACCTTACAAAGTATTACAAACAATATATCTGAATCCACCGTCTTGGCAACATATGCCGCTACTCCTATCCATATGATGAAGGGATGCTAGCTGGTCCACTACCCAAACCACTCACCTAAACCTAACATCAAAAGCCGGAAGCCCCAGCCGAGCCACATACCAGGTCTGGGGCACAATCCGGTCAGACGCACTCGTGTGTCGTCGCAGCTATCTTCCACAGGTCCGTCTTCAGATTATATTGAGGCTTCTACTTTGTCTGGCCACTCTGCCATCGACGTCACCATGACGCCAGACAGCTACCACCTCCTGCGCGAGTCCATCTTCGCGCATCGGACGCCGAGCCTCCACAGTGCCATGCCGCTGATCTCCGCTGCCATCAAAGTGTGAGATGAAGTACCGCTCCACCATGGCAGGTACAAGGTGAGGAAGGGCGAGGTCCCCATCAGAGACGCGGCCGGACTGGCCGCCACCAGGAACCAGACAAGCTCTCCATACACGCCTAGCATCCCCATGCCCAAGTCGGCGCCTTCAAGAAGGTGACGACGCTATGGCGCCGCCGCCGCTTAGCCACCGGGGCTAGGGTTTTCACCCGGGCGCAGGGGAAGGGGGAGGCAGGGGAAGTTGAGCCTCGGCGCCGCCACCAAGGAGGGAATGGCGTCCGATACGCCATCGACGCCGTGACCGCCACCGGCGGCCAAGGGTTTCCCCCAGCCAAGCACCCTGCCGCCACCTCCGAAGCAGCCACAGCATCAGCAGGCGCGTGCACACCGGAGATCTAGACCGGCCGGAGGTCATGCGTCACGAGCGAACCAGAACGCCTCAGATCTGATCTGACGAGGGGAGCCCGGGGCCTCCCCGCGTCACGACCAACGCCCACCGGGACCTCGCTGCCCGCGCAGCCGAGGGGACCCAGCCAACCTCACCGACGAGCACTCCCCGCTGCCGGAGGAGCGCCGTCCGCACCAGCGAGGACGCCGCGTCAGATCCGGGCCCTCACCACCGAAAGGGAGCGGCCAGAGGCCTCGCCGCCGCCCTCACAGGCAGTCGCGCGGGGGCCCCGGCGACCGCCTCCGGCAGCAGCGAGGAGGAGGGGAAGGGGGAGGTGGCGGCGCGAGGGAACCCTAGGTCGCCCCCGAGTCGCCCTCGGGAGAGCGACGC
>NC_041392.1:9931705-9943289 GCF_002162155.2 Triticum dicoccoides
GAGGGGGATATGCCACTTGTAGAAAAAGGGCCTTCAGTCCCGGTTCATAAGGGCCTTTAGTCCCGGTTCTGGAACCGGGACTAAATGGTCGGTACTAATGCCTATCCCTTTAGTCCTGGTTCAATCCAGAACCGGGACTAAAGGGCGCGGCCACGTGGAGCTCCACCTTTAGTCCCGGTTGGTAACACCAACCAGGACTAAAGGAAATTTTATGATTTTTTTTGAAATTTTTTTTGAATTTTTTTTATTTTCAAATTTCTGAATTATTTTAACCTCTAGTCTATAATCACCACCCCTCATCACTTCTCAATTTATCCTCTAATCACCCCTCATCATTCCAAATCATCTAACTTTCCGAACGGTCACCCATCCTCCCACTCCCCCAGCCTGAGCACGCTTAACTTCCGGGTTCTATTCTCCCTCGCTCCAAGTCTGCACTTCTTGTTTTCCTGACAATACTAAGATGTCAATCCTATTAACCTTCAGGAATTTTGCTTGAGCATGAAGTGACACATTTCATAGTTTTATTTTGAAATTATTGTTTTAAAAAACAATAATTATTTAGTAACACTAATATTTCTTGAATAATTAGTTTGACCATTGTTTGACCACAGTTTGACCAGATTTGACCAAAATTGAAATAACGGAAATAATTATTTAGTAACACTAATATTCTAGAATAATTAGTTTGACCATTGTTTGACCACAGTTTGCCCACTGTTTGAATTTTTTTCGATTTTTTTCACTCTAGATCTTAAAAGCCCCGTAACTTTTTTCTATTAGGTTTTTGAGGATTTTGAAAATGTTTAACGGGGTTCCCCCGATTAAATTGGGGTGTTACTTTTCGAGTAGATGATTTTTCATATAAAAAACTTTTTCATCCGAGTTAGTATGCAAAAGTTATGCCCATTTTTACAAATTTCAGAGAGATTTTGCAAATAAAGTCAAAATTCACATTTGCAAATTTTCCCAACAACTAGACCACATATCACATGGAAAACTTATTTTCTTTTATTTTTTTAACATTTCCAGCATTTTCTTTTATTTTTTTAAAAACTGAAAAGGCGATCCACAGGGGAGGGGGGTAG
Source organism: Triticum dicoccoides (assembly GCF_002162155.2). Taxonomy (NCBI): domain Eukaryota; kingdom Viridiplantae; phylum Streptophyta; class Magnoliopsida; order Poales; family Poaceae; genus Triticum; species Triticum dicoccoides. The sequence goes on from NC_041392.1 coordinate 9,932,794, forward strand.
AGTTTGAAAATGGGACCTTTAGTACCGGTTCGTGGCACGAACCGAGACTAAAGGTCTCAACCCCATTAATCCCGGTTCGTGCCTCAAACTGGGACTAAAGGTCTAATCTTTAGTCCCGGTTTGAGGCACGAACCGGGACCAATGGTTGTGGGCCAGGAGCGAGACTCATTGGTCCCGATTCATCCCACCAACCGGGACCAAAAGATCCAGATGAACCGGGACCAATGGCCCACGTGGTCCGGCCGGCCCCCTGGGCTCACGAACCGGGACCAATGCCCCCATTGGTCCCGGTTCTGGACTGAACCGGAACTAACGGGCTGACCCGGCCTGGACCAAAGCCCTGTTTTCTACTAGTGTGCAGCGAACCACACGCCGTATCTGATGCGTGACGGGAACTCTAAATCACTCCTACTCATACATATAGCGACTAGAGGGGGCAGTTTTGCTGGCCGCCTGTATAACTCTTACGTGGCGGTACAAATTTGTCGTACATGTTCTGGCCCGAAATAAGCCAGAAACGCTATCTCTTTTTTTTTGCGGGGCAAACGGGTATTTTATTCCTCTTGTATAGTGTTACAGTCCGCTGATACAAAGCTTGAAACACTGTCTGGAACACGGTGCAACCAACAGGCGGTGCTACCTCCAGTACGACCTATATTAGCTAGACAATGAGCAACACTATTTTGATTACGATCTATTTTCTGCGGAATAAAACAACGCGTCTCCAGGAGCTTCTTAATTTCCAGTATGAGATGTCTATGAGCAGATTTGTCCAAAGATTCATCAGTCAATGCAGCAATCAATATAGAGCAGTTAGATTGAATCATAACCGGTGATTCTGACCTTTGAAAACTGAGAGATAAGCCCTCTAGTACGGCACTAATCTCAGCTTCTAATGCATCTTTGCAATGAAACAAGTGCCTGTACGCACAGAAGATAACCGTTCCTTCTGAATCTCTCAGGACCATGCCTGTCCCAGCTAATCCTGTATCTTGAACAAATAATCCATCAGTGGAAAGAGCAACCCACCCAACCGGTGGTTTGGGCCATGGTAGAATTTCCTTGCTGACAGTAGTTGTTCTGACGGGAAACTCCACCACTGGCATTTTTCCTTTAACAATATCTTCAACCGAGTACTTTTGCGCCTGGTTATAAGAGGATGGATAGCTGCGCAAAAAGGTTTTAGATATTTCTGCAGGAGGAGCTAATGTACCATGTAGCACATCATTTCTAAGACTCCAGATACGCCACAATAACATGATGATCATAGATCTAACTTCTTCCGTCTCCAACAACAAGATATTGAACAGCCACTCATCACCAGAGTGGATGAGTTTGTCTCTGTTTGGAAGCGGCCAGAAACGCTATCTCGTCCGCCAGGCAGCGGGATAGCGCACATTCTCTCACTCTCTCCTAAAAAAAGTTACTCCGTCACTCCAATCCCCTCACTCGGCTCTCCCAATTGTCGCCGCACAGCACATCAGCCATCACCCGGTCCTCCCACGGCCTCACCCAGCCGCCTCCTCCTGCATCTCGCGGCAGCCGGAGGGAATCCCCACGGAGGCTGCTTCAATATCTCGGGACACCTCCCTCCACACGTCCTTCCTTCCTTCCTTCCCTCCTCATTGCTCGCCTTCACCGGCGCCGATGGATCTCGTCATGCGCGCACTCGGCTGTGCCGGAGTGGACGCTTCAGCACTCGCTACCCGGCTATGTTGAGCAGATTAAATTGATGGATCGACTGGAAAGGAGGTGGAAGACTGCACGCGGCGATAGGGATGGATTTGCTGGCGATGGGGACGTTGTTGTGGGTCCCGCACCAACAGGCCGCGTCGCGGCTCGACGTTCCCGACGGTTGACCACGGGTCCACGGCACACAGGTCACCCGCAACCCCGTCGGGCTACTGAACCACCTCAACAGTGGAACGGCTCCGCCTCAGTGTACGCCTCGTCCTCCTCCCAGGCTCCCACTCTGCTTGTTTGCTTCGTTTCAATTCCACTGTGTGGGTGGGGGCAGCAAGCCAACAACTGGAGTAATTTGGATAGCATCAAGTGCGCCGATCAATTCTGATGCGATGAGCTGGACAGGGAGGCCTGCATCCGCAAGGCCAGTTGGAGGCCGTGCTCAGGAGGGACCGGAGGTCTGCGCCATGACGCCGGTAGGTACGACTGCAAGGAGTAAATTAAGTAAGTAATCTGTTGTTTCTTTCAGTTTTATATCCATTACAAACTTCAGTTTTGACTTTTGAGCAGCACCTGTTACCTGATTATCGTTGAATCAGTTGCAGGATTGAATATCGATGTTATCCCACTGTTTAGTAGTAAACAAGATCACTTAATATCCATTGTTCACTCTGAGTGATTCTCACATCAAAACGCTGAGTTTGCAACTATAGAAACTATAGTAGAAGATTAAGGTGTCGGAGAATTCCTTCAAAACTACGGGCCTCTAATTTAGGTATAGGGCAATAATTTTCATGTCATCTCTCCATTTTATTCAGTGTTAGGTTTGATAGCCTAAATTCTTTGTATTTTAATACACTTGACAAAATAGATTGTCATCGGTTCTGTTAAACTGAGATGGCTCAACATGGTCCAGGATCAGTTTGCTGTGCATGCTTGACATTTCTGACCTTCTATTATTCTAAACCGTCGAACCTGGGCAATTAGCATAATTTAAACGGTAAAATAATGCATTTCCTTAACTTGTGATGGTCGGGAAAATAATGCATTTTGATAACTTGTGATAATAATCGGTAAAATAACATGTTTTTCTTACTCGATAAAGGCGATGCATGTGGAATGCACACAATCAGTGAACAACCTGGGTCGAGCAGCCTATACGGAAACTAAAAGACCCAAAGTTTTTAGGAAATGAATTCAACTCATTCATACGAAAACATGTTCAGAAGATGAAAGCATTTGAACACATCTGGCCATAAACTCCTTCATTTATTTACTCAATCTAGCTTCTAGACCATGTTCTCTTCTGTTTCTCCATTGTGTTGACCACATGATATAAGAAACAAATAATTTTCTGAACTACAAAGCTTACACAACAATTCGTTAACTCACATAGCGTGTCTCTTTAGAAGTTTAGATACATGCCTTCCATTAAATAAAAAAAAATGATGATCTCAGTCGAACCAATAACTTGGTGATGTGATGCAATGCATGAAACGAGCATGATTTCAGAATAGGGAAACACAATTTTATGGCATGCTATTAACTCCTCCCCTCAACACCACATGTGCATACTGTAGTATCCAGCATGCATGCATTCGAGATCAACACAGTTTGTCTCATACTAATTGACCCTAGAAACCTCATAGTGCAGAATAAATCACCAAAATTTACACTGCACAGCCATTCACATAAGGAACCAAGATCCAATCTAATAGTATCTAACAACCAGCAGAACATGAGGGGAATAAGAAGGGAGGTCAAGCGCAGGTTTACCTTGGGTGATGAAGGATCCAAGGCATGCCACATATGAGGTTAGTTTGCTATAACATTAGTTTATCGAGGGCTTTGGTTCACAAGAACTCCTCACATATTAAATAAAGATAAGCTTTCACTAGTAGAAAACAAGGGCTTTGGTTCGGGCCTGGCCAACCCAATAGTTCCGGTTCAGTCACGAACCGAGACCCATGGGGGCATTCGTCCCGGTTCGTGAGCCTAGGGGGGCGGCCGGGGCCTCGTGCGCATTGGTCCCGATTCGTATGGACCCATTTGTCCCGGTTCTAGACACGAACCGGTACCAATGGGCCTCGCTCCTGGCCCACAACCATTGGTCCCCGTTCGTGGCTGGAACCGGGACAGAAGGCTGGGCTATAGTCCCGGTTCCAGCCACGAACCGGGGCAAATGAGTTGCCTATATATACCCCGTCGCCACAGCAGAGCACTCCACAGTGCTTTATTTTTTCTGGCTGGCGAGGGGAGGGCATTTGGGTGCTCTAGCTCACCTCCTATGCACATGAGGTGTTCGATGAAATGTCCAAACCACACTAGTTAATCTTTCTCCTCTCGAAACTCGACCTCCGAGCTTCATTTTCCCTGAGATTTGTCTAGGTTTAATGGTCCGTCACGTCCCGTCCCCGTCTTCACCGCCATCGATCGCCCGCGCCGATCTCGTCGCCGGCACCACCGTGGTGAGCCTCTTGTTCTTATCTTCTTTCTAAAAGAAAAAAAATTCTTACTTCAGATAGATACTTGTCTAATTTTGTTACTTTTATTATTCCTTGTTATTATATAGTGCGATGGTTTTGGTATCCGCCCCCGTCGGCCCTCGTCCTGTCCATATATTATCTTTTTTAACTATTTGGTTCATTTATTGTTTATGACAATTATGGCGACCAACGTGACATGGATTTTACTAGCAAAAAAGCCCGTGCGTTGCAACGGGAGAAAAAAACACTCCTCCGCCCTATCTCTCCCTCTCGTGATGAGATCTCACATGTTGTCCGAAAGGAAATTTCATCAACCTACTTCGTTTCCAAATCAAGAGATCTTATTTTCCATCATCCTGAAAGAGGTTCAGAACTGATGATGTAGCATGTCGTTTTTCATCAAACAGATAAAAAGGTTTAGTTTAGAGATGATCATATATATAGCTTTGATTTGATGCACAGATGGGTGTCAGCCTGATGGCCTTTCAGCAACTTGGAGGAATAAACGTGTTAGGCCTCTATACAAGCTATATCTTTTCATCAGCAGGTATTGTGCCATTTTATTTTAATGCCAAGAAGAACTTTCCATAATTGTTCTTCCCCTAAACTTCAGGGTTTTCTGGTAAACTTGGGATCACCTCGTTCAGGATAGGATATTATGGTCAATAACTGGAACTGGCTTACCGGCTGTATCAATTTCTATAACTATAATTATTTCAGATACCAATCACATTATTCGGGGCCCTTCTCGTGGATAGGTGTGGAAGGAGAACCCTTCTACTGGTATGGATACTCCAATACTGATGCACTTAAACCAAAAAGAAAGCTTCATTTTTCTTTTAATTAGGTGTCTTCATCTGGCACATTTGTGGGCTGCTTTCTTACTGGGCTATCATTCTACTTTAAGGTAAGTGTAAACTTGTTTATTCTATCGGGCGGTCCAACTTAAATTCTGAACTGGAAATCATTTATTGATGGTAAGTTACTAACATAAGCCATTGGGAAATTTCCGGAAGAAACTTGTCACGGTATTTACAAGTTCTAGCTGGTCTTTTTTCTCGTCAACTTTTGTCTCCTTCAAAACTAAGTTGATTTGTTCATCACCTAGTTCGTATTTCTCAAACTGCATCAATGGCAATGCGGACATTTGAAATTTAACTATCTGATAATAGTAGTGCCTGAATGCAAAATATAAGAGGTAACCGCAGTTATTAAAGTTCCCAGCTAGTACGGAGTATTTGGCAATGGGGCATGAATTACCAGACTGCACAAGCACCAACTTCCATGTGTGAGACTCTATTAAATAAACATGATTGAAGGGTGAAATATCAACCGATCAAGCAGATCAAATATTTTTTTTTTGAATAAACGTAACCTGAATTTACATTTCAGAATGTTCGGTGCCTATCACTATACAGAGTATTGGCTTTCTATCTTTTCATGATCACAGGCACAAGAATTGTACACACAATTCGTTTCTAAATTATCTCTTTATGGCATACTGGTACAGAAATTATGTAGCTGGAACATCAATAATTTTGTGTGATCCCAATGTAGAAATGAAAAATAGTGTACATAGTACATCACCACCTAGACGTCTTTTTTTGCTGGCACAACATGTTTGAACTCCAGAAATGTAAATTCTGACTCCTTACTGAATAGGCATACTATGGGGCATACTCAATTGGAATGGGACCTGTTCCTTGGGTTATCATGTCCAGGTATGATATATCACCATGAAGTTAATTAGGGATGATGCTCGCGTTCCTGGTAATCAAGGAACCCACGTTCGTAACTGACGACATCTCATTGTTTATTGGCAAAGATATTCTCAATCGACATGAAAGGAATAGCAGGAAGCTTGGTAACCCTGGTTAGTTGGATTGGTTTATTCGTGATATCGTATTCATTCAGCTTCCTTATGGAGTGGAACTCTGCAGGTAAGTATGTTCAACCCTTGCATAAGTAGGCCAGTTGAAAAGAAAGTAGAATATCCACCATTACCCACTTGTGTGATAGCCGAATAATAACCCATTAGCAAAAGTATGTTTGGAAAGGAGTTATCGCCAAGGTTTGTATATCTTTTTCTACAAAAGTATATGTTGCTTCGTTTCTCCCATGAGCTTTGGTTCCACTTATCACTCAATAGTTTTCCAGTAAATGTTTTTGCTTGAGTTTGTTTTTATTTCTACATGTAGGCACATTTTTCTTGTTCTCAGCAGCGAGCCTGGTTACTGTGTTGTTCGTGGCAAGGCTAAATTTACCATGATATCCTGACCGACCGTTATCACATTAAATTTCACCAACGATTATGAACACATCAGGGCATCCTTTTCGTGCACAACTTGCTTTGCTGGATGGCAGAGTTCACGTATTGGTTGAATGTCATTGGAACAATGAAGCAGATTGCATGCTTGTGTGAGTTCATGTGCTTTTGGTGGACTATATATCTACGAAGAGTTAAAAAGAAAGGGCCAAAAGATGTAATCATTCAGAACCAAACTTAGAATGACACGAGGCTGTTACCATCAAAATTTGACACCGCAGTGCCAAAAAAAACTCCGGGTAAACAAAGAATAAACCCAACTCTGAGCAGAAAAGATTCACTTAAATGTAGACTCATTCATAGGTGAAAATTAGGTACCAGTATTTGTGTTCCGGTTTTCAACTGCTTCGGTGAGTGAGTACTCTACACTCCATAATCAATCAGGTACCAGTATTTGTGGTATCCAACAATTTAACCCGGTTCATGCTTGCTTCCTGCTTACTACTTTCCTCCCTTATGACCCGCTTGAGGTTTCCAAGCTCAGGAGAGTCCTGACCATACACCATCTTGATGTTATCCACACAAGCACTGGAAATGACAGGCAGCAGATAAATCAACTCAGCATCGCAAAGAACTAACTGAACATGTAGATACACGAACAACAAAGTAAGAGCCAGCAAACCTGCAGGCTTCCCTGTCGAATTTGCTGCATGGCACACCAAAGAACTCTTCGAAAACCTTCGGTTCGACCCGGCAGAAGAATGGCCAGTCTACAACACCCAAAAATATCAACCATAACAGCGTCAGTTAACTTCCACATGTGCGCTGCGCTGAAGACTAAAACCAGGAGAACTCATTCTGAAGACTACCGTACCTTCGTAGATGTTGCAGGTTCGGTTGGACTTGTCGTAGTTGGTGCACTATCCATCGGGGCCAATCATGCTCTTGTACAGCTACGATCATGGTCAGCAATTCAGCATGCTCCATCATATTAACCGAAATTTTGCATCTATCAAACAACAGCTGGGGCTGGGCTGGGGCTGGGGCTTGGCCTCGCCCCGCCGCTGGCCGTTCCTCCTCTTCCCACCCGATGGTGGTCAGGCCGGCCGCCATATCGTCCTCCGCCGCGACGCCTCGCACAAAGCGAGCACGCCGGCCACCTTATCGTCCTCCGCCGCGACGCATCGCCCCATTCCCCATTCCTGGGCTTCGGCGGCGCGAACGCCAACGCCCGCCGCGACGCCTCGCCCCATCCTGGGCTCGGGCGGCGCGTGCGCGCGCTCGCGTGCTCGTCCTTGTGGCGGTCGAGGCCACCGTCTCCCTGGCCCACCTCAGCGTGCCAGAGGCCCTGCCGTCGCCAGATCCGCGCGGGGGCTTTGCCCGGAGGACCCAAACGGCGGCGGCGAGGAGAGGACGAGAAGTGGGGTGGCGGCCGCTGCGCAGGCGAGATGCGCCAGAGTGGCAGAGCTTTGTGACGCGAGGGGCGCAACACTCCCTAGGGACTTTTTTTAAAAAAGTGAAACATTTTTTCTTAGAATATCCACTTAAAATAGGACTGCGGGTTGAATACCAAAAAAATAGGGGCTTTTTTGCAAACTACGCAGGCGAGATGCGCCAGAGTGGCAGAGCTTTGTGACGGGAGGGGCGCAACACTCCCTAGGGTCTTTTTTAAAAAAGTGAAACGTTTTTTCTCAGAATATCCACTTAAAATAGGACTGCAGGTTGAATACCAAAAAACATAGGGGCTTTTTTGCAAACTTGCTGACGACGTACGGCCAGAAGCAATAAGTGCTTTATTAGTAGGGAAAGATTTATCTAAGAGGTGGTTGAACCGGAAATACCAACCGACCCTATTGTCGAGAGGTTAAATTTAGTTGAAGAAGAAAACAATTACTTGAAGGAAAAATAAAAAAAATTGAGGAGGAGAATATGATATTGGAGTTGCATGTTGCGGATGTCGTTGATGATAAAGATGGATGCAATGCGGTTGAAGACTAGAAAGATTAGAAAATATGCCATTCATATCGAGGCTTGGCATCATTATGCCGTTGGATCAATTGTTACCTTGGTTGCGATTATGATCGCCTTTGTTGTTGCATTGAAATGTTTTGCATAATTTTAATGTATGGTTTAATTAGATGTTCTGGAGAGCTATATGTTATTTAATGAGAACTATGTATGTACTTTGGTTTTAATGTGATGATGAACTTTTATTAATTTGGTCACTTCTCTATTCAGGAGAGCTATATGTTGCCTTCAATTTTAGGGTCTTATAGCTCAAAATAATCTGTAAATGCATGAAAAATAACAAATGAAGTCAGAATGGGTTGAAAACTGATGATATGGCTTTAAATGGTGCATTTTAAACACAGAAAAAGTATGGAGTTCAAATAAGTTCAAAAAAATGAAATCCCTTTGTAACAGACGAGTTTCCGTATGAAACCCTGATACTTCGAAAGAGACTGTCCGTTTTGTACATGAAGTGCATTCAGTTTTTGCCATAACCCTCTCTACTTTCTTGCACATGCTATGTGGATGAAGTGATGATATCATGCCAACTTTCACCCTTTTCATAGTTCATTTGAAATGCTTTTCAATTTCAGGGTCTTATAGCTCAAAATAATCAGTAAATGCATGAAAAATAACAAATGAAATCAGAAAGGGTTGAAAATTGATGATGTGACTTTGAATGGTGCATTTTGAACACGGTAAAAGTCTGGAGTTCAAATAAGTTCAAAAAAATGAAATCCCTTTGTAATAGACTAGTTTTCGTATGAAACCCTGATACTCCGAAAGAAATTGTTCGTTTTGTACACGATGTGCATCCGGTTTTTGCCGAAACCCTCTCTACTTTCTTGCACATGCTATGTGGATGAAATGATGGTACCATGCCAACTTTTAACCTTTTCAGAGTTCATCTGAATTGCTTTTCAATTTCAGGGTTTTATAGCTGAAAATAATCTGTAGAAACAAAATAAACTTTAATAAATATGTAGAAAAAAATAAAATAAATAAATAGAAACAAAATAAAATTTAATAAATAAGTAGAAACAAAATAAAACAAATAAATAGAAACAAATAAAATTTAATAAATAAGTACAAACAAAATAAAATAAAATAAACCTTTAAAATAAATAAAATAAGGAAACTTTAATAAAATAATATAAACAAGTAGAAACAAAATAAAATAAATAAATAGAAACAAAATAAACTTTAATAAATAGTAGAAACAAAATAAAACAAATAAATAGACACAAAATAAACTTTAATAAATAAGTACAATCAAAATAAAATAAAATAAACCTTTAAAATAAAATAAAATAAGAAAACTTTAATAAAATAAATAAAAATAGCAACAGTAAAAAAGAAAATAAAAAACTGGGAAAAAATAAAAAATGCCACCTACTGGGCCACCACGGCCTGAATACGACTAGGAACCCAGCTAGTTGGGCTAGGATTCAGGCCCGCAGAAGGCCCAGAAGGCCCACAGGCTTAGCAATGTGAGATTAGGCCCAAAGGCCAGAAATTCGGAGGAGTTCGAGAGAGATGGCAGGGCGGCGCTTATAAATAAGTGCGGCAGCTCCTCAGCTAGCGAGGTGGGACTAAACATCCCACCGCACCGCGGCATTGGTGGGCACAGGCCTTCGGTCCCGGTACCAACCCGGACTAAAGGGTGGCATTCGTCCCGGTTGTTGCCACGAACCGGTACCAATGCTCCCCTTTAGTCCCGGTTGGTGCAACCAACCGGGACCAAAGGTCTCCGCTTCCCGCCCTTTCGGCTGCTGAAAAGAGACCTTTGGTCCCGGTTGGTGGCACCAACGGGGACTAAAGGGGGCATTAGTCCCGGTTGGTGCCACCAACCGGGACCAATGGCTTTGCTATATAAGATGACACTTAGGAAATTTTCCAAAGTTTATCTACAGTTTGCCCCGACGACGCCGAGCACATCGACGCCGCCAGGCTACCCCGACACCGTCGCCGCCTCGCCTCTAAGCCCGCGCCCCTGCCCGCCCCTCCGTCGTCGTCGTCGAGCCCGTGCCCCTGCCCCCGCCCCCTCCGTC
>NC_041392.1:9944361-9984929 GCF_002162155.2 Triticum dicoccoides
AGAAAAGAGCATCGTCATTGTCGATCTACCCCGGCCCTCCCCGATAACTTCGACATGAGGGGGCCGGGGACGTCGGACATGCATGAGAGAGAGGCGGTCCGCTTGCCCGACCAACTATCAAGGCCACCCAAACCCTAGAAAAAGAGCGTCGTCGTTGTCGATCTGCCCCGGCCCTCCCCATAACTTCGACATGAGGGGGGACGCCGGACATGCATGAGAGAGAGAGGCGGACCGCTCGCCCGACCAACTATCAAGGCCACCCAAACCCTAGAAGAAAGAGCGTCGTTGTCGTTTCTCAACGACACCAGACGTCTACGTTTGCCACTAATATATCCATTTGTCATGTTTGAATAATAATTGCCATGTTGCAAATATTTGCAAAAACTATGGAGCACCCCCGAGACGAAGCAATAGAAGTGATGTCGTCTTGTCATTTCTGAATGACACCGATGGTCTGGAAGGACAGGGTGAAGAAGCAGGCTACGGTGATCGAACATTGGAGGAGGAAGGACTTGATTATGATGGCTCCGGTGACCGAACGCCGGTGGAAGAAGGACACCGTGATGACGACTCCGGTGACCGAACGGAGTCCGGCCAGGTATATATATTAATTAAGCATGTGCTGACTGTAGCTAATTGATGCATTAATTGTTTTTGGTATGTACACATATTAACTCTCTTCTTTCTTCCTTTCTAGCCCTCTGATCGAGCAAAACTTCGGTAAGGAGACGAGGCCCGAAGAGAAAGTTGCGCTCGGATGAAAGGTACACGATCACCGAAATCGATCGCGATGGCCAACCGATTGAACCCCTCCGGACCAAGCAAGCATTTTCTGCTCAGTGCGGGGTTCTTGTTAGGGACATGATCCCGATCAGCATCGAGCAATGGTTTAAGCCTAAGGACGAAGACTCTGGGGGTGTCCTATGTCGATGATAGGCAGAAAACTGATCTTTGGACCACGCTGAAGGCAAATTTCACCCTACCGCGAGAGGAGGATCCGGAGAAGCCAGTTATAGAGCCAATGATCAAGGCTCATGCTCCTAAGAAGATGGCTGAGCTATTTAGGAGGTGGAAGAATGAGCTGGAATCAACGTTTGTCGATGATACATCCATTTTGCATCATGTTTTTATATCGATATTTATTGCATTATGGGCTGTTATTACACGTTACGTCACAATACTTATGCCTATTCTCTCTTATTTTACAAGGTTTGCATAAGGAGGGAGAATGCCGGCAGCTGGAATTCTGGGCTGGAAAAGGAGCAAATATTAGAGACCTATTCTGCACAACTCCAAAAGTCCTGAAACTCCACGGAAGTCATTTAGAATATATAAAAAATACTGAGTGGAAGAAATACATCAGGGGGGGCCACCACCTGTCCACGAGGGTGGGGGCGCGCCCTACCCCCCAGGGTGCGCCCCTTGCCTCCTGGGCCCCATGCTGGCTTTCGGTGGCCATCTTCTGCTATATGAAGCCTTTCGTCCGAAGGAAAATCATAAGCAACCTTTTGGGATGAGACTCCGCCACCACGAGGCGGAACCTTGGCGGAACCAATCTAGGGCTTCGGCAGAGCTGTTCTGCCGGGGACACTTCCCTCCGGGAGGGGGAAATCATTGCCATCGTCATCACCAACGCTCCTCTCATCGGGAGAGGGCAATCTCCATCAACATCTTCACCAGCACCATCTCCTCTCAAAACCCTAGTTCATCTCTTGTATCCAATTCTTGTCTCCAAGTCCGGGATTGGTACTAGTAGGTTGCTAGTAGTGTTGATTACTCCTTGTAGTTGATGCTAGTTGGTTTATTTGGTGGAAGATCATATGTTCAGATCCTTTATGCATATTAATACCCCTCTGATTATGAACATGAATATGCTTTGTGAGTAGTTACGTTTGTTCATGAGGACATGGGAGAAGTCTTGCTATTAGTAGTCATGTGAATTTGGTATCCGTTCGATATTTTGATGAGATGTATGTTGTCTATCCTCTAGTGGTGTTATGTGAATGTCGACTACATAACACTTCACCATTATTTGGGCCTAGAGGAGGGCATTGGGAAGTAATAAGTAGATGATGGGTTGCTAGAGTGACAGAAGCTTAAACCCTAGTTTATGCGTTGCTTCATAAGGGGCTGATTTGGATCCATATGTTTCATGCTATGGTTAGGTTTACCTTAATACTTTTGTTGTAGTTGCGGATGCATGCAATAGAGGTTAATCATAAGTGGGATGCTTGTTCAAGTAAGAACAGCACCCAATCACCGGTCCACCCACATATCAAATTATCAAAGTACCGAACGCGAATCATGTGAACGTGATGAAAACTAGCTTGACGATATTCCCATGTGTCCTCGAGAGCGCTTTTCTCTATATAAGAGTTTGTCCAGGCTTGTCCTTTGCTACAAAAAGGATTGGGCCACCTTGTTGTACTTTATTTACTTTTGTTACTTGTTGCTCGTTACAATTTCTCTTATCACAAAACTATCTGTTACCACTTATTTCAGTACTTGCAGAGAATACCTTGCTGAAAACCGCTTATCATTTCCGTCTGCTCCTGGTTGGGTTCGACGCTCTTACTTATCGAAAGGACTACGATAGATCCCCTATACTTGTGGGTCATCAAGACTATTTTCTGGCGCCGTTGCCGGGGAGTGAAGCGCCTTTGGTAGGTGGAATTTGGTAAGGAAAAATTTATATAGTGTGCTGAAATTTACTGTCACTTGTTACTATGGAAAGTAATCCTCTGAGGGGCTTGTTCGAGGTATCTTCACACCGACCAGTAGAGCAAAGAGTTTCTCCTCAACCTACTAAACCTACTGAAAATGAAAATGTTCCCTTTGAAGTTCCTTCGGGTATGTTAGAAAAACTGCTAGCTAATCCTTTTACAGGAGATGGAACAAAGCATCCTGATGAGCACCTAATTTATGTGGATGAAGTTTGTGGATTATTTAAGCTTGGAGGTATACCCGATGATGTTGTCAAGAAGAAGGTCTTCCCTTTATCTTTGGAGGGAGATGCATCGACATGGTACATGCTATGTGATGATACGGGATCATGGAAGTACAAACGATTGAAATTGGAATTTCATGAGAAGTTTTATCCTATGCATCTTGTTCATCATGATCCCAATTATATATATAATTTTTGGCCTCACGAACGAGAAAGCATCACTCAAGCTTGGGGGAGGCTTAAATCAATGTTATATTCATGCCCCAATCATGAGCTCCCAAGAGAAATAATTCTTCAAAGTTTTTATGCTCGGCTTTGTGATAACAATCGCACCATGCTCGATACTTCTTGTGCTGGCTCTTTTGCGATGAAGACTATTGAATTCAAATAGAATTTATTGGATATAATTAAATGCAACTCTGAAGATTGGGATCTCGATGAAGGTAAGGAGTCAGGTATGACACCTAAGTTTGATTGTGTTAAATCTCTTATGGATACCGATGTTTTTCGTAAATTTAGCACTAAATATGGACTTGACTATGAGATAGTAGCTTCTTTTTGTGAATCTTTTGCTACTTATGTTGATCTCCCTAAGGAGAAGTGGTTTAAATATAATCCTCCCATAGAATTAAAAGTAGCTGCACCTATTAAAGTTGAAGAAAAGATTGTCACTTATAATGATCCTATTGTTCCTACTTCTTATGTTGAGAAACCACATTTCCCTGTTAGGATAAAGGATCATGGTAAAGCTTCAACTGTGGTTCGTAAAAGCAATATTAGAACCTATACACCTCCTTAGCAAGTTAAAGTTGAACCTAATATTGCTATTGTTAAAGATCTCTTGGCTGATAATATTGATGGGCATGTTATTTATTTCTGTGGTGAAACTGCTAGAAGTGCCAAACCTTGTGCTAAAGATAAACATAGACCTGTGGTAGGCATGCCTGTTATTTCTGTTAAAATAGGAGATCATTGTTATCATGGCTTATGTGATATGGGTGCTAGTTCTAGTGTTATACCTCATGACTTATACCAAGAAATTAAGCATGAGATTGCACCTGTTGAGTTAGAAGATATTGATGTTACAATTAAACTTGCCAATAGAGATACTATATCAGCAATGGGAATTGTTAGAGATGTTGAAGTCTTGTGTGGGAAAACTAATTATCCTGCTAATTTTCTTGTTCTTGGTTCCCCACAAGATAGCTTTTGTCCCATTATATTCGGTAGACCTTTCTTGAACACAGTTAATGCTAGGATAGACTACGAAAAGAATGTTGTTACTATTGGTTTGGGTGATATGTCTCATGAGTTTAACTTTTCTAAATTTAGTAGACAACACCGTGAAGAAGAATTGCCTAGTAAGGATGAAATTATTGGTCTTGCTTCTATTGCCGTACCTCCTAGTGATCCTTTAGAACAATATTTGCTAGACCATGAAAATGATATGTTTATGAATGAAAGAAGGGAAATAGATGAAGTATACTTTAAACAGGAACCTATCCTGAAACACAATTTGCTTGTTGAAATCCTAGGGGATCCTCCTCCACCCAAGGGTGTTCCCGTGTTTGAGCTTAAACCGTTGCCTGATACTCTTAAATATGCTTATCTTGATGAAAAGAAGATATATCCTGTTATTATTAGTGCTAACCTTTCAGAGCATGAAGAAGAGAGATTATTAAAAACTCTGAAGAAGCACCATGCTGCTATTGGATATACTCTTGATGATCTTAAAGGCATTAGTCCCACTCTATGTCAACATAAAATAAATTTGGAAGAGGATGCCAAACCAGTTCGTGATCATCAACGACTGCTGGATCCTAAAATGAAGGAAGTGGTAAGAAAGGAAATACTAAAGCTCCTTGAGGCAGGTATAATTTATCCCGTTGCCGATAGTCAGTGGGTAAGTCCTGTCCATTGTGTCCCTAAGAAAGGAGGTATTACCGTCGTTCCTAATGATAAAGATGAATTGATTCTGCAAAGAATTATTACAGGTTATAGGATGGTAATTGATTTCCGCAAATTAAATAAAGCTACTAAGAAAGATCATTACCCCTTACCTTTTATCGATCAAATGCTAGAAAGATTATCCAAACATACACATTTTTCTTTCTAGATGGTTATTCTGGTTTCTCTCAAATACCTGTGTCAGCCAATGATCAATCAAAGACTACTTTTACTTGCCCTCTTGGTACTTTTGCTTATAGACGTATGCCTTTCGGTTTATATAATGCACCTGCTACCTTTGAAAGATGCATGATGGCTATATTCTATGACTTTTGTGAAAAGATTTGTGAGGTTTTCATGGATGATTTTCTGTCTATGGATCCTCTTTTGATGATTGCTTGAGCAACCTTGATCGAGTTTTGCAAAGATGTGAAGAAACTAATCTTGTCTTGAATTGGGGAAACTGCCACTTAATGGTTAATGAAGGTATGGTCTTACGGCATAAAGTTTCTGAAAGAGGTATTGAAGTTGATAAAGCCAAGGTTGACGCTATTGAAAAGATGTCATGTCCCAAGGACATCAAAGGTATAAGAAGTTTCCTTGGTCATGCCGGATTTTATAGGAGGTTCATTAAGGACTTCTCAAAAATTTCTCGGCCTCTGACTAATTTATTACAAAAAGATATACCATTTGTCTTTGATGATGATTGTGTAGAAGCATTTGAAATACTTAAGAAAGCATTGATCTCTGCACCTATCGTTCAGCCACCTGATTGGAATTTACCCTTTGAAATTATGTGTGATGCTAGTGATTATGCTGTAGGTGCTGTTCTAGGGCAAAGAGTTGATAAGAAATTAAATGTTATTCAATATGCTAGTAAAATTCTAGACAATGCTCAGAGAAATTATGCTACTACTGAAAATGAACTCTTAGCAGTTGTATTTGCTTGTGATAAGTTCAGACCTTATATTGTTGATTCTAAAGTAACTATTCACATAGATCATGCTGCTATTAAATACCTTATGGAAAAAAGATGCTAAACCTAGACTTATTGCATGGGTTCTCTTGCTACAAGAATTTGATTTGCATATTGTTGATAGAAAGGGAGCTGAGAACCCCGTTGCAGACAACTTGTCTAGGTTAGAAAATGTTCTTGATGACCCACTACCTATTGATGATAGCTTTCCTAATGAGCAATTAAATGTCATAAATGCTTCTCGTACTACTCCATGGTATGCTGATTATGCTAATTACATTGTTGCTAAATTTATACCACCTACTTTCACATACCAGCAAAAGAAAAAGTTTTTCTATGATTTGAGGCATTACTTTTGGGATGACCCACATCATTATAAAGAAGGAGTGGATGGTGTTATTAGATGTTGTGTACCTGAGCATGAACAGGAACAGATCCTACGCAAGTGTCACTCCGGAGCTTATGGAGGACACCACGCTGGAGATAGAACTGCACATAAGGTATTGCAATCTGGTTTTTATTGGCATGCTCTCTTGAAGGAAGCTCGTAAGTTTCTCCTTTCTTTTGATGAATGTCATAGAAGTGGTAATATTAGTAGACGTAAAGAAATGCCTATGAATTATTCACTTGTTATTGAACCATTTGATGTTTGGGGCTTTGATTATATAGGACCTTTTCCTGCCTCTAATGGATATACACATATTTTAGTTGTTGTTGATTACGTTACTAAGTGGGTAGAAGCTATTCAAACTAGTAGTGATGATCATAACACCTCTATTAAGATGCTTAAAGAAGTTATTTTTCTGAGGTTTGGAGTCCCTATCTATTTAATGACTGATGGTGGTTCACATTTTATTCATGGTGCTTTCCGTAAAATGCTTGCCAAGTATGATGTTAATCATAAAATTGCATCTCCTTATCGCCCACAGTCTAGTGGTCAAGTAGAATTGAGTAATAGAGAACTCAAATTAATTTTGCAAAAGACTGTCAATAGGTCTAGAAAGAATTGGTCCAAGAAACTTGATGATGCATTATGGGCCTATAGAACTGCATATAAAAATCCTAAGGGTATGTCTCCATATAAAATGGTTTATGGAAAAGCATGTCACTTACCTCCCGAACTAGAACATAAGGCTTATTGGGCTATTAAAGAGCTCAATTATGATTTCAAACTTGCCGGTGAGAAGAGGTTATTTGATATTAGCTCACTTGATGAATGGAGAACCCAAGCTTATGAAAATGCCAAGTTGTTTAAAGAAAAAGTTAAAAGATGGCATGATAAAAGGATACAAAAGCGTGAGTTTAATGTAGGTGATTATGTATTGCTATACAACTCTCGCTTAAGATTTTTTGCAGGAAAACTTCTCTCTAAATGGGAATGCCCCTACGTTATCGAGGAGGTCTATCGTTCCGGTGCTATAAAAATCAACAACTTCAAAGGCACAAATCCGAAGTTGGTGAACGGTCAAAGAATAAAACATTATATCTCAGGTAATCCCATAAACGTTGAAACCAACGTTATTGAAACTGTAACCCTGGAGGAGTACATAAGAGACACTTTCCGGAACGTTTCAGACTCCGAAAAGGAATAGGTATGTGATACGGTAAGTAAACCGACTCCAAAACAGTTTTTAAGGCAATATTTCTCCGTTTTGGAATATTTAGAAAAATAGAAAAATAAGAAGCAGTCCGGGAAGGACACGAGGCCTCCACGAGGGTGGAGGGCGCGCCCTACCCTACTAGGCGCGCCCCCTACCTCGTGGGCACCTCGTGTGCTCTCCGGACTCCGTTTTCTTGCACGTTACGTATTTTGGTCGGTAAAAATTCATTATATAATCTCCTGGAGGTTTTGACTCCTGTATCACGCAAATATCCTCTGTTTTTGTTTCAAGCTGTTTCTGTAGCAGGTTTAGAGCAAGATGCCTTTTCAAGACTCAATTGGGGAGAGCCGGGTGTCTCATCCGGCATTGGAACCAAGGACAAACAGCGATGCTGACCACTTTGGGCCAGCAATGGAGGAAGATATGGAGGCTGATCTGATGAGGATAGATGCTATGGAGGATTAAGAAGTCACTTCTCTTTTCCGAGCTGGGTTCATGATGGGAGAATTACAAAGCTCAGCCATTCCAAACTCGGTTATCCCTTCCAATGTTAAATTTACAACACCCTTGGGTGCAAGGAGCTTTAGCCATTACAAGAAAGCTTCGTAAGGAGATAATGGATCTCAAGCAGCAACTCAATAAGCTTGAGGAAGAGAACCATATCCTGAGGGGCATTATCGCCAAAAAGATCAGATCACCATCCCCGAAGAAGGAGACATAATCACTTGGGTATGGGCACTCCCCTTGGCAACTGCCAAGCTTGGGGGAGGTGCCCCGGTATCGTATCAAAACCACACTCCTATCTTTACCGTTTTTCTTAGTTCAATCCTATTAGTAGTATCTTGATCTAGTAGAATAAAGTTTATGGCATGATCTAGTTTTGAGTTTTGCTTTATGATCCCTCTATGTAATCGAGTCCGTGAGCTATATATAATAAAGATTAGTGTTGAGTCAAGGGCTTGATTATTTTGCCATGATCTTGAGTGAATAAAAGAAAAGAATAAAAAGAAACAAAGAGTTCATATTGATCTTATTGAGAGTAATGACTTCACATAAAAAGTGTATGATGATTAAAATTGTTGAGAGTATATTGGACAAGGAAGGCAACGTAATGGGTTATGTTTTCTTATATCTGAGATAAAGTATATTGTCATGGATCATCCAACATATTGAGCTTGCCTTTCCCCGTCATGCTAGCCAAATTCTCAGCACCAAGTAGAGAAACTACTTGTGCTTCTGAGGGAGTCCTGGATTATGGGGTGTCCGGATGGCCAGACTATACCTTCAGCCGGACTCCTGGACTATGAAGATAAAAGATTGAATACTTCATCCCGTGTCCGAAAGGGACTTTCCTTGGCGTGGAAGGCAAGCTTGGCGATACGGATATGTAGATCTCCTACCATTGTAACCGACTTTGTGTAACCCTAACCCTCTCCGGTGTCTATATAAACCGGAGGGTTTTAATCCGTAGGATAATATACAGAACAACAATCATACCATAGGCTAGCTTCTAGGGTTTAGCCTCTCCGATCTCGTGGTAGATCTACTCTTGTACTACCCATATCATCAATATTAATCAAGCAGGACGTAGGGTTTTACCTCCATCAAGAGGGCCCGAACATGGGTAAAACTTCGTGTCCCTTGCCTCCTGTTACCATCCGGCCTAGACGCACAGTTCGGGACCCCCTACCCGAGATCCGCCGGTTTTGACACCGACATTGGTGCTTTCATTGAGAGTTCCTCTGTGTCTTCGCCATCAGGAAGGATGCCTCGCCCCGTCTTTAAATCCGGCACCGTTGCTAAGGGAGCTTTGGCTGTCGGCCAAACCCTCCGGCTAGGTGGTTTTCTTATGACTGCCTGTTCGGCTTCTGCGCCGACGATGACCTCTCGAGCCATCGAAAAAATCTTCATGTCAGCTCGGAACTTGCCGAGAAGTTAGATCCAAGGGAGCTCTCCTCCATAAACGAGCTCTTGGATCGCATCGCCGCCCTGGGAGTCGCTACCGATTACGACCAGATTGGGCCTAAACCCGATCTGAGAGAGATTAACTGTCCCCAAGTCACCCATCACATTGCCATGGTAGAGGGACAGTGCGGCGACCCTCCATCTATCTTAAGGACTAGCTACGTCCGGATTCCCAATCCCTCCAAGCCGGATACCCACGGAGGGGAGGATATCACTCAAGACCTCTGAGTTCGGAAATTCCTCGGCCTCTGAGCCTCAGATTGGGTGAGGCTTCGGATTTAATTCCACCCACCCACCCGAACATAAGCGATCTATCCCAAATCAGGCAAGGGCCCGATGAAACAGAACATCATTACTGGGCCAAATTCCTCCTGGTTAGGAACAGGATAAGGGACTGCCGCGAGGAAGACGCAATCTCAATGTTCTGCAATAATTGCACGGACAAGGGAATCCTCAACGCCATAAGTCGCCGTGATATTACACGCTTCGCTGACTTAGCGTCCATTGTACGAAAGTACTATGCGATGGAAAGCGCTTGGAAAACCGAAATAAAATTTTGAGATGATCCGGCCCTGAATACAAACCCAGTCCGAAATAAAAGGGTGCATCATCGCCAGACACCCGGGTCAAACACCAAAAAGCAAAAATCCTATACAGGGCATGGAACCGTACTGGAAGGATGGCTTAATGGACCCTGTAAAATTCACAATACAGAGGACGCCAGACCAACTCACAACCTTAGAGCATGTTGGATACTCCGGCAGGTGGCCAAAATTGGCGAAGATCTCCTAATTCCGGAGGCCACAGAAAGCCACCCCAGAGACACCAATACGGTATTAACAGTCTTCGAGACATTCGCATCAAATAATATGCGAAAAAGGACACTCCGCAGCCTTGGTGAAGTCTACCAAGTAGCAACAATAACGCCAGTGATGAACCTAAATTCCGAACAGCCCGAGCACCAGCCGCATTGGTCCTCAGTCCAATAGTGGACGGCTTTCGTCTTACCACGGTACTCATGGACGGCGGCAGCGGATTGAACCTCATTTATGAGGAAACCCTTCAAAAAATGGAAATAGACTGGAACCGCATTGAGCGAAGCAGCACAACCTTTAGAGGAATAATCCCCAGTCGGGAAGCGCGCTGTACAGGAAAAATCACACTAGATGTGGTGTTCGGCACGCGGATAATTACAGGTCCGAAGAGGTCACGTTCCATGTGGCTCCGTTCAGCAGCGGTTATCACGCTC
Source organism: Triticum dicoccoides (assembly GCF_002162155.2). NCBI lineage: Eukaryota > Viridiplantae > Streptophyta > Magnoliopsida > Poales > Poaceae > Triticum > Triticum dicoccoides. The sequence continues at coordinate 9,955,047 of NC_041392.1, forward strand.
TGCTAGGGCGGGAAGCGTTCACAATCTTCCAAGCAATACCCCATTACGGGTATATGAAGCTCAAGATGCCCGGGCCTAACGGGATCATCACTCTCGCTAGTGATCCGGACATAGCACTCCGCGCCGAAAACAAGATAGCCGCACTGGCCCTCGAGGCACTATCCGAAGCCCTAGCGGCTGAGGAACTGACTGCGCTGCGCTCCACGGTGAATAGGGACGATGTGGTACTCGACAAAAGATCCAAGTCCACCTCCTTTAAACCGGCGGACGAAATAGTCAAATTCCAGGTCCATCCAACGGACCCCAATAAAACAGCTTCCATCGGGGCATAGTTAAACCTTGATGTAGACACCGCACTGCGAGAGTTCCTACGAGAGAACTGGGACATTTTCGCCTGGCACCCTTCAGACATGCCAGGAATCCCACGCAGGCTGGCCGAGCACAGCTTAAATATCCTAAAAGGATTCAAACCTGTCAAACAAGCTCTTCGGCGTTTTTCCGAACCTAAGAGACAGGCCATGGGAGAGGAGCTAGCAAAGCTATTGGAGGCCGGATTCATTAGAGATATAAAACATCCGGACTGGCTAGCAAACCTGGTGATGGTACCAAAGAAGGACAAATCCTGCCGCCTGTGCATTGATTTTAAAGACCTTAACAAGGCTTGCCCAAAGGATCCCTTCCCCCTCCCCCGCATCGATCAAATTATCGATGCTACCACAGGACACGATTCGTTGTGTTTCCTCGACGCATATTCCGGCTACCATCAAATCAAGATGGCAGAATCAGACCAAGCCGCAACGGCATTTATCACACCATATGGCCCATTCTGCTTCAACACAATGCCCTTCAGGCTCAAAAACGCCGGCGCAACATATCAGCGCATGATTCAGACATATCTGGCAAACCAGATCTGCAAAACAGTGGAGGCATATGTAGATGATGTGGTCGTCAAAACAAGACATGTCGAATCTCTAGTAGACGACTTGAGGCTCACATTTGATAACCTCCGAACATACGACATCAAGCTCAACCCGGAAAAATGCATTTTCAGCGTCCCAGCCGGAAAGCTCTTGGGCTTCATTGTATCCGGTAGAGGAATTGAAGCAAATACAGTCAAGATCCGAGCTCTGTCACAATTGGATATCCCAAAGGACCTCAAACAAATACAAAAGTTAACCGGATGCGTGGCGGCTCGAAGCCGCTTTATCTCCCGCTTGGGAGAAAAGGCCGTACCCCTTTACCGCCTCCTTAGGTGCACCGAACACTTCGAATGGACGGATGCAGCCACGGCCGGACTCGACGAAATAAAAGCCATATTGGCAACAAACCCAGTCCTGGCCGCGCCAAACATTGGCGAACCAATGCTATTGTACATTGCAGCAACACATCAGGTTGTAAGCGCAGTGCTCGTCGTCGAACGAGAAACGGACGGACACAAATTCCCCCTTCAAAAGCCGGTCTATTATGTGTCCACTGTCCTCACTCCGTGCAAATCATGGTACCCGCATTATCAAAAGATTGCTTACGCGGTATTCATGGCATCCCAGAAGCTACGACACTACTTTCAAGAGTGTTCAATAACAGTAGCCTCGGAAGTACCACTTAACGATATTATAAACAACCGTGACGCAACAGGACGGATTGCAAAATGGGCCATTGAGCTCCTCCCGTTCGACATAACTTATAAGCCACGGCGAGCCATCAAGTCACAAGTTTTGGCCGACTTCGTCGCAGAATGGACGGAGGCCGAACTCCCTAAAGAGTACGGCACAAATTCAAATTGGATCATGCATTTAGACAGCTCCAAGATGTTGGCCGGACTAGGGGCTGGCGTCGTTTTGACGTCCCCCACAGGAGACACAGTTCAATACATACTCCAGATTATGTACACAGACTCCAACAATGCAGCCGAATATGAGGCCCTTTTACATGGTCTCCGGATGGCAGTATCCATGGGCATTCAACGCCTAGAGGTGCGCGGGGACTCGAACCTCGCAATATCCCAAATAAATGGAGACTTCGATGCCAAGGATCCAAAAATGGCAGCTTACAGCAACGCCGTCCTAAAAATGTCAGCTCGGTTCGAAGGGCTTGAATTTCACCATATAGCCCGAGAAAATAATCAGGCGGCAGATGTCCTGGCACGCATCGGCGCAAAACGCGATGTAGTCCCCCCCCAACTTCTTCTTGGAAAGGTTGTTCAAGCCATCCGTAGTATGGGAAGGGGAGCCGAACAATAACAGCCCGGACCCAACCGCACTGCCCGACACCGAACATTCTGACACAATCAGAGGCTCTGTCAATGAAATAACACCCTCAGCCCACGTAATAATGGCCGTCATCACCCCGTGGACGGAACCATTCCTCGCCTACCTTACTAGGCAGGAACTCCCCGAGGACCAAAATGAGGCACGCTGCATAGTGCGGCGATCCAAAGCCTACAAAGTCCATGAGGGAGAGCTTTATAAGAAAAGCACTACCGGAGTCCTTCAAAGGTGCATCTCCGAAGAGGAAGGGCGGAACCTCCTGGCTAAAATTCATGCCGTACTCGGCGGTCATCACGCTGCAGCTCGGTCCCTTGTAAGCAAGGCCTTCCGTATAGGCTTTTATTGGCCGACGGCCCGGGCAGACGCCCAGGACTTAGTCCAACGATGCGTCGGTTGCCAGCTCTTTGCAAACCAAAGCCATATGCCACCCACCGCTCTCCAAACTATCCCCATCACTTGGCCCTTAGCGGTCTGGGGGCTTGACATGGTTGGACCCCTTAAAGGCGGAACCCACAAGCAAAAATACTTACTTGTCATGGTGGATAAGTTCACCAAATGGATAGAAGCCAAGCCTGTTAAGACGGTCGAATCCGGACCGGTGATACACTTTATATCCGAGGTTGTACACCGTTACGGCGTCCCCCATAGCATCATCACTGATAATGGCACGAACTTTACGGCCGACAAGGTAAAACTCTGGTGCAAAAACATGGGCATCAAGCTCGATTATGCTTCCGTCTATCACCCACAAACTAACGGCCAGGTCGAACATGCAAATGGTCTTATCATGAGCGGCATCAAACCCAGATTAGTGCGGTCCCTCAAGGAATCTAACACGCACTGGGTAGAGGAGCTCGACTCCGTACTCTGGGGGCTGCGGACCATGCTGAATCGCACCACCGGATACACACCATTCTTTATGGTGTACGACGCAGAGGCAGTTTTGCCTTGCGACATAATTCATGACTCACCTCAAGTGCGCATGTAAGAAGAAAGAGAAGCCGAGCTCGATCGGCAGGACAGTTTGGACGCATTGGAGGAGGAGCGTGACGTGGCAAAAGCCCGTTCCACATTCTATCAACAGCAGGCTCGAAGATACCAAAGCAGAGAAGTACGGGCCAAAAATTACAACGTTGGCGAATTAGTTCTACGCCTGCTGGACAAGAAAAAGGACAAACTCAAGCCCAAGTGGGAAGGTCCCTTCATAATTGACCAAGTCCTGACTGGTGGAGCGTACCGCCTGCGAGATGCATCGGATAACCGACTCGAGCCGAACCCATGAAACGCAGCCCGTCTCCGAAGATTCTATGCCTAGCGCCGGACTCTGTGTTCGTCTCCTTCCTCTGTCCATTTTTTATATACTGTATGTCTTACATTTCTCTCCTTCTCCCCTTCCTTTCTCTTATAGCCTTTAAAGGCTTATCAAATGACGTGCCATTCGTACTCATTAAACCCGGGGGCTTCTTTTAACAGAAGCTTATTTATACGGGCTTCATGCCCAACACATGTGTTACACTTCCGCATGTAGCTTTTATTTCACCATTATATGCATCGATATGACTTAAGTTTTGGCCAAGCTGGGTTGCCTGGCTCCTGTGCTTACCCCTACGTCCCCGATTATTCGGCTAGGCGGTAAAGGGAGCACCTCTGCGATTGTTACTGCCGGATCAGCCGGATGTGTACCTCAGACTGGGTGAAGCCGAAAGCTAGCGTTCTTAAGGGAATATTCGGTCAGTGACCTAAAAGATGATCTTTTCACTTATTTATTTATGCGCCCCCAGATGCTTTTTCCCGCGTCTTTTTCGCAGAATGGCATGCACTTTAGGGCATGCCTCCTAGGGAAAGGAACCCCTCACTACTAGGAAAAGGCCTACTAATGGCGCACCAGTTTTGCCTACTAATGGCGCACTATTGGTGCGCCATTAGTAGCACGCCACTAGTATTTTTTACTAATGGCGCACCACCTAGAGGTGCGCCATTACTATCTGACTTAGTAATGGCGCACCACATAGAAGTGCGCCATTAGTAATAATTTTTTTCAATTTTTTTTAAAAATTTATTTTTTTTCATTTTTTTAAAAATTCAAAAAAAATCATTTTTTAATTCAAATTTATTTATTTTTTTCTTAATCTCGGGTCACTATGGCTTAATCTCGAGTCAATATGCTTAATCTCAGGTCAAATCACACTCTATGGTCAAACTTTCCGAAAGGTCACCCATCCTCACACTACTCCAGCCCAAGCATGCTTAACTTCATAGTTCTATCCAACCCCAGCACCACCTCACTTCACAGGCACTTGTCGATATATCTATCATATCAATCCTATTAAACCTTGCTGATGTCTAGGACTTTGTTCATGTTCATGAGTATGATGAAATTTTGAAAAAATATTTCAAACTTCCCGATCATATTACGTATCATATTTTGAAAAATAACTCAATTTTTTTTTCAAAACCAATTTTTTTTCTGTTACTAGTGGCGCACCTAACATACGGTGCGCCACTAGTAAGTTTGAAATTTTTTGAATTTTTTTGCCTCCGGATCTTAGAAGCCCCGTAACTGTTTTTCTGTTAGGTTTTTCGGTATTTTGAAAATGTTTAACAGGGTTTCCCCAACTAAATTCGGATGTAACTTTTCGAGTAGATGATTTTTCATATAAGAAACTTTTTCATCCGAGTTCGTACGCAAAAGTTATGCCCATTTTAAAAATTCTCGAGAGATTTCGCAAATAAAGTCGAAATTCAAATTTGTAAATTTTCACAACAACTAGACCACATATCACATGGGAAACTTATTTTCTTTTATTTTTTTGAAATTTCCATCATTTATTTTTATTTTTATTTTTAAATTGAAAAGGCGGTCCATGGGGGAGGGGGTGCATTCGGTGGAAGTGCTGGCCAAGTTACTAATGGCGCACTGTGGGAGTGGTGCGCCATTACTAGTTCAACTAGTAAAGGCGCACCACTCCCACGGTGCACCAATAGTAAAAAAAATTGGCGCACCGTGGGAGTGGTGCGCCATTACTAGTTCAACTAGTAATGGCGCACCACTCCCATGGTGCGCCATTAGTAATTTTGAAAAAAAATAACTTTTTTTTACTAAATTTTTACTAATGGCGCACCGTGGGAGTGGTGCGCTCCCACAGTGCGCCATTAGTAGTTTTGAAAAAAAAAACTAAACTTTTTTTTACTAATGGCGCACCGTGGGAGCAGTGTGCCATTACTATCTGAAATCCGGATCTGAAAACGCGTATCACGATCAGTGGCACATGGCACTGGTTGGTTTGAGCTAAACTCAAGCCGCCCGAAAGGGCATGCCTGAAGGACCGTCGGCTCCATACCGGGAAGCGGAAAAGGCCTGTCAAAGTGACAACGCAACAACGCACTCGATACCCATCAAGTGCGGTGTTCAGTGAGTCAAGTTTCTGATAAGCTTTTTCCGGAGACCCGGGAGGTGAGATGGAAAGCAGAGGGCCCCTGTCCTCACGCGCGCAGGAATAGATAAGCTCTTCATGCATGAAGAGCTAATCTATCATGCGCCTATGCGCGTAGGCACACGTCCGCATAGATTGATATATACATAACTGCAGTTATGTATATATCAATCCGTGTACGCATGCACGCATAGATCTATCCGCCCAGGTGTGCACGCATGTACGCGTGTGTGTAAATGGCACGTGCACACATACGCGTGCGGGATTAGACCGCACGCACCACTCGCGCATACACACGCACCACTCCTACGGTGCGCCATTAGTAGTTTTTGAAAAAAAATTAAAATTTTTTTGTTACTAATGGCGCACCGTGGATGTCGTGCGCCATTAGTATTTGGACACTAATGACGCACCAAAACATGGTGCTCCATTAGTATATACTAATGGCGCATCATATGTCTGGTGCGCCATTAGTGTCATTTCCATCTATAGCCCTTTTCCTAGTAGTGCCTAACGGAACTATTCTCCCTGGAAGATGTTTCTTACTAACCATGTAATATAACATAACTAGTCGGGCACTTGTCTGTTCACGCACTAATGACCCCTACGCCTGGTCTCCATGCACTCCCCGGTTCTTACATAACCGCATGGGAATTCGGACACACTCCGGACCGTCAGGTCCTGAGGCTGAAGAGAAAAGGTCGGCCATGACAAACGATCTACAATCCGGCTAGAAGGCATTATAAATGTCAACTAAATTACATAGTCATTCTGACTGATTGTATTCCTCTTCAATACCATCTAACAGGCTGTCTAATTTACAGTCCTGCTGGGAATACTTTGCGGCCAATTCTACTTGGTCGTATACTAAGCTTACAGGGATCTCCTTCCCATCGGGCCCCACAGGACCGACCTCGGCCATGTGGTTGGGGTCAGCCTTTGTGTACCGCGTCTTCACCATGGCCCAGGCCTCCCTAGCGCCTTGACGGCAGGACGATATCTTCCACAATCGGAAGCTCCGCCATGCTTCCTTTAGCTTCTCCGCAAGCTCTCCAAGACCTTCGAGCATGGAGATGGATGGCCACAAGGCCTGGGCGACGCCTTGCATCGCCTGTCGAACTCGCTCGAGCAGTTGCGAGAGCTCGGGAAGAAGGTCACCCGTAGAACCGGGCATCTCCTCTGCAGGACGACCTGTTAGCACACCTACAGACATTACTCTATTAGTCGACTTCCCCGCCCAACTTTTTTTCAAAGGTTCGTTCAAGCACTTACTAAATATGCCGCGCCGAAGCCGCTGATTCTCCTTAATAGAGTCTGACAGCTGGGCACGAACATCTTTCAGGTCGACGCCCAGCTTGGTGTTGGCATCTTGGAGATCGTTCTTCTCCTGCCTCACCTTTGTCAGCACCTTCTCACCAGCCTTCAGCTGGCGTAGGAGTTGTTGCCTTTCTGAACTCAATCCGGCGCCATCTGCAATTTCATTTGTCAGATTCACACCCATGCCGTGCTTCGCAAAATACTTATCTTTCGAAGTGTATATTACCAGAGGGGGTCTCCTAGGGCTCCCCTGCCGCGGCTAGTGCGGCCTCAAGTTGGGCTTTGCACTCTTCCAGCTCCTGGGACAGTAGGGAATTATTTTCTGTAAGAACCTGCATAACAAATGATCCTTAAATCAGTTATTCTAACTGTTTCAAGTCTCAGGGGCTACTAGTATATATATAATTACCAAAATTTTCTTACCCGTATGTCTTTTACATATTGCTCCGTGGCTCTGGCTAGACCATTTTGAGCGGCACGGAGGTACGCATCTCTCGGGAGCAACAAGCGTCGCGAAGAATTGTCCGGCGACGCCTGTGGTTCATGGCACTCTCCACCTCAGAGTTGGTGGCAGACAACCTGTCCACATCCTCCATCGGAGGAGCGTCCGGTGCGCGCCTTGTGTTCGCCTCCGCCTCCAGACCAGGCTTTGGAGCCTGGCTGGTGGAGGCGCGATTGGCAGCCTCTCCGGATATAGTCCGGCGAGGTCTCTTTGTCCTGAAGAGAGAACGAGTGTTAATATGCCTTGAAGGTATAACACCTAGGATAAGGGGGCGCGCCATACCTTTGCGCTGACGCCTCGGTCTGGACTGCACCTCTTTTCTGCCCACGGGGCCCTGCGGCCCCTTGTTGGCTTGTCACCGCAGGTTTGGCCTCCCGTCTCGAAAACCTCCCTTGCAAAGCTCGATTGTAATCAGGAAACTGAAAACACAAGAGGGCTGCCCCTATTCGAGGTACTGGGACTTCGATCTCAGTTACCTGGGAGACCGGGATTAGCCCTGGGTAATCAGCCGTAATGGCCACCAAGGCATTGTCCTTGCTCAATTGATGGAACACTCCATCAATCAGCTCCACAGATAAGTCCAGATCCTCTTGAGAGGCCGGGTCGAGGGACCGTCCTGGGTCCTCGGGTTGTGGAGGAGGGCTGTTTATTTCTTTAACAGCCTGGCGCAGTTCCTGCATTGAAGTCGTTAGACTGAATATTTAACAATGGGAATATAAAACGGATGGGCAAGTAAATGTGACCACTTATCCAGCTTGGGGGATTGTACATAGAAAATCCACCCTGTGGGTTGACGTGAAGAAATTCCTCCTCTTCTCCCTTGTACAAAGCGGACAACGTCTTTGTTAGGGCCGCAGCCGAATCCGGTCCCTTACGGCCGTAGCGGGTGGCGTCGTCCTCCCCGCTGAAATCCCACATGGGGTGGCCTCTATACTGTAGCGGCTGCACCCCTCGCATGATGCATGCGTCCATGCCCCCGATCATGGTCAGTCCGGAATGAGCTAACAATCTTATCCGGCCCATCAGGTAAAGGACGTCCTTGTCACTTTCCCTCCGAGGGCTCCGTGGACGCCAACTTAGGCTCTTCTTTAGTGGAGCACTGTCGAACTCAGGGAGGCCGATCCGGATAGGATCCGGCAGCGGGACGTCCTCTATGTAAAACCATTCCGATGGCCAGTCCTCAGACGCCTTCTTTGGGGTTCCGGATAGATATCCGGTCCCGGCGATGCGCCACACTTCGGCTCTGCCCACTTGATATATTGACCCCTTCTGAGAATGGGGCACAATGTAGAATAGCTCTTTCCACAGCCCGAAATGAGCCTCAACACCCAAAAATAGCTCGCAGAGGGCTACGAAGCCCGTGATATGCAATACGGAGGCAGGCGTAAGATTGTGTAGCTGGAGGCCATAGAACTCCAGGAGCCCCCGGAGAAACGGATGGATTGGAAATCTGAGCCCTCTTATTAAATAAGGGACGAGGCATACCCGCTCTCCTTTGGAGGGATTAGGGGCACTCTCCGCTTGCTCTCCGCCATTATAGATGGCAAGCCCGGCTCGAGCCGGGACCATATAGGCCGGGGGGAGAAATCCCTTGGTCTGGAGCGTCACTAGCTCGCTATGCGGGATGGAGCATCTCTCCCAATATCCAGGCTGAGGGCTGGAAGGGCGAAAGGAGGAGTTGCGACGGCTGGCCATGGTGGTATGGACCTTTGTCGGATGCGCTCTGATGAACACTCGCGAGGGGGAGAAGGTGTGGTTTGGATCTAAATCCTCGTCCCCTTAAATGGGCGGCTCATTTACGCGGCTAGGGGTGTGAATGTAAAAACACTTAGACTTTTCATATTCATTTGACACGTGGGAGACGGCCATTATTGGGCGTAGAAGCCAAGGAGCGCAACATTTACGAGAAGCCAGACTTTATTCAACAGGTACATGGAATTTGGAGGAGAACCCGCCTTGCAATGCCGAAGACAATCTGCGCGCGGACTCATCGTCATTGAAGCCTGGTTCTGGGGCTACTGAGGGAGTCCTGGATTAGGGGGTGTCCGGATGGCCGGACTATACCTTCAGCCGGACTCCTGGACTATGAAGATACAAGATTGAAGACTTCGTCCCGTGTCCGGAAGGGACTTTCCTTGGCGTGGAAGGCAAGCTTGGCGATACGGATATGTAGATCTCCTACCATTGTAACCAACTTTGTGTAACCCTAACCCTCTCCGCTGTCTATATAAACCGGAGGGTTTTAGTCCGTAGGACAACATACAGAACAACAATCATACCATAGGCTAGCTTCTAGGGTTTAGCCTCTCCGATCTCGTGGTAGATCTACTCTTGTACTACCCATATCATCAATATTAATCAAGCAGGACATAGGGTTTTACCTCCATCAAGAGGGCCCGAACCTGGGTAAAACTTCTTGTCCCTTGCCTCCTGTTACCATCCGGCCTAGACGCACAGTTCGGGACCCCCTACCCGAGATCTGCCGGTTTTGACACCGACAGCTTCCAAAACCCTTAAACCAGTTTTGCCATGAGAGTCCACCATATCTACCTATGGATTGAGTAAGATTGTTCGAGTAAGTTGTCATCGGTGCAAGCAATAAAAATTGCTCTTTAAACATGTATGATTGATTGGTGTGGAGGAAATAAGCTTTATACGATCTTGTGATGTGGAAGAAATAAAAGCGATGGACTGCATAATAAAGGTTCATATCACAAGGGGCAATATAAAGTGACGTTCTTTCGCATTAAGATTTTGTGCATCCAACCCCGAAAGCACATGGCAACCTCTGCTTCCCTCTGCGAAGGGCCTATCTGTTACTATTATCTTCTACCTTATGCAAGAGTCATGGTGATCTTCACCTTTACTTTTTACATTTTATCCTTTGGCAAGCACAGTGTGTTGGAAAGATCCTGATAGATATATGTAATTGGATGTAGGGGAGCATGAGTTATTATTGTTGACATTACACTTGAGGTAAAAGGTTGGGAGGCGAAACTATAAGCCCCTATCTTTCTCTGTGTCCGATTAAAACTCCGTAACCACAAGTATTGCGTGAGTGTTAGCAATTATGAAAGACTAAATGATAGTTGAGTATGTGGACTTGCTAGAGAACTCTGACATAGACTCTTTCTGATGTTATGATACATTGCAACTGCTTCAATGACTGAGATTATAGTTTGTTAGTTCTCAATAAAGTTTCTGATTCATACTTTTGCATTGTGATTATATTATTACTTGAGCATAAGAAATCATATGACAATATCCATATATGTTGCTGTTATGAGAGTAATCATGATTCCCTCATGTCCGTATTTTATTTTATCGACACCTCTACCTCTAAACATGAGGACATATTTATCGTTATCGGCTTTCGCTTGAGGACAAGCGAGGTCTAAGCTTGGGGGAGTTGATACGTCCATTTTGCATCATGCTTTTATATCGATATTTATTGCATTATGGGTTGTTATTACACGTTATGTCACAATACTTATGCCTATTCTCTCTTATTTTACAAGGTTTCCATAAGGAGGGAGAATGCCGGCAGCTGGAATTCTGGGCTGGAAAAGGAGCAAATACTAGAGACCTATTCTGCACAACTCCAAAAGTTCTGAAACTCCACGGAAGTTATTTTCAGAATATATAAAAAATACTGAGCGGAAGAAATACGTTAGGGGGGCCACCACCATTCCACGAGGGTCGGGGCGCGCCCTACCTCCCCCCAGGGCGCGCCCCCTGCCTCATGGGCCCCCTGTTGGCTCTCCGGTGGCCATCTTCTTCTATATGAAGCCTTTCACCCGAAGAAAAATCATAAGCAACCTTTCGGGATGAGACTCCACCGCCACGAGGCGGAACCTTGGCGGAACCAATCTAGGGCTCCGGCAGAGCTGTTCTGCCGGGGACACTTCCCTCCGGGAGGGGGAAATCATCGCCATCGTCATCACCAATGCTCCTCTCATCGGGAGAGGGCAATCTCCATCAACATCTTCACTAGCACCATCTCCTCTCAAAACCCTAGTTCATCTCTTGTATCCAATTCTTGTCTCCAAGTCCGGGATTGGTACTAGTAGGTTGCTAGTAGTGTTGATTACTCCTTGTAGTTGATACTAGTTGGTTTATTTGGTGGAAGATCATATGTTCAGATCATCTATGCATATTAATACCCCTCTGATTATGAGCATGAATATGCTTTGTGAGTAGTTACGTTTGTTCCTGAGGACATGGGAGAAATCTTGCTATTAGTAGTCATGTGAATTTGGTATTCGTTCAATATTTTGATGAGATGTATGTTGTCTATCCTCTAGTGGTGTTATGTGAACGTCGACTACATAACACTTCACCATTATTTGGGCCTAGAGGAGGGCATTGAGAAGTAATAAGTAGATGATGGGTTGCTAGAGTGACAGAAGCTTAAACCCTAGTTTATGTGTTGCTTCGTAAGGGGCTGATTTGGATCCATATGTATCATGCTATGGTTAGGTTTACCTTAATACTTTTGTTGTAGTTGCGGATGCTTGCGATAAAGGTTAATCATAAGTGGGATGCTTGTTCAAGTAGGAACAACACCCAAGCACCGGTCCACCCACATATCAAATTATCAAAGTACCGAACGTGAATCATGTGAACGTGATGAAAACTAGCTTGGCGATATTCCCATGTGTCCTCGGGAGCACTTTTATCTATATAAGAGTTTGTCTAGGCTTGTCCTTTGCTACAAAAAGGATTGGGCCACCTTGCTGCACTTTATTTACTTTTGTTACTTGTTGCTCGTTACAATTTATCTTATCACAAAACTATCTGTTACCACTTATTTCAGTACTTGCAGAGAATACCTTGCTGAAAACCGCTTATCATTTCCTTCTGCTCTTTGTTGGGTTTGACACTTTTACTTATCAAAAGGACTACGATAGATCCCCTATACTTGTGGGTCATCAGTCGACCATAACGAGACTCCAGAATTCATCGGCCGATTTGAGAAGATCAAAGATCACTGGGACGCATTTGTCGTCGAAAAGAAATCTGAGAAGGCCAAGAAGATGTCAGCGACAAACAAGATAAATGCTGCAAAGAAAAAGCATCACCATCGCACGGGGTCAGGTGGCTACCTGAAAGCCCGGCCATTGTGGGACAAGGCTGAGAATGACCAGCTTGATAAAGGGATCGAAGCAGTTGGCCAGACCGTTCAAGGACTTGGTTCTTCGGGGTTGGGGGAACATTGGACCCTAAAATAGGGAAGTGCGTTTGGATGGATGAGCAGTTGAATACACCCATCATGAGGCTTCAGGAGTATATAGAAAAAGCGTAGGAAGGGACGTTCGTTCCGGACAGAGAGAACGACGAGCTCACACAGGCCCTCGGGAATCCTGATCACCCAGGATGGACACGAGGCACGCCAGGCTCCGTTTCGTGGAAGGCTGGGTTTCTCGAGGCAGGCGGTTACAATGGCCGGGGGAGGAAGAGGAAAGTGGAGCAGACCCAACTACAGGCGCTGCACGCAAGGGTACAAGCGCTAGAGGAACGAGACGCAGTTCGCAGCAAGCGACCTACCGAAGCTACCCCCGAAGCGACCCCGCCATCTTAGCGGAGAAGAAGCGTGGCTTCCACCGAGATGCTCCAGGAGCCTGTCTTCATGGCTCCTGCTAGCCACCCCGTGGATGCTATCACGGAGTCTCAACATTGCCACCTTATAACGTAGTGGATGAAATTGACAGTGAAGGCTGCTGTTGGCTCTGTTGCACCTCCTGATCCTGACGCAACTTTTCACTGCCGGCCGATTCCAGAAGGACATGCTAGGGTGATGGTGGATGAAATAATGGACGGATTTGAGGACCTCGAGCTTGACCACCCTACGGGTGAAGGGGAGACTTGGCTGGGTTCTTCTCTGAAGACTCCATGCCTGTGGCGGAAGGAGCTCATCAACCTTCCGAACTGGACGCCTCTGCCTCCTCCTCTTCCTCCGGCGAGTCAGGGCACTCTGCCTCCTCCTTCGGCGAGTGATCAGGGCACTCAACCTCCTTCTCCGGCGCGTGGCGGCACTCCGCCTCCTTCTCTGCCTGCGCCGACGCGCCCAAGCAGCCAGCCTCCTCCTTCTCCGCCTCGCCAGCAAAGGCGGAAGAGACCCGCCGCCGCTCCGGCTGCTCCGGCGCGTCGTAGTCCCTCTCCTCCGCCTCATAAGCAACGAAAGAAGACAGCCGTAGCCGCTCCGTATGCTCCGACGTCTAGCAGTATAGCCAGAGGCGGGAGGCAATACAGATTCGGTCCATCTCTCAAGCCTCTAGAGAAGTTACCATACGAGAGGACCGTGGAGGAAAACGCGAAGATCGTGGAAACCGAAGTGAAGAACTTCTTTGACGGGGTGAAAGCAAAGAAACATCCACCTCCGGAGGAGAAGGTAGATCTGGTGAAAGCGAAGCGCACTATCGATGCCCTGAGGAAACCACCAAAATCTCCGCCGAAAACCAACTATGAGCGCATTACTGAAAAGGTATATATCGAAGCGGAGCGGTCGGGAAGTACTATCAGTGATCGAACGTTAGCAAAACGATGAGCTGGGAAAAAAATTGCCCAGCTCAGCGAACAAGCGAACCAATAGTGCCCGCCGCTCAAGGTGTCTACCGATATCATCGCTAATGATCCGAGGATGGTGCCTAGTTATACCAATCTTGGAGATTACCTGCCCAACGATGTACATTATGATTTCTTGGAGGTGGACGAACACAAATACCATTACGGAAGCCTCTCGTCAAAGATGAAAAATCTCTAACAATGATGATGCGAAGATTGCATGATTGGTACATGGAAACCTGCAGAGAGTCTGGGGGACGAATACTTTGACGCTGAGAGTTAAAGAGGAGCACGACCTCGTTGGAATTGATCTGTTGTCTATTCCATTTGAGGAGTTCTTCCAGTTTTACAATCAAAAGGCCCTCGATAAATTAACAGTCACTTGCTACTGTCTGTAAGTACTACTTCTATCATTAAGTCTATATATAGCTCAGCTCTTTCATTGCATGTATTTATAATTATCCTCACTATATTATGCAGATTGAAGATCGTCGAGTGCAGAAAAGCAGAAATGTATGATATTGGGTTCATTAACACAAATCTCATAGATGAATTTATGGTTAAAAAGAATGTCAAAGAAGCCGAGGCCAACTTCCTCAAATCGTTGGTAATAAATCAAAACAAAGATAAAATACTCTTTCCTTACAATTTCAAGTGGGTGTTACTATCTTGTGCATATTCGGTTTCCCTTATTACTCGAGGTTATAGTAATGTAATTAATTGATTAGTTACGCATGCGTGCGCAGCTTCCACTATATTCTCCTGGAGATTAAGCTTGAGCAGGGACTAGTAATCGTCTTAGACTTGAGACGAAAAGATCCCGAGACATATGCGGACATGACTAAAATTCTCAACAAGTAAGTTCAATCGATCATTATCGCACCATATTGGCAACTTTTTGTTCATTTCATGATATCTCAAGTAATAATTATTTTCTTTGTCTTGCAGGGTTTGGAAAAAGTTCACCGCAGAAGCTCCGGGACTGCCGAGGAAGCTGCGATATACATACCCGAAAGTAAGTACTACTAGCTAGCTACTTCCGCGCATCTCCCGTTGATTCTAACTACTTTCATCAATGCCATTTATAATGCTTCATTATCAGTTTGATTGACCTCTATTTCTCGTAAAGTGCTTGTGGTAGGAACAAGGAAATGATTACTGTGGATACTACGTGTGCGAGTTCATCTACAATGCGACTTGCAAAGATAAGCGGTGCTACTCTAAAATACAATATGAAGTGCGTAAGCAATAATATTCACAATTTCATTTTATTACACCATCATTTCTGTTGAGTTTCATTCATATATATGTATTAACCCCCTTCTTCAAATTAGACGTGGCAAATGCGGAATGAACTCCTACCAGAAGATCGCATGAAAGCAATTCAAGAGGAATTGGCGGGATTCTTTCTTGACCACATCATCAATAAAGCCAGAGAATACTATGTGGAACTTGAGTTCAGATGCTAGGGGATTGTAAGAGATCTTACATATTGTATATGTAGCGTCGGATAGATAATACGAAAACTTGTTGTTCGACCAATCTCTCGGAGAAGGAGAGGTCGATCACTTCTCTCGGTATGCATGAAGAACTTCTGTACTTAATGGTTTCCTTCATTTTCTTACTAGCTAGCATGTCGAGGGCCTCTCTATACGTATAGTACGTACCGTCGACCAAGCACGGAGATAAGAGAGGACACTTCTCTCTATTAATTAATTAGCTACCTAACACAATATATGAAACACCTTAATTAACCATACAAAACTCCCAAATCCTCCCCCCCCCTTTCAGAAAAAACAAAAACCCTAGCCCCTGAACAGCTGACGCGTGGATGCCTTTTGATCCCTGTTAGTGCCACCAACCAAGACCAAAGGACTTTCTGCCTGGGCTCGCAACACCTGCCACGTGGAGGCCCATCTGTCCCGGTTCGTGTAAGAACCAGGACTAAAGGCCTAGGGCTTTAGTAACGACCATTTAGTCCCGGTTCAGGAACCGGGACAAATGGGCCTTACAACCGGGACAATAGGCCCCTTTTCTACTAGTGAATTTGCCGGTTTGAACATCTATACTGAGTACTATGGAGTATGGTAGTGGTCCAGCTTGCACCCCTTCATTATTTAGATAGGAGTAGCGGCAGATGTTGCCGAGATGGCGGATTCAGGCTTATTGTTGTTCTACTTTTTAAGGTCCTCGAGAATAATCAATAAAATGGCCGCATGCATTTATCAGATGCAGAGGCCGGGGATCATCCTCCTTTTCTAAAAAACTGTGGAGTCTGGTACGTAGTTGCCTCACATCAAATAATTTGAAAGAGCTATGGAGCCCTTTTACCTTTTATAAGCAAATCAACATAAGGTGCTTTGATTTGGAGGCCACTGCTTATTTATCAAAAGTATGACAATACTTTCAGGGGAAGATTTGTCGAGAGAGTGACCCCTTCATAGTGTTGGAAATTCTCTACAGGACCGATCACATCAAACTGCACGAACATACGCGCACAAAAACTGATAGCCAAGGGCCCGTATCGTGCCCTGTTTTCCTCTCTTTATTTCTTTTTCTTCTTTTCTCTCTGTTACTACAAAACTCGCGCAACACCCTGTGTATATATACACAGGCGACCAGCACAAACGGATCTAATCCTACTCGTGCCAACTCTAGACGCCTAAACCGACCTACACTCCAACTAGCACTGCCCGGCAACACAATCCTAGCCGGACTCCCATACTCTCCAAATACTAGTACTCTTGCATAGCTTTGTTTTCCTTAATCTAATAATCACCGGCAACGACTGATCACACTACTAATCCTAACCAGACACAACTAGCACACCTGTAGCCAAATTTGAACTTGTTTTGATTAAGCTAACATTCACCCCTAATCCAAACACTCGACACTTTACTCAACGAGACACGCAGACAACCACCTACTCATCTTGTCACGTCGGTTCCCTCCAGTGACGCGACTTACCGGACCGCAATTTCTCTCTTCTTGCAACGATGGCCATCACTTTATCACCATTCAATCCTTTCATGCGAACTTGTAGACTGGAACCAACGATTATCCGGACTACCAGCTACGTTGTCGCATCTTAGCGTGCTACATGCAGATTAAACACATAGTCTCATGCAGGAACTCGACTTAACTGGTGCACGTCCATCTTCACGTTGATCTTCGTATTCCATTGGTCGCTCGCACACGGGGAGACACATCACTTCACCCGCCACAAAATATCTCTCAATGTCACCGATGCTACATCTTATCGAATGACACATCCTTTCAAGCGGCAACACAACTCGCCATATACGTGCAACTCATCTCCACCGTATATGAGCTCGCCGGAACTCCACGACCACAAACGGAAACGCAAGGCGTGAATTCCTTTTTCCGCTCGCAATTCTCTTCCGCCAGTGACGCATCTCAACTGCAGCAGAAGACTCACACACCTAAGCTCCTGGACGCACCTTACAAGAACTCATGTGCACACCTTGACGACAGCCCGCAACTTTGTCGCCTCTTCCTCGCTCCCTCTGCGATGATCTTGATGATTTCCTTGGTGTCGCAACTTCGGCACCTCCATAACCATCAATGGTCACCAATACCTTGCTGATGACAACCCTATCGCCCTCCTCCAGGTTGTTCCGCCGAACGACAATTGCCTGCCGCCTCGCTTGCGACGGAACCTCACAAACTTCTGCACCTCCCACCGACTATATCGCCCGCTCCTCCTCGTCGCTTGACCACCCAGCGACTATATCGCCAGCTCTTCCTCGTCGCTGCACCAACCAGCGACTATAGGGCCTGCCCTGAGGCGCTAGTAGGTCACCACCCCGGGGAAAGCGCGGCTTCAAATCGGCCTGGCTCTAGATACCAATTGTTGGAAATTCTTCACAGGATCGATCACATCAAACTGCACGAACACACGCGCACAAAAACTGATAGCCAAGGGCCTGTATCATACCTTGCTTTCCTCTCTTTATTTCTTTTTCTTATTTTCTCTCTGTTACTACAAAACACACGCAACACCATGTGTATATATGCACAGGCGACCAGCACAAAAGGTTCTAATCCTGCTCGTGCAAACTCTAGACGCCTAAACCGACCTAGACTCCAACTAGCACTGCCCAATCCTAGCCGGACTCCCATACTCTCCAAATACTAGTACTCTTGCATAGCTTTGTTTTCCTTAATCTAATAATCACCGGCAACGACTGATCAGACTACTAATCCTAACCAGACACAACTAGCAAACTTGTAGCCAAATTTGAACTTGTTTTGATTAAGCTAACACATAGGACTCCCCTTTACTCGAGATCTTAGATATCAAAGATTCTTAGAAACTCATGAACCTCATAGGGTCCTCTGCCCGGATTTTTCCATGGTTATTAGTTCGTTAGACTACACTCAGAAGTGACAACCCAAAAGAAATTGCATGTACCTTCAAACTTTATGTAGAACTGATGGCTTCTCCTTCATGAGGGCCCTCCACAGGAAAAGCTTCAAGATATGTAAAGTTGCGTCACAAAATCTTGTTCATTGCTTTGTCCTGTACACAAGTAAACAGAAAAATAAAAATATATTAGTATATGCTGCACAGTGATGGCTTAAGTACCATCCGAAACAAATTTTTTTTTCGAAAAGGGGGGACTCCCATGCCTCTGCATCAAAGCAATGCATACGGCCATAATTATAAATAAATAAAGTAGTTTAACAAGGTCTTGCAATCTGCTGCAAAAAAGTAGGCTGGCTCACAAAGAGCCAGAAAAACAAAAAAGGCCCAAAAGCCACAACCGGCTGGCATAAGATAGATAGATAGGTAAACTAAATCGCATATCCTATTACATGACCGCCATCCAAACCGATTGAAGATATCCCGCGCTACCATCTCCCACCGGACAGATCCAGTAACCAAACGCTCTCTGGCCTCCGTCAGAGTGAGTAAGGACCACATACGGATTATCGCGGTAGCCCGGAATAAAACCTGAAAAAAATGAATAGTTGTTGTTCTGTTAAAAGGCAAATCATTTCTGCAGTTCCAAATTGCCCATAACAACGCACATGCTCCTACTCGAATTTGTCTAGCTGTTTCGGCCTCTATACCAACAAGCCACGTTCCAAATAACGACCTGACCGAATTCGGAGGAGTAATGTTAAAGGCAATTTGCACCGAGCGCCACAACACTCTCGCCAACGGGCAATCAAAGAAAAGATGCTGGATAGTTTCATCCCGATCACAGAAACTACACCTAGTAGAACCTGTCCAGTTGCGCTTAATCAAATTATCTTTCGTTAGAATGACGTGTTTATGTACAAACCACATATATAAACACTTTGATTTTCAGAGGAACCTTAACTTTCCAAACATGTTTTGAACTAGGAATAACACTAGAGTTGATGACATCAATGTACATCGACTTGACTGTGAATTCCCCAGATCTAGTAAGCTTCCAACACAACTGATCGGGCTGATGAGTAAGGTGAACCTCCACCAGACTACTCACCAGATGAATCCAAGCCTCTCATCGGTCCCCAACAAGCACCCTCCTAAATTGAGTATTAAGGGGAGCGGATTGCAAACTCGTTGCAACCAGAGCATCGCGTCGCTGCACAATACGATATAGTGACGGATACTGAAGAGCTAGCGGCGTATCACCGAGCCAAGTATCCTCCCAGAATCGAGTGTTATTGCCATCACCGACAATAAACTTTGTTCTATTAAAGAAAGTAGCTTTGACCCTCATTAGCCCCTT
This sequence comes from Triticum dicoccoides, assembly GCF_002162155.2. Classification (NCBI taxonomy): domain Eukaryota; kingdom Viridiplantae; phylum Streptophyta; class Magnoliopsida; order Poales; family Poaceae; genus Triticum; species Triticum dicoccoides. The sequence continues at coordinate 9,974,878 of NC_041392.1, forward strand.
CCAAAAAGGCGAATCAGTTGGTCTAACTGTCACCTGCGATAATGTCTTAGAGTACAGATACTTGTTACGAAGAATCTGCGCCCAAGTTGCCTCAGTCTCGGCAGATAACTTATATAGCCACTTACTGAGAAGGCATATGTTCTTGACTTCAAGGTTCTCAACCCCAAGACCCCCTTGGTTTTTTGGTCGGCAGATGACATCCCATTTGGCTAAACGGTACTTTCTCTTAAGTTCATCACTCTGCCAGAAGAAACGTGACCGATAGAAGTCCAGCCTTTTCCTAACTCCAACTGGTACTTCAAAAAAGGATAAAAGAAATATAGGCATACTCGTGAGCAGCGAATTAATGAGAATCAATCGGCCTCCATACGACATGAGTTTGCCCTTCCAGCAGCTCAGTTTCTTCTCAAACCGATCCTCGATACACTTCCATTTGCTGTTAGTCTACTTACGATGGTGAATGGGGATTCCTAGATAAGTGAACGGTAGAGCCCCCAATTCGCAACCAAATAGTTGCTTGTATGCATCTTGTTCCTCTTTGGCTCCACCAAAACAGAACAACTCGCTTTTATGGAAGTTAATCTTCAGACCGGTCAATTGCTCGAAAAGGCATAGTACCAGCTTCATATTTCTCGCCTTAGCCAAGTCGTGCTCCATAAAGATGATTGTATCATAGGCGTACTGTAGGATGGACACACCACCATCAACTAGATGAGGCACCAAGCCACCTACTTGTCCGGCCTCCTTTGCCCGACCTATCAAGATTGCCAACATATCAACGACAATATTGAACAGAATAGGAGACATTGGATCACCTTGTCTGAGGCCCTTGTGTGTCTGGAAATAATGACCTATATCGTCATTCACTTTAATTCCAACACTCCCTTTTTGCGTGAAGGATTCTACTTGGCGTCGCCAAGCTTCATCAAAACCCTTCATGCATAATGCCTGTTGAAGGAAAGGACATTTGACTTTATCGTACGCTTTCTCGAAATCCACCTTAAAAACCACTCCATCCAGTTTTTTCGTGTGAATCTCATGGAGCGTTTCGTGCAGTACCACCACCCCTTCAAGAATGTTCCTGTCCGGCAGGAAAGCAGTTTGAGTAGGCTGCACTACGGTATGCGCAATCTGTGTGAGCCTATTCGTCCCGACCTTGGTAAAAATTTTGAAACTAACATTAAAAAGACAGATTGGCCGGAATTGCTCAATCCGCACTGCCTCTGTCTTCTTGGGAAGAAGTGTTATCGTTCCAAAATTCAGCTGAAAAAGGTGAAGCTGGCCAGAGAATAGATCATTGAATAAAGGCAATAGATCTCCTTTAATAATGTGCCAACACTTCTTGTAGAACTCTGCCGGGAAACCATCCGGGCCAGGAGCCTTATTATTCTTCATCTAGGAAATGGCGTCATACACCTCTTTCTCAGAAAAAAGGAGCAACTAAAATATCATTCTCGACAGCCGTCAGTTGAGGCACATCCTCAATCCTAGACTCATCCAGCGACACACAGTTATCCTCTGGAGGCCCAAACAGCTGCTTGTAATACTCAGTAATATAAAGCTTTAAGTTTTCCTGACCAAGAATCATTCCCTCATCTTGTTCAAGCTGAAAGGTCCTCTTCTTTCTATACTTACCATTGGAGATCATGTGAAAAAATTGTGTGTTCGCGTCCCCCTGGACGACCCTTTGGACCTTAGCCCGAAGCACCCACTTTAATTCTTCCTCACGAAGGAGCTCTTTCAGCCTCATTTCTGCGTCGATCTTGGCATGAAGCTCCGAGGCTGGCAGGATCATGGTCTCGGCTTTTACATCAACGGACTGAATAAGCGTAAGGAGTTGTTCCTTCTCAATCTTATAGACCCCACTAAGATGCTTAGCCCACCCATGTAGGAAACTTCTCAAGTGCCTAATTTTATTCTGCCAGCGCTCAAGTACAGTTCTACCTCCTGCATCCATAGCCCATTCTCTGGCTACGAGATCTAAGAAACCTTCTCTCTCAAACCACGCAAGCTCGAAAGAGAAAACATTCTTATTTCCCACATGGGTAGCCTTCCCAGAGTCAAGTAATAACGGCGTGTGATCAGAAATACCACGAGAAAGTGCCTGGACTATTACACATGGGAATTTCTGTTCCCATTCGACGCTAGCCAGAACCCGATCCAGCTTTTCGAACGTTGGATTTGGCAAGGCGTTAGCCCAGGTAAACTTCCTGCCCGAAAGCTCTATCTCACGCAGATCCAGGCTTTCAATGATTTTGTTAAACATGAACGACCATCTGCCGTCAAAATTATCATTATTCTTCTCATCACGCCTTCTGATGATATTAAAATCACCGGCCACCAGGATAGGAAGTTGTTTAGAACCACAAATCCTAACCAGATCAGCCAAAAAATCTGGTTTAAGCTTGGGCTGTGCGGCTCCATATACCGCCACCAAAGCCCAGTTAAACCCATCGGTCTTCGGCCTCACCCTAAACTTAACAGCGAAATCCCCCATGACAATGCTTCGGACTTCTAACGAATCACATCTAACTCCGAGTAAAATCCCACCCGATCTTCCTCGTGGCGGTAGACAATGCCAATCAAAATCAGTACCTCCCGAAAGCGTATTGAGAAATTGAGGCGAAAAGTCGGCTCTACCAGTTTGCGATAAAGCGATAAAGTCCAACCTATGCTCAATAGAAGCCTCAGCAAGAAACCTTCTTTTAGCCAAGTCTTTCAGACCTCTGCTATTCCAAAAGATTCCTTTCATATCTCGTCATGGAATTTTTTAGCCGTTCTTATCCGTGCGCTCCTACGCACTGCGGAGTCTGGGTAGATCTTCCGCTTCCATTTGTGTTTAGGAATATTGAAACTCTCCAGCTGGTCCTCAAAACTAGTCTCAGAGGCGCGCACCTCTACAAAGTCCACTCGCTCATCCTGCTCCTCAGGTTCAGGAGACGGATGAGCAAGATCCGCACAAAAGTTATCGAGAACCCTGACCCCCAAAGCTCAATCTCGGAGTTATTCATTGGTTTAACTGCAGCTAAGTTACGAATCATCTCAAGCGCCCGTTCGGCCTCTAAATCCAGCATATCATTAACCGAGTTTGAAATTTCACTATCATTACTACCTAGTGAAATTCCTATCTTATTTGCATTGTTTATAATCTCATCATTTGAGAAATGCAAAATAGAATTAGAGGTATTGATCGACATACCAGTAGTGACCTCCACGTCATGAAGCTTGGCTGCCCTCATAACGCACTGTTGCTGAATGTCGTCCACTTCCGGATGGTCTTGGAGACGGCTACTCAACCGTCGCCCCTCAGAGACCGGATCCGGAATACCACCAAAAGCAATCACCTCCTCCCGAGAAGCTCTACTAGAGTGCCCCAAGCAGGGGGAAGGTGGAGCCAGGGCCTCCTGCCCGAGCTCCCCATCCACCCCGGCCCAAGGGCCAACTGGCGCCCCCGAGGCGGGCGAGCAAGCCCCTTTGGGATCCACAAGAGAAGAGGACCCCGAGGCCACCTGCCCCGAGTCCTCTCCGAGAAGCGACTCCGGCGCCAGCGTCGCCAGCCCGGTAAAAGGGGAGGAAGGTGCCAGATCTAGCAGCCTCGGCCTCTCTCCCAAAGAATCAATCTGCACCATCGGTAGCTCACCCACCGTAGGCCCTGATGAGGGCATCGAGGCCACTTGCCCCACGTCCCCATCAGCAGCCGGCACCATCGGCTGCACCTGCAAAATCGCGACCGGAGGGGAGGAATCCGAAGTCACCAGCTTCAGACCCTCTCCTGCAAGAACGACCTCCTCCGCCTCAGCCCTGACCGAGATCGACGACTCCCCAAGAAGAGGAATCACTGGCTCCTCAAGCTCCAGAACCGGAAGCGAGTGCTCGAATACCTCATCAGACTCCACCCGATCACTCCACAGTCTCGGGGGTGCAGATGTCGGCTCGAAAGAACCGAATCTGAGAGTAGTCGTAGGCACCGTAGAAGGAGGAGCCATCCCATCCGCAGACGTGTGAGAGTCAGCACCCTGCAGAGTGGACAACTCACGTCCACTGTCAGCTGCTGGTGCCTCCTTAAGTGCCGAACTATCATCATCCTCGTGCATATCAGTATCAGACCCGTTGGCCGCCTCGGCAAACAGACTCTCATCCTCGAACTCAATGACAAGGTTATATATGTGGCCTCAATATGCCCACTTAACCACATCAGGGACGTACTCTATGTTCAACACACTGACCAGTAAACGGGCAATCCCGTGGGATCTGGTAAAGTCCATATCCACGCGGTCTGGTCTGACCACCATGATACCCAAACTGGCCACTACCCGTGCATCCAGCATCGGCTTCGATGGAGCCCCAGAGAATCGCAGCCAAACCTGAGTCAGAGGCTTGCCCGTAGGCTCAATCCTCTTCCACTCGTGAAACTCAAGCACGCCATCAGTACCTGGCACCTTGCACATCCCGAAACTCAGTAGTCTCTGAAGGTCCTCAACTGACGGGAACTCAACCCGAAACAGTTTGTCCTCGACACTAGCAAGCTCCCACCTGAAATCCCCAGGGGCTAACTCCTTGAGCCTCTGAATAATCTGTGCCTCCGAGACCTCTCCTCTAGCAATCTTAACTAACCCAGTCGTCAATCTCAAAGTCTCATCAGGAACCTCCATCTCTGTTGGAGATTCAAAGAACGTAAGTTCAGCACAGTACACTCCATACATCATGAGTGATGGTGCCTAATCTCTCAGAAACGGACATTCCCCCGAATCGTGTGCCGGTTTGCCACAAGTGCCACACAGCTCAGCCACACACTCAGCAATAAAATGTCCCTTACCACAACAACGATAACAGAGCATTTTCTCTTTCTTGCACGCATATTTGGACGCTCTTTCAGACTCAGCCCTAGAAGAATCCTCCACTGACACAGTCAACCCGGATTCATTCCCAGGAATCTCAGCATTGGCAAGCGCCGAGACCACCTCCAACACTTGGCCAGTCAAAACCTGCTGCTCAACAGCCCCATCAACCACCATCAGATCAATCACAGACGTAGTATGCGGTCGTGGGCGGTACCGGCCACCTCGACCCCCTCGCCCACCACGATGACCGCGGAAACCACCCCGCGGCCGGAGACCAGGGCTAGACGCCCCCTCAACAAAACCTCCTAGGAGCCCCATGAACGGGCGCTCCGCCGAGCCATCGCTCTGCCAAGCATAGCCTCGACCGCCGCCAGTCGACGAGGATCCGCGGTGCTTACCAGCTCCATACGCATTGACCCCATCATCACCCCACAGACCCTGAGGCGCAACTGTGGCTTGAGTCGTTGGAATTGCCTGTTGCTGCACCGTTCCAGCTCTGATTTGTGGAGGCCTAGCGACGAGGTGAGGAGGCGGTGCTGGCCTCGGCGGGCCGGTCTGCAACCCCGGAGCAGGAGGCCGCAGCGCAGCGCCTCCCCGACCCGCATTGCTGGTTCCTGAAGCACCCGGCACCGAAGGCCGCTGACCCACCAGAGCTGGCGCCGTCGGTCTGGCACCGGGCAACACGCCGCCCCGGCCCACAGCAGTCCCGGCCGGAGCCGAGCCCCTACCGGCGGGCTGAGCGAGTACTCCCCCGCGGCCAGCCCCAGGCGTCGGCAATGCAGCGCCGCGGCCACTGCCAATGGCCGAAGGAGGCATACCAGCCCCCGCGGCTGGTGGCAGCATAGCGCCGCGGCCTCCGCCGCTGCCCTGCTACGGCACAGTCTTAGGGTGGCCGGCTCCCTGAGGCACCACCGTCATCTTCCCCAGTGGCAAGGGTCCTCCGCGACCCGCCATCGTACGGAGCGGTGGAATAAGCCTGGCCCGATCAGTCCCAGCCGATCGCAAGCTTTGACTCAGGCGACGACGATGAACCCTAACAGGCGACTCGAGAGAGGACGAAGATCAAAGAAACAAGACCGCCTCGCCTTCGATAGCGATCGGTGCCGGTTGGTTCTGGGCCTCATACCCATGCACTCCCGGCCCACTGATCGCGTCCACCCCTGATCGAGCTACCTCCAGGAAAAAGTCGATTGGACCCGGGTTAGTCTGGGCCTCATACCCAGCTAACTCCGGCCCAACCCGAGCCGGCCTACCAGCATCCAGGTCCAGCCCCTCTCGGCCTACCAAGATTTTCAAACGACGCTCCCATTCCACAGCGATCCCGAGACCCGGATTTTCGGGCGTTACCAGCTCAGGTGCTGGCGGCTCCGATCTGGCCACCGTCCGGCGAGCCTTCCTCTTCCGTTTAACAACGATCCACGATTCCGGCTTGATTAGATCAAAAACGGTAAGATTTGGACGATATACCTTCGGTAGAGGACCTTTCCATGGCTTGACCGCCGCCGACGAAGTTCTCCGGTGAACTATCCGGCAAACCATCTCCCTCTTCTCGCCCGCGCCAAGCCCCATCCTGGCCGGATCATTGATGGGTAAAACATAATCGATAGAAGAGGCCACCTCCTCCTCCGTGTAGCCGGCATTGAACCAATCATTGACGTGACCAGAAGGACTCGGCAATGGCGGTGATGGCGGAGCATCGTCCGCCTCCCCGTCCACGTCGTCCTCGTCCACACCCGTGAGCGCCCAAAACCGGCCTCCAACATGCCGACGATCGCCGAAGAGGAGAGGCAGGGAGCGTGTGGCTCCCCCTCCTGTCGCCCCCCCCCCCAGTTGCTCGGGCGAGCGCCTCGGGCAGGCGGGCGTGTGACATCCTGGCGTAGGCGAAACAATACAACCAGGAATTGCTGCCCTTGACCATCCGAAACAAATGAGTTGGTTTATTCCATGAAACTAAATTCCTGGGTCTCTTGCTAGTCTTTCAATCTAAAAATCTCCATTGGTTATGTAATTTTCCTGTATTAGCAGTTACCATTATATAAACACTTGTGTGAAGTCAATGCATCAGATTCATCCACACCAAATGCTTTTCTACTACCTCTGTACAACATAGTAAATTTTTTGTAACTTCTAATACCCCACAACGATTCAACCTGCACTAGAGCTTTATGCGCTGGAGCTTGGAAAAAGTACATACGCATATACACCAACAGCGGCCAAAAAATACATGATGGCGCAAAGCAGCGGCAGCAGGACAACACACACACACACACACACACGCATTTGTGGCAGCAAGCACATCAGCAAGCAGGTAGACGCACCCTATGCCGACGGTCAGGGCCGTCGGCATAGCCCTGAATGGCCGTCGGGACAGGCCTATGCCGACGGCCCCCATCGGCATAGGGCTGTCGGCAACATATCCGTCGGCGTAGCCAGGAAGGCCGTCGGCATAAGACCTATCCCGACGGTGTCCGTACATCTATGCCGATGGCCCTGGCCGTCGGCAACGTTATCACCTAACGACGGCCGCCGTCTAGTGTTGACCAACGCGTGCTCGACACGTGGCAAACTAAGCCAACGGCTAGGCCATCGGCATAGACGTGCCACATGGCGAGCAGGCGTCACCCCTGGGGCGGGTCTATGTCGACGGCCTAGCTATCGGCTTAGTTTGAAACTTTGCCGACGGCTAGACCGTCGGCATAGACCTGCCACGTGGCAGCCACTGGGAGCTCCTGGAGCAGGCCTATGCCGACGGCCACGTGGCAGCCACTGGGAGCTCATGGCAGCTCTATGCCGACGGCCTAGCCGTCGGCATAGTTTCTGTCTGTTTTTTTTCTTTTTTCTATTTTGTTTCAGCTCAATTCATTTGAATATATACAGCATCACACAACAAATATATGCATCACATAACAGCTGGCCCAGCAACATCACACAACAAATTCATCATCACACATCATAAGAAGCATCGCAAAGCATAAACATATAAGTATCATCACCACCAAGCATATAAGAATCTCACAAACAACAATAAGAAACTTCACAAGCATATAAGTATCATCACCACCAAGACCGCCACAATGTGACCCAAAGGCTTAAGCGCCAGGACGTCGAGCACCACAGAGGTCATCACCGCCAAGACCGCCGAAGCCCAGGTCGTCACTGCTAGCGGCAGCGCTACCGCCAAGACCGCCTCCGCCTCCGCCTCCGCCTCCGTGGATCGGAGTGGTCGGGCTCCGTGTCTCCGGAGTGCTGCGAAGACCACCGCCAACGGTAGATCCATCTATTCCCTGGATGTTGAAAAGACATATGCACGGGATATATGACTGTGTTGAAAGGCATGACATGCTTTGGGTGAATAGATTGGGGATGAACTAACCGGCGAGGGGCCAGCGTTCTGTGCCACAAACTCCTCAAAGCTCATCAGCACTGGTTGTGCTGGAGGGCATTGTGCTGGAGGGAACTGAGGACACCTGCCGGCCGCCATATCCTGAAAAGCCTGCTGCATCTGGCTATCCCTCTGCACTTGGTGTTCATAAAGCCTCTGATGCCACCCATGGTCTCCTGGCGTGTGTACTCCAGGTAGGCCTACGGTATGACATGATGGAACTCATAAAACTACTAAATGCGGAAAATGAAGTGAGCAATGAAGATAAGAGGGAAAATACTTACAGATTGTTGCTCTTGAAAGAGGGACTATGTACTGGTCACTGGCTGACTCGTGCGCTGGCTCAGGCTCGGGTCGATCCGACGAAGCTGTGTGTAGGAGATACTAGGAGTGATCACAGCATCGAGAACCGCCTCCCGACCGTGCTCCTTGGGCCCCATCCTCAGCACCGCCATGTCGTCCTGAGGCGCCGCAATGGGGTCAGGTGTGTCAGGATGTAACTTCAGATACGCTTCGGAGTAGGCCTTCTTCCTCCCTGCGGTCTTCTTGCCGTAGTACTTGGGCTCGCCAGGCTTGGGGTCCTTCCGCGTATGGGCGATCTCCCACGCCTGCATGTGTGAGAGCGGCCGCTTCAGTTTCTCCTCCTGCACCACCAAATAGAGGTTAGTCATACATAAGAAAGTGATGGTAAATAGAAGAAGAAGAATGTTTAATGGGGTTAGTCATACATTAACTGCCTTGTGGAGATAGTGGTTTCGGTTTCCCTGAGCATGTACTCCCTCCGTCCCTCGGTTAGCCTTATTTTTGGTTCTCATAGCCGCCCAGGCTCCAGCCTCATCACACCAAAGATCCACCAATGCCGCCCAGGACTCATCTTTTCCATAACACCAATTTGGACATACCTACATCATAAAAGCATAATGGCATGTAGGTGTGTCCAAATTGGTGTTATGGAAGCATAAAGCATAAAGCATAATGTACCACAAGGTAATGAAAGCATAATGAAAGCATAATATATGAAAGCATAATGAAAAATCTTTTATACTTACCGCCAAGAACTCGGGCCTCTCCAAGGTAATTCCCACCCTCCGCGCTTCTTCCTTGGTCATCTTCACACCAAGATAGTCGTGGTGGTATGTGGAGATGGCCACATAGCGCACCTCGTACTGCATCTGGCGGGCCTTCTTCTTGCATTGGCGCAGCATGATCTGCTCCGCTCTAGCCCTGTGCTCCGGAAGAACTCGATAGAATTTCTACAATCATGCATGAAACAAGAATGGAAGAAGCCATGAGTTAAATCATTTTCATGAAACTAGAATGGACTTGTTCTTCTGAAGAGAACTCACCCAGAAAGTAGTGATCACGGCCTTGGCATGGGTCTCATGGTCCGCGTGGCGGGCCGCTTCCCAGTGGTCCCAGCTCGTGGCCAAAACCCGACGAGCCGGCTGCCTGACTGGATCCGGACAGTACAACCCCGGCCAGTATAACTTCAGCAAGACGGTGATGAGGCCGTTGGGAATACCGACCCCTTTAGAATATATCCAGTTGCTGCAAAAGAATGAACTATTAGCATGTGACAAGCAAAATAAATAACAACCGGAATAAGCATGTGACAAGCAAAATAATGAACCACTTACTCTTTTCCCGTGGGCTTAATGAGCCACTTCTGCTCCTCAGTAGACGGAACCTGCTTTGGTAGCTTTGCGTTACCACGCAGCCACCTCTTCTTGTCAACCCCCTTCCCGTCACCACCATCATCCCCGCCACCACCCTCCTCCTCGCCTGCCTCCCCCTCCCCAACCTCCTCCCCAACCTCCTCCTCCTCCTCC
>NC_041392.1:9985203-9993606 GCF_002162155.2 Triticum dicoccoides
CCTCCTCCTCGCCTGCCTCCTCCTCCACATCCTCCTCCTCCTCCACCACCACCTCCTCCTCCTCCTCCTCCTCCCTAGAGTGTACCTCACTAGAGGAGGGTACCTCACTAGAGGAGGGCCTCGAAGACAACACCCCTAAGTCGGTGAGGGTGCGCTCTTTCTGGCCGCGACCCCCTGTAGTGGCTCTCCCCCCAGCACCTCGTCCTCTAGAGGCTCTCCCCCCGCCCCCTCCTCCTCTAGGGGCACCTCTCCCTCGACCTCCCTGTGAGGAGTCATCGTCAAGTAGCCGAGGGGGAGGATTACGTGCTCGACCACTCCGACTAGGCAGGCCGACGACCTTGCATAGGAAACCCATGTTCCACGAACCTGCATTGAAAAGAGAAAAAGCAATTAGTAAATTAATGAAATGAAGGAAAAGGCATGATAATAAACACATTAATAAAAAAGCATAAAAAGGCATATTCCTAAACTATAGAAAAAAATACTTGAAACGTACATCTGCTAGAACCCATAGGAATCATCACTGTTGTAACCTCTTTCTCGGTCCGTCTCATCATCACTATCAATCATATCATCTTCGTTGTCCGACGGAGGTGGAGGCTCTTCCTCGTCGTCAGCGTCTTCGTTTAACTTTTCTAGCATAAGTATGTCATTTTCATTGACAATGGTCTCACCATCATTCCGTGCATCGTCGACGTTTGGGTCCACATCATCATCACCCAATGGTCTAGCGTCATCGTTTCTAACCACATCATCATCATCATCATTAGGTTGCTCTTAATAGAACACTCCCTCCTATGTCATGGGGTTAATGTTGTAGTAATCGTCTTCATTCGGGTCTGGTAGCTTACCATGTGGCGACACCTTGAACACAACTTCCCAACCCTTTAGATACACTTTCTGGCATGGGTAAGGCAGATAATATACTTGTGTAGCTTGGGTAGCCGCAATGAAGAGATCGGCTCCGGCATAGACGGTTGATGGTTTAACTTCGACCAAACCAATGGAAGGCGTATGTTTTACCCCCTCCCGCGGATCGAACCATCGGCATTTGAACACAGGCAGACTTAGGGTCTCATACCCAAGTGGCGCGCCGTATCTTGATCCGGATACGGTGGCAAGTGAGCGAGGATCGGGTCGTCGCATCCTTAGTGGCGCGCTACATCGGCGCCCGGATGTAGTGGAAAATGAGCAAGGGTCTTTGCGTTTGACTCGACGAGTGCGAAGGGTAAGGAAGCTAGCCGAGCCTAGGAGGATTCGCTTAGGTAGCTGGAACATAGGGTCTCTGACAGGGAAGCTTCGGGAGCTAGTTGATGCAGCAGTGAGGAGAGGTGTTGATATCCTTTGCGTCCAAGAAACCAAATGGAGAGGACAGAAGGCGAAGGAGGTGGAGGATACCGGTTTCAAGCTGTGGTACACGGGGACGGCTGCAAACAGAAATGGCGTAGGCAGCTTGATCAACAAGAGCCTCAAGTATGGAGTGGTAGACGTCAGGAGACGTGGGGACCGGATTATCCTGGTCAAGCTGGTAGCTGAGGACTTGGTTCTCAATGTTATCAGCGCATATGCCCCGCAAGTAGGCCACAATGAGAACACCAAGAGGGAGTTCTGGGAAGGCTTGGAAGACATGGTTAGGAGTGTACCGATTGGTGAGAAGCTCTTCATAGGAGGAGACCTCAATGGCCACGTGTGTACATCTAACACAGGTTTTGTAGGGGCGCATGGGGTCTTTGGCTATGGCATCAGGAATCAAGAAGGAGAAGATGTCTTAAGCTTTGCTCTAGCCTACAACATGATTGTAGCTAACACCCTCTTTAGAAAGAGAGAATCACATCTGGTGACTTTTAGTAGTGGCCAACACTCTAGCCAGATTGATTTCATCCTCTCGAGAAGAGAAGATAGGCGTGCGTGCCTAGACTGTAAGGTGATACCTGGGAAGAGTGTTGTACCCCAGCATAAGCTGGTGGTTGCTGACTTCCGCTTTCGGATTCGTGTCCAGCGGGATAAGCGTGCCAAGGTCGCTAGAACGAAGTGGTGGAAGCTCAAGGGGGAGGTAGCTCAGGTGTTCAAGGAGAGGGTATTTAAGGAGGGCCCTTGGGAGGAAGGAGGGGATGCGGACAATGTGTGGATGAAGATGGCGACTTGCATTCGTAAGGTGGCCTCGGAGGAGTTTGGAGTGTCCAGGGGAAGGAGAAGCGAAGATAAGGATACCTGGTGGTGGAATGATGATGTCCAGAAGGCGCTTAAAGAGAAGAAAGATTGCTTCAGACGCCTATACCTGGATAGGAGTGCAGACAACATAGAGAAGTACAAGATGGCGAAGAAGGCCGCAAAGCGAGCTGTTGGTGAAGCAAGGGGTCGGGCATATGAGGACCTCTACCAACGGTTAGGCACGAAGGAAGGTGAAAGGGACATCTATAAGATGGCTAAGATCCGGGAGAGGAAGACGAGGGATATTGGCCAAGACAAATGCATCAAGGACGGAGCAGGCCAACTCTTGGTGAAGGACGAAGAGATTAAGCATAGATGGCGGGAGTACTTCGAGAAGCTGTTCAATGGGGAGAATGAGAGTTCTACCATTGAACTGAATGACTCCTTTGATGAGACTAGCATGCTTTTTGTGCGGCGCATCCAGGAGTCTGAGGTGAAGGAGGCTTTAAAAAGGATGAAAGGAGGCAAGGCGATGGGCCCTGATTGTATCCCCATTGAGGTGTGGAAAGGTCTCGGGGACATAGCGATAGTATGGCTAACCAAGCTTTTCAACCTCATTTTTCGGGCAAACAAGATGCCAGAAGAATGGAGACGGAGTATATTAGTACCAATCTTCAAGAACAAGGGGGATGTTCAGAGTTGTACTAATTACCGTGGAATTAAGCTGATGAGCCATACAATGAAGCTATGGGAGAGAGTCATTGAGCACCGCTTAAGAAGAATGACAAGCGTGACCAAAAATTAGTTTGGTTTCATGCCTGGGAGGTCGACCATGGAAGCCATTTTCTTGGTACGACAACTTATGGAGAGATATAGGGAGCATAAGAAGGACTTGCATATGGTGTTCATTGACTTGGAGAAGGCCGATGATAAGATACCGCGGAATGTCATGTGGTGGGCCTTGGAGAAACACAAAGTCCCTGCAAAGTACATTACCCTCATCAAGGACATGTACAATAATGTTGTGACAAGTGTTCGAACAAGTGATGTCGACACCGATGACTTCCCGATTAAGATAGGACTGCATCAGGGGTCAGCTTTGAGCCCTTATCTTTTTGCATTGGTGATGGATGAGGTCACAAGGGGTATACAAGGAGATATCCCATGGTGTATGCTCTTTGCGGATGATGTGGTGCTAGTTGACGATAGTCGGACGGGGGTAAATAGGAAGTTAGAGTTATGGAGACAAACCTTGGAATCGAAAGGGTTTAGGCTTAGTAGAACTAAAACCGAGTACATGATGTGCGGTTTCAGTACTACTAGCTGTGAGGAGGAGGAGGTTAGCCTTGATGGCCAGGTGCTACCTCGGAAGGACACCTTTCGGTATTTGGGGTCAATGTTGCAGGAGGATGGGGGTATTGATGAAGATGTGAACCATCGAATCAAAGCCGGATGGATGAAGTGGCGCCAAGCTTCTGGCATTCTCTGTGACAAGAGAGTGCCACAAAAGCTAAAAGGCAAGTTCTATAGGACGGCGGTTCGACCCGCAATGTTGTATGGCGCGGAGTGTTGGCCGACTAAAAGGCGACATGTTCAATAGTTAGGTGTGGCGGAGATGCGTATGTTGAGATGGATGTGTGGCCACATGAGGAAGGATCGAGTCCGGAATGATGATATACGAGATAGAGTTGGGGTAGCACAAATTGAGGAGAAGCTTGTCCAACATCGTTTGAGATGGTTTGGGCATATTCAGCGCAGGCCTCCAGAAGCTCCAGTGCATAGCGGACGGCTAAAGTGTGCGGAGAATGTCAAGAGAGGGCGGGGTCGACCGATTTTGACATGGGAGGAGTCCGTTAAGAGAGACCTGAAGGATTGGAGTATTGACAAAGAGCTAGCTATGGACAGGGGTGCGTGGAAGCTTGCTATCCATGTGCCAGAGCCATGAGTTGGTTGCGAGATCTTATGGGTTTCACCTCTAGCCTACCCCAACTTGTTTGGGACTAAAGGCTTTGTTGTTGTTTGTTGTTGTATATATTTTGTACCCTTCCGTAGTAGTCTACTGAATTTTGACCGGGGGTGTACACTCCAGTATTTATAGTTTTGGGATCGGGGCGGCTATTTTGGTGCTCCTCTGTATGGAAGCGATACCCATTCACATCATACTTTTTACATGTCATGACGGCAGGGTCAAAACCCATGGAAACCCATCTCAATTCATCATACATAGATATGTTCGGATCTTTTCCATACAAGTATAATGGAAATTGTTGTGTCCATTAGTTCGGTTAACTAATAAATGTTGAAGTGGGTATTTAATAGGGGAGTGGGGAAAATTACTTTCTAAATGAACCAAGCAACAAAAATTTTACGTCCAGGGTTTCCATGACGGAGAAGAGTAAGTGCCTCCGCCTCAGTAGGAGGATTCACTCCCGTCCATTCCTCTTGAACGAAATCACTAAAAAAAGATAAGCGGTGTTAGACCGGGACTAAGTGAACATGAAACATGATGATGTGGAAGACATAAAGGAATGGTGTAGTGGTATTACCTCATCCACACTTCCTCAACTTCCTTGATGTTGTGCAAGATATAGAACATGAGGTCCTCCCACTCTTGTCGTGGCATGTTATAAGATTTCGAGGCCCCAGCCCTCCCACCTTGCGCGTTGAATAGATCGAGCCTGGGTTGGTGCTTGGGCTCTTCTATATTGTATCGAGGCACCTTGTTATGCAGATGGGGAACGTGGTCTGGATAGTATGATGTCCTGAGGTCTGACACCTCCTCTAGGATAACTACGTCAGCTATGGAAGCTTCAATCTTAGCTTTGTTTCCACATTTCCGTCGGAGATGCTTGTTCTGCCTCTCAGAGCCGTACTGCCAGCGATTTTGCACAGGGCCCCCCAACAATACCTCGTTCGCGAGGTGCAGAATGAGATGTGTCATCGGAGTAAAGAAGCCTGACGGAAAGATCTTCTCTAGCTTGACTATCAACTCTGGTGCCTTCTTATGCAATTTTTCAATCACCTCTTTACTTACTTCTTTAGCACAGAGCGTGCAGAAGAAATGGCTAAGCTCGGCAAGCACTCGCCAGACATGCTCGGGGACATAGCCTCGAACCATCACCGGCATTATCCCCTCAATCCATACATGGTAGTCATGACTCTTCAGGCCGGTCACTTTGCCCGTTGAAAGATTGACTCCCTTACTTATATTCGATTCATAACCATCGGTGAACTTCAAAATTTGTTTCAGCCAGATAAGTACTTCTTTTTTTCTGGCGGTTTAAGGACAAAGTCAGCATCTGGCTTGAACCAGTTTTTTCGACCGCCTGTGGGAGGCTTCATGTTCAGGCCTGGTCTATCACAAATTCTCTGTTGATCGGCTCTAGCTTTTACGTTATCCTTCGTCTTATCAGGAATGTTGAGGATTGTGTGGAAAAGGGACTCTGCCACATTCTTTTCGGTGTGCATCACATCAATATTGTAAGGAAGTTTGAGGTCCTTGAAATAGGGAAGCTGCAAGAAGGGGGTAATGTGCGTCCAGTTGTGCGTCTCACCATATCCCTCGAAGCCTTTGGCTTTGGCTTTGCCTTTGCCTTTGACTTTAGGCTTGAGAGCTTTTAGCTGAGCAAGAACATCTGCCCCCGACAATGTTGGAATCTCGGTTACTTCATGAACAACCCGGCCTTTCGTGAAGTTCTTCTTGTCTTCCCTGTCTGGATGGTCTGGAGGGAGGAACTGTCGATGCAGGTCAAAGGCTACATACTTGCCACCCTTACTCAGCCAAATCATTCGCAGAGCCTGCATGCACACTAGGCATGGCATCTTACCACTTGTACACCATCCGCAGAATAGAGCATAGCCGGGAAAGTCATGCATGCAATAGTGCAACCAAACTTTCATCAAGAAATTTCTATGTAGATCCCGGTCGTATGTCAACCTCGGAAAGTACCAAGAATGGTGCAAAGTATCCATAAGCGGCTGCATAAACACACCCAATTGCTTCCCCGGGTAGTCAGGCCCCGGAATGATGAGTGACAAGAACATGGTCTTCCGTTGCATTAGGGCACCGGGAGGAAGATTGAGCGGAATTACAAACACAGGCCAGCAGCTGTATGGATTGGACGACATACCATATGGATTCAACCCATCACCTGATATGGCTATTCTAACATTCCCAGCCTCGGCTGCTTCCTCGGGGTATTCTTCATCGAATGACTTCCATGCTTCCCCTCCCAATGGATGTACGATTTTTTTTGGATTGTACCTTATACCTTCCTTGTGCCACTTCATCATTTTGGCAGACTCCTTCGTGATGAAAAGGCGCTGCAGTCTTTTTATAAAATCAAGATACCGAAGAACCTTAACGGGGATGGTTAGCTGCTTTTTCTCACCATCCTCACCGACCACCTCAATGTACCGACACGAACCGCACTTCCTACAATACTTGTCATCCGCATACTCGTGCCTAAACAAAAGGCAATTCTTTGGGCAAACATCTATTTTCTCATAATCCATAGAGAGTGCCTTCATGATTTTCTTTGTATCGTACATGCTTTTCGGCAGTTCATGACCCTCAGGGAGGCTGTTAGCCCATACTCCCAGGAATGCTTCGAAGCATTTCTGGCTACAGCCATACTCAGCCTTGACTGCAATCAGTTGCGAGATGGCATCCAGCTGAGATATTTTCGCACCCGCATAAAGAGGTTTCTTCGACGAGGCCAAGACCTCCAAGAAGGCCTTTGCGGTTGCCTCCGGCTCCTCCGGTTCATTCTCTGAAGGTGTCGCATTTGCCGTTTCTGCAACAATGACATCATCTAGCATGTCCCTGACCCCGTCGTCCTCATATCCATCGATGCGTTGTCGCATCACCTCCTCTCTACCACGGTCCTGCTCGGCTATGTTTATCGGCGGCATGTCAAAGTTTGGCATATATCCGTGCGTGCGAAGGTGCTCACTCATGTCCGTCTGATTTCTACGGTGACGTCTGGCACATCTCGCACAGGGGCATGGTGGGATAATTCTCATTGGACGACAGAATATATCCTTTAAATACAGATCGGTTTTCGCGATCCACTTTGATGTTACTCGATTCCGACGGATAAAACCACTGTACATCCACTGATTATCTGCCATCCTCTGCTTTTTTGCAACCCACACAACATAATTAAGGATTCACTTAAATTAATCACATCAAATTTTCAATTTCTACCGCCTTTAATCCACCTACATCTCTAATAGGTAAAGATGGGTCCTAATCCCACCCGAGGATGTCTAGATTGTGTACGTTCTCCATTCTACCCCGTTCCGAGACAAAATTTCGGTAGCACCTCCCCGTTGTTCTCCAGATACACGTCTCGGCAAATAGGCGAGAGAATGTGCTCCAGAGAACAATGGGGAGGCGCCGCCGAAATCCTGTCTTGGAACGGGGTAGAACATGGAGAACATACCCAATCTACACATCCTCGGGCTGTCCGTGGAAAACGCTGGACAATCCGAAAGAGCTGCGGTGATAAATATGCAATTGAATGCATATTTATCCATGCAACCCTTTCGGACGGGAGACGCCTAGGTTACGTCAGTTGACTTGAGAATGAAATCTAGTGATATGAAAAAATGGAGGAGATGGACTTGTAGCTCACCCTCGGCTGTAGAGGAAGTAGACGAACAGCAGAGGGATGCTCAGGGGGACCAACGCGTTGTACAACGGTCACTCCGATGAAATGCGACACCACAAAGCCTGCAAATTCCATCGTGACAAAAAATTAGAACATCACAACTCATAGAACATCACAATATCATCATCATCGTCTAACAATCATCGAATCATAAAAAAACATCATCATCATCTAAAAATTATCGAAGCATAAAAAAACACCATCATCTATCATCAACATCATCATCTACCAATCATCTATCATATATCATCATCATCATCATCTCAAAATCATCGAAGCATAAAAATCATCATTATCACTTCTCATCTAACAATCATCATCATCTCAAAATAAATCCGTATGAACAAGTTATCTATCTAACTACCATCTATGTGTCTAACTATCACATTTAGCCCTCTTATCCTCTGCAAAATCATGAAAAAACAAAAAAATGTTCTTGGGAGCCGGACCTAACGGAGAGGAGGTCGAGGCGGCGGCTGCTCTAGGGAGGGAGCGCGGCGACTCCGGGAAGGAGGCCCTCCCCTCACCACCGAGCGTCGGCAGCGTTGGTGGGGATGAGGTCGAGTTGGGGCGGGGT
>NC_041392.1:9994202-9995907 GCF_002162155.2 Triticum dicoccoides
GGGCGGAGACGAGGTCGGGGCGGGGCGGGGCGTCGGCCGGGGCGGGGACGAGGTCGGGGTGGGTCGGCGGCCGGGGCGGGGCGGCGGCGTTGGGTGGCGGCGGCTATCGGGGTCGAGAGAGAGGTTGGGGTCGGGGTGAGACAGAGAGGGAATGGGTGGAGGAGGATGATTAGCGAGTGGATAAGGTCACCCCTATGCCGACGGCCTGGCCGTCAGCATAGGCTGGGTCCACAAGTTAGTGGAGCGGGAGGAGTGGATAAGGTGAGCCTATGCCGACGGCTAAGCCATCGGCATAGGCCTGGCCCTTTGACACGTCATCGATCCGAGGCCGTGCGTGCTGCTATGCCGACGGCTAAGCCGTCGGCATAGATACTTTGCATTTTTTTATTTTTTTATTACGACATATGTGTGACTCTCAGCACAATGTAAAAAATAGCCCACCATGCTTCCACAAGCATAGTAGGGCCCACCGCAACACCTGGCGGCATTTCTACCCCCTCCGGTACCCCGTCCCGTCTAACCCTGACATAGACGACCGCCGGATCTAGCTCTTTGACTTGCGCCGGACTGGGTCTGACCGGTGGACCTTTTCACCTGATTTTCGTAGCCCAGCCCATAGCTGCACCCCCCAACACCATCCCGGCCCAACCCACCCAAAGATACCCTCCGTGTCGGCCCGATGTGGCCGTTTCCCCCCTCCGGGACACGGCGGCAGCCACGCCCGTGAGGTCTACACGGAGGGACGGGGGCCCTGGTGGGGGTAGCAATGCCGCCAGAGCGTCACACCGGGCCCTCATACATGAGGGGTGGTGTGGTGGCATGTTCGAAGAGGCGGGACGCGTCTCCGGTGCGTGGCCCCCCCTCACGGACGGCCCGGTGCGGTAACGATGCGGCAGAGGTGGAACGTCTACTACCGTGTCATCGCCGTCCATGAGGGGGGCCACGTACCGGAGACGCGTCCCGCCTCTTCGGACATGCCACCACACCACCCCGCATGTATGAGGGCCCGGTGCGATGCTCCGGTGGAATTGCTACCCCGCCAGTGCCCCCATCCCGCCTAACCCTATAACGTTTGACCACGGGATCTAGCCCTTTGACTTTGCACGGACAGGCTTTAACCAGTGGACCTCCCCACCCGGTTGTGTTAGGTCAGCCCATACGAACACTTTGGAGCAACATCCGGGCCAGACCCACAGCAAGATCCCCTCCGTGTAGACCCCACGCGTCCGTTTCTCCCCTCCAGCTGCCGGCGGCGGCGTCGTCCATGAGGGGGTGCACACCCCGGACACGCGTGCCGGGCGTTTGCACCCGCCACAACACTTCCAGACTTGTGAGAGACCTCCTACGCAAGATTTGGCGGCATGCTAGCCCCCGGAGGCCGCCGGCCACAGCCGTAGACGCGCGAAGGGCAATCCGTGTAGAGGGAATTTTTCGGATACTTCTCCATCACCAAAAATTATGAAAAAATACCATCGTTCCTATAGCACATGTGCCCACGTTGTGCAAAAAAACTCATTATTTTATCGCAATCCGAGTATTTAGTAATATTGACGCCGCATCGTTACCGCAGAACATCTACTACCGTGTCATCGCCGTCCGTGAGGGGGGGCCACGCCCCGGAGACGCGTCCCGCCTCTTCGGACATGCCACCACACCACCCCGCATGTATGAGGGCCCGGTGCTATGCTCTAGTGGCATTGCTAGC
>NC_041392.1:9996093-9998192 GCF_002162155.2 Triticum dicoccoides
GACCAGTGGACCTCCCCACCCGGTTGTGTTAGGTCAGCCCATAGGAACACTTTGGAGCAACATCCGGGCCAGACCCACAGCAAGATCCCCTCCGTGTAGACCTCACGCGTCCGTTCCCCCCCCCCTCCAGGTGCCGGCGGCGGCACCGTCCGTGAGGGGGGGCACACCCCGAACACGCATGGCGGGCGTTTGCAACCGCCACAACACTTCCAGACTTGTGAGAGGCCACCTACGCAAGATTTGGCGGCATGCTAGCCCCCGGAGGCCGCAGGCCACAGCCGTAGACGCGCAAAGGGCAATCCGCGTAGAGGGAATATTTCAGATACTTCTCCATCACCAAAAATTATGAAAAAATACCATCGTTCCTATAGCACATGTGCCCACATCGTGCAAAAAAAACTCATGATTTTATCGCGCTCCGAATATTTAGTAATATTGACGCCGCATCGTTACCGCAGAACGTCTACTACCGTGTCATCGCCGTCCGTGAGGGGGGGCCACGCACCGGAGACGCGTCCCACCTCTTCAGACATGCCACCACACCAGCCCGCATGTATGAGGGCCCGGTGCGACGCTCCGGTGGCATTGCTACCCCCAGTGCCCCTGTCTCGCCTAACCCTCTAGCGTTTGACCACGAGATCTAGCCCTTTGACTTTGCACGGACGGGCTTTGACCAGTGGACCTCCCTACCCGGTTGTGTTAGGTCAGCCCATGGGAACACTTTGGAGCAACATCCGGCCAGACCCACAGCAAGATCCACTCCGTGTAGACCCCACGCGTTTGTTTCCCCCCTCCAGGTGCCGGCGGCGGCGCCGTCCGTGAGGGGGGTGCACACCCCGGACACGCGTGCCAGGCGTTTGCAACCGCCACAACACTTCCAGACTTGTGAGAGGCCGCCTTCGCAAGATTTGGCAGCATGCTAGCCCCCGAAGGCCAACGGCCACAGCCGTAGACGCGCGAAGGGCAATCCGCGTAGAGGGAATTTTTCAGATACTTCTCCATCACCAAAAATTATGAAAAAATACCATCGTTCCTATAGCACATATGCCCATGTCGTGAAAAAAACTCATGATTTTATCGCGCTCCGAGTATTTAGTAATATTGACGCCGCATCATTACCGCAGAACGTCTACTACCGTGTCATCGCCGTCCGTGAGGGGGGGCCACGCACCGGAGACGCGTCCCGCCTCTTCGGACATGCCACCACACCACCCCGCATGTATGAGGGCCTGGTGCGATGCTCCGGTGGCATTGCTACCCCGCCAGTGCCCCCATCTCGCCTAACCCTATAACGTTTGACCACGGGATCTAGCCCTTTGACTTTGCACGGACGGGCTTTAACCAGTGGACCTCCCCACCCGGTTGTGTTAGGTCAGCCCATACGAACACTTTGGAGCAACATCCGGGCCAGACCCACAGCAAGATCCCCTCCGTGTAGACCCCACGCGTCCGTTTGTCCCCTCCAGCTGCCTGCGGCGGCGCCGTCCATGAGGGGGTGCACACCCCGGACATGCGTGACGGGCGTTTGCAACCGCCACAACACTTCCAGACTTGTGAGAGGCCGCCTACGCAAGATTTGGCGGCATGCTAGCCCTCGGAGGCCGCCGGCCACAGCAGTAGACGCGCGAAGGGCAATCCGTGTAGAGGGAATTTTTCGGATACTTCTCCATCGCCAAAAATTATGAAAAAAATACCATCGTTCCTATAGCACATGTGCCCACGTTGTGCAAAAAAACTCATTATTTTATCACGCTCCGAGTATTTAGTAATATTGACGCCGCATCGTTACCGCAGAACGTCTACTACCGTGTCATCGCCGTCCGTGAGGGGGGGCCACGCCCCGGAGACGCGTCCCGCCTCTTCGGACATGCCACCACACCACCCCGCATGTATGAGGGCCCGGTGCTATGCTCTAGTGGCATTGCTACCCCCCCCCCAGTGCCCCCGTCCCGCCTAACCCTGTAGCGTTTGACCACGGGATCTAGCCCTTTGACTTTGCACGGACGGGCTTTGACCAGTGGACCTCCCCACCTGGTTGTGTTAGGTCAGCCCATAGGAACACTTTGGAGCAACATCCGGACCAGACCCACAGCAAGATC
>NC_041392.1:9998592-10035749 GCF_002162155.2 Triticum dicoccoides
CCAGGTGCCGGCGGCGGCACCGTCCGTGAGGGGGGGCACACCCCGAACACGCGTGCCGGGCGTTTGCAACCGCCACAACACTTCCAGACTTGTGAGAGGCCACCTACGCAAGATTTGGCGGCATGCTAGCCCCCGGAGGCTGCAGGCCACAGCAGTAGACGCGCGAAGGGCAATCCGCGTAGAGGGAATATTTCAGATACTTCTCCATCACCAAAAATTATGAAAAAATACCATCGTTCCTATAGCACATGTGCCCACATTGTGCAAAAAAACTCATGATTTTATCGCGCTCTGAATATTTAGTAATATTGACGCCGCATCGTTACCGCAGAACGTCTACTACCGTGTCATCGCCGTCCGTGAGGGGGGGCCACGCACCGGAGACGCGTCCCACCTCTTCGGACATGCCACCACACCAGCCCGCATGTATGAGGGCCCGGTGTGACGCTCCGGTGGCATTGCTACCCCCCAGTGCCCCTGTCCCGCCAAACCCTGTAGCGTTTACCATGTGATCAAGCCCTTTGACTTTGCACGAACGGGCTTTGACCAGTGGACCTCCCCACCCGGTTGTGTTAGGTCAGCCCATGGGAACACTTTGGAGCAACATCCGGCCAGACCCACAGCAAGATCCACTCCGTGTAGACCCCACGCGTTCGTTTCCCCCCTCCAGGTGCCGGCGGCGGCGCCGTCCGTGAGGGGGGTGCACACCCTGGACACGCGTGCCGGGCGTTTGCAACCGCCACAACACTTCCAGACTTGTGAGAGGCCGCCTTCGCAAGATTTGGCGGCATGCTAGCCCCCGAAGGCCACCGGCCACAGCCGTAGACGCGCGAAGGGCAATCCGCGTAGAGGGAATTTTTCAGATACTTCTCCATCACCAAAAATTATGAAAAAATACCATCGTTCCTATAGCACATATGCCCATGCCGTGCAAAAAAACTCATGATTTTATCGCGCTCCGAGTATTTAGTAATATTGATGCCGCATCGTTACCGCAGAACGTCTACTACCGTGTCATCGCCGTCCGTGAGGGGGGGGCCACGCACCGGAGACGCATCCCGCCTCTTCGGACATGCCACCACACCACCCCGCATGAATGAGGGCCCGGTGCGATGCTCCGGTGGCATTGCTACCCCGCCAGTGCCCCCATCCCGCCTAACCCTATAACGTTTGACCACGGGATCTAGCCCTTTGACTTTGCACGGACGGCTTTAACCAGTGGACCTCCCCACCCGGTTGTGTTAGGTCAGCCCATACAAACACTTTGGAGCAACATCCGGGCCAGACCCACAGCAAGATCCCCTCCGTGTAGACCCCACGCGTCCGTTTCTCCCCTCCAGCTGCCGGCGGCGGCGCCGTCCATGAGGGGGTGCACACCCCGGACACGTGTGCCGGGCGTTTGCAACCGCCACAACACTTCCAGACTTGTGAGAGGCCGCCTACGCAAGATTTGGCGGCATGCTAGCCCCCGGAGGCCGCCGGCCACAGCCGTAGACGCGCGAAGGGCAATCCGTGTAGAGGGAATTTTTCGGATACTTCTCCATCACCAAAAATTATGAAAAAATACCATCGTTCCTATAGCACATGTGCCCACGTTGTGCAAAAAAACTCATTATTTTATCGTGCTCCGAGTATTTAGTAATATTGACGCCGCATCGTTACCGCAGAACGTCTACTACCGTGTCATCGCCGTTCGTGAGGGGGGGCCACGCCCCGGAGATGCGTCCCGCCTCTTCGGACATGCCACCACACCACCCCGCATGTATGAGGGCCCGGTGCTATGCTCTAGTGGCATTGCTACCCCCCCCCCCAGTGCCCCCGTCCCGCCTAACCCTGTAGCATTTGACCACGGGATCTAGCCCTTTGACTTTGCACGGACGGGCTTTGACCAGTGGACCTCCCCACCCGGTTGTGTTAGGTCAGCCCATAGGAACGCTTTGGAGCAACATCCCGGCCAGACCCACAGCAAGATCCCCTTCGTGTAGACCTCACGCGTCCGTTTCCCCCCCCCCCTCCAGGTGCCGGCGGCGGCACCGTCCGTGAGGGGGGGCACACCCCGAACACGCGTGTCGGGCGTTTGCAACCGCCACAACACTTCCAGACTTGTGAGAGGCCACCTACGCAAGATTTGGCGGGATGCTAGCCCCCGGAGGCCGCAGGCCATAGCCGTAGACGCGCGAAGGGCAATCCGCGTAGAGGGAATATTTCAGATACTTCTCCATCACCAAAAATTATGAAAAAATACCATCGTTCCTATAGCACATGTGCCCACATCGTGCAAAAAAACTCATGATTTTATCGCGCTCCGAATATTTAGTAATATTGACGCCGCATCGTTACCGCAGAACGTCTACTACCATGTCATCGCCGTCCGTGAGGGGGGGGGGCACACACCGGAGACGCGTCCCGCCTCTTCGGACATGCCACCACACCAGCCCGCATGTATGAGGGCCCGGTGCGACGCTCCGGTGGCATTGCTACCCCCAGTGCCCCTTTCCCGCCTAACCCTGTAGCGTTTGACCACGGGATCTAGCCCTTTGACTTTGCACGGACGGGCTTTGACCAGTGGACCTCCCTACCCGGTTGTGTTAAGTCAGCCCATGGGAACACTTTGGAGCAACATCCGGCCAGACCCACAGCAAGATCCACTCCGTGTAGACCCCACGCGTTCGTTTCCCCCCTCCAGGTGCCGGCGGCGGCGCCGTCCGTGAGGGGGGTGCACACCCCGGACATGCGTGCCGGGCGTTTGCAACCGCCACAACACTTCCAGACTTGTGAGAGGCCGCCTTCGCAAGATTTGGCGGCATGCTAGCCTCCGAAGGCCACCGGCCACAGCCGTAGACGCGCGAAGGGCAATCC
Source organism: Triticum dicoccoides (assembly GCF_002162155.2). Classification (NCBI taxonomy): domain Eukaryota; kingdom Viridiplantae; phylum Streptophyta; class Magnoliopsida; order Poales; family Poaceae; genus Triticum; species Triticum dicoccoides. The sequence goes on from NC_041392.1 coordinate 10,001,452, forward strand.
GCGTAGAGGGAATTTTTCAGATACTTCTCCATCACCAAAAATTATGAAAAAATACCATCGTTCCTATAGCACATATGCCCATGTCGTGCAAAAAAACTCATGATTTTATCGCGCTCTGAGTATTTAGTAATATTGACGCCGCATCGCTGCCGCAGAACATCTACTACCGTGTCATCGCCGTCCGTGAGGGGGGGCCACGCACCGGAGACGCGTCCCGCCTCTTCGGACATGCCACCACACCACCCCGCATGTATGAGGGCCCGGTGCGATGCTCTGGTGGCATTGCTACCCCCCAGTGCCCCCATCCCGCCTAACCCTGTAGGTTTTGACCACGGGATCTAGCCCTTTGACTTTGCACGGACAGGCTTTAACAAGTGGACCTCCCCACCCGGTTGTGTTAGGTCAGCCCATAGTAACACTTTGGAGCAACATCCGGGCCAGACCCACAGCAAGATCCCCTCCGTGTAGACCCCACGTGTCCGTTCCCCCCTCCAAGTGTCGGCGGCGGCGCCGTCCGTGAGGGGGGCACACCCCGGACACGTGTGTCGGGCGTTTGCAACTGCCACAACACTTCCAGACTTGTGAGAGGCCGCCTACGCAAGATTCGGCGGCATGCTAGCCCCAGAGGCCGCCGGCCACAGCCGTAGACGCGCGAAGGGCAATCCGCGTAGAGGGAATTTTTCGGATACTTCTCCATCACCAAAAATTATGAAAAAATACCATCGTTCCTATAGCACATGTTCCCACGTCGTGCAAAAAAACTCATGATTTTATCGCGCTCCGAGTATTTAGTAATATTGACGCCGCATCATTACCGCAGAACGTCTACTACCGTGTCATCGTCGTCCGTGAGGGGGGGCCACGCATCGGAGACGCGTCCTGCCTCTTCGGACATGCCACCACACCACCCCGCATGTATGAGGGCTTGGTGCGATGCTTCGGTGGCATTGCTCCCCCCCCAGTGCCCCCGTCCCGCCTAACCCTGTAGCGTTTGACCACTGGATCTAGCCCTTTGACTTTGCTCGGACGGGCTTTGACCAGTGGACCTCCCCACCCGGTTGTGTTAGGTCAGCCCATAGGAACACTTTGGAGCAATATCCGGGCCAGATGTTGCCCCGGGCCTATGGGCTAACCTTACACAACTAGGTGGATACGTCTACTGCTCGAAGCCCGTCCGTGCAAAGTCAAAGGGGTAGATCCCGTGGTCAAACGCTACAGGGTTAGGCGGGTGGGGGTCCCTAGGGGGTAGCAATGCCACCGGAGCGTCGCACCGGGACCTCATACAAGCCGCGTGCCGGGTGACTACACCTGCCACCATGCTTATATAACCGTAGGAGGGCCACCGCAACACCTGGCGGCATTGCTACCCCCAGGTACGCCATCCTATCTAACCCTGACACAGACGACTGCCGGGTCTATCCCTTTGACTTTCGCTGGACGTAGTTTGACCGGTGGACCTTTTCACCTTGTTGTCATAGCCCAGCCATAGCTACACCCCAACACAGTCCCGGCACAACCCACCCCAAGATTCCCTCTGCGTCGGCCCGACGTGGCCGTTTCCCCCCTCCGGGGCACGGCGGCATCGACGCCCGTGAGGGGGGAGGGGGCACACCCCGGAGCCGCGTGCCTGTGCCTGCCACCACGTTTCCACAACCGTAGGAGGGCCCATCGCAACACGTGGCGGCATTGCTACCCCCCACAGGTACCCGGCCCGTCCCGTCTAACCTCTCCGTGACACGACGGAAGAAGGCCCGTGTGGGGGGCAATCGATATATGTTTTCTGTACATTTAAGTTAATGAAATTAGTATTGGAAAAAATTAAAAAATAATAAGAGAAAATACAAAAAATATAAAAATATTATTAGAAATCTATGCCTACGGCAAAGCCATCGGCATAGCTACGGCCACGGAATGGTAGAGCCCTGGATCGATGACGTGGCGTAGGGCGGGGATCAATGACGTGGCAAAAACCATGGGCCAGGCCTATGTCGACGGCCTAGCCGTCGGCATAGAAATGCCACCCCACGGGACCGGCGAACAACGCGGATCGATGACGTGGCGGCACGGCGGATCGATGACGTCGGCGTAGCTATGCCGACGGCCACCGTTAGCCCGTCGGCGTAGCCTGACGCCGTCAAATTGCCGTCGCCGCCCGGGTAGACGGGCCCACGCGATATGCCGACGGCCTTCTCTATGCCGACGGCCCCCGTCGGTATATTCGGAGAAATGCCGACGACTTATCTATGCCGACGGCCCCCGTCGACATAGATGGTTATACGCCGACGGCCTTTCTACACCGACGGCTTTTATTGGGCCGCCGGGGTATGCCCATATATGCCGACGGGGGCCGTCGGCATAGATATGGCCGTCGGCAAAACAAGTTTTTCTGGTAGTGACGTACTTATAGTTCTGAAACTAATGTTTCCATAGTTCAGGAGCTTAGAGAAATAGGGCAGATGTAATGAGTTGCGGGTGGATGGATGGATTGTCTTGCCTTCCTGCGGCTCACCAGCATCACCATCTCCGCTTCAAGATCCAGCCACCTACCGCCTTGCCCATGGTGACAATAATGGCCGCCGGCAGCCTCGCTACAGCCGGATCCTATGTCCCCTGCGATGACCTTCTCGGCTGCAGATAAAAGGAGCAGAGAGGAGTGGACATCAAGGGGGCAGAGGAGGAGAGGTCTTTGAGTGGCTCCCTGGGATCTCCAACGTGTGCCCGGGCCGCGTCATCCCTCGCCCACCATGCCTGTCACGTATGGCCGCCGTGAGGGTGAGGAAGAGATCGGGAGAGAGGGTCACAAACTCATGATCCGGATGAGACCGAAGGAAAGTTTGTAGAATGTTTTGTGATTGAGGAATGTGTGGCCTAGCTAAGCAAAGTTAAGATTTGAAAGGGAAGATTAGTATTGGGTAGGATCGGCTGGGTGGGTCGGGGATAGATTTGGAAAGCATGGTTAGGGATAGGAAAGCGTGTTCAGGGATTGCTGGTTTTTATTTTGGTGTTTTTCTTCCTGGTTATTTGCCCACCGGTTTTGCGGCGGAGATGAAAAAGAAATGGTGGGAAGGCATCATTCGATGGGGGAGGCATCGTTCTATGGGAGGCTAACGAGACAAAACGACAATGGACTCCTCCATTAGGAGTTGAGATATTGTTGTTGAAGTGACTAAGCTATAGTGGAACATGTGATGAGTACCTTTAGTGATCTGGTAATAGATAGCAGAAAAGTTCCCACCTCTTTCCACAAGGAGTGACCCTGAATAATCGAACCCACGAGAGGACGTGCACTTATGACGAGGTTTCCACCAAGACTTTTCCAAGAGTACTAAATTCCAAGTTTTAGACTGGATAGTAATTAACTTTGCTGTTGAAACACCTAGGTGTGTCTAGGGCACATCGAGATGTGCTCTAGTTATTACCGAAAAAGGCTTTCGCCCCGCTTTATATATAAAGCAAAGACCACCAACAACCCAGTACAACACACGCCACCAAAACACACGTACACACCCAAGGCAGGATACATAGGCGCTGAGCGCAGCAACACCACCCCTAGCACTACAAGAGCCACCGGAGGCCTCAACCGTGAACATGCCACCGCAAGGAGAAGAAGCTACATACGACGCACCGTGGGCTCCAAGGCGGTGCCTACAGCAAGGTTACGACTGAAGGAAATATGCCCTAGAGGCAATAATAAAGTTATTGTTTATTTCCTTATTTCATGATAAATGTTTATTATTCATGCTAGAATTGTATTAACTGGAAACATAATACATGTGTGAATACATAGACAAACAGAGTGTCACTAATATGCCTCTACTTGACTAGCTCGTTAATCAAAGATGGTTATGTTTCCTAACCATGGACAAAGAGTTGTTATTTGATTAACGAGATCACATCATTAGATGAATGATCTGATTGACATGACCCATTCCATTAGCTTAGCACCCGGTCATTTAGTATGTTCCTATTGCTTTCTTCATGACTTATACATGTTCCTATGATTATGATATTATGCAACTCCCGTTTGCCGGAGGAACACTTTGTGTGCTACCAAACGTCACAACGTAACTGGGTGATTATAAAGGAGCTCTACAGGTGTCTCCAAAGGTACATGTTGGGTTGGCGTATTTCGAGATTAGGATTTGTCACTCCGATTGTCGGAGAGGTATCTCTGGGCCCTCTCGGTAATGCACATCACTTAAGCCTTGCAAGCATTGCAGCTAATGAGTTAGTTGCGAGATGATGTATTACGGAACGAGTAAAGAGACTTGCCAGTAACGAGATTGAACTAGGTATTGGATACCGACGATTGAAGCTCGGGCAAGTAACATACCGATGACAAAGGGAACAACGTATGTTGTTATGCGGTCTGACCGATAAAGATCTTCGTAGAATATGTAGGAGCCAATATGGGCATCCAGGTCCCGCTATTGGTTATTGACCGGAGACGTGTCTCGGTCATGTCTACATTGTTCTCGAACCCGTAGGGTCCGCACGCTTAAGGTTTCGATGACAGTTATATTATGAGTTTATGAGTTTTGATGTACCGAAGGAGTTCGGAGTCCCGGATGAGATCGGGGACATGACGAGGAGTCTCGAAATGGTCAAGACGTAAAGATCGATATATTGGACGACTATATTCGGACATCGGAAAGGTTCCAAGTGATTCGGGTATTTTTCGGAGTACCGGGTAGTTACGGGAGAAGCAATGGGCCTTGATGGGCTTTAGTGGGAAGAGGAGAAAGGGCAAGGGGCTGCTGCGCCCCCCTCCCCTCTGGTCCGAATTGGACTAGGGAAAAGGGGGCCGGCCACCTCTCCTTCTCCTCCACTTCCTTCTCCCTTCCTCCCCTCTTGGTGGACTCCTACTAGGACTTGGAGTCCTAGTAGGACTCCACATCCTGGCCGCACCAATTGCCTTGGCCGGCCTTCTCCTCCTCCATCCTTTATATACTGAGGCAAGGGGCACCCCATAGACACAAGCTGATCCACGTGATCATATTCTTAGCCGTGTGCGGTGCCCCCTTCCACCATAGTCCTCGATAATATAGTAGTGGTGCTTAGGTGAAGCCCTGCTGTAGTAGTACATCAAGATCGTCACCATGCCGTCGTGCTGACGGAACTCTTCCCCGACACTTTGCTGGATCGGAGTCCGGGGATCGTCATCGAGCTGAACGTGTGCTAGAACTCGGAGGTGCCGTAGTTTCGGTGCTTGATCGGTCGGGCCGTGGAGACGTACGACTACATCAACCAAACGCTTCCGTTGTCGATCTACAAGGGTACATAGATCATACTCTCCCCTCTCGTTGCTATGCATCACTATGATCTTGCGTGAGCGTAGGAAATTTTTTGAAATTACTACGAAACCCAACAGTGGCATCCGAGCCTAGGTTTTATATGTTGATGTTATATGCACGAGTAGAACACAAGTGAGTTGTGGGCGATATAAGTCATACTGCTTACCAGCATGTCATACTTTGGTTCGGACTGACATTACGCGTACGCTTACACGAGACCGGTTCTCCCGACGTGCTTTGCACATAGGTGGCTTACGGGTGACAGTTTCTCCAACTTTAGTTGAACCAAGTGTGGCTACGCCCGGTCCTTGCGAAGGTTAAAACAGCACCAACTTGACAAACTATCGTTGTGGTTTTGATGCGTAGGTAAGATTGGTTCTTGCTTAAGCCCGTAGCAGCCACATAAAACATGCAACAACAAAGTAGAGGACGTCTAACTTGTTTTTGCAGGGCATGTTGTGATGTGATATGGTCAAGACGTGATGAGATATAAGTTGTTGTATGAGATGATCATGTTTTGTTGAAGTTATCAGCAACTGGCAAAATCCTTATGGTTGTCTCTCTATTGCATAAGATGCAAGCGTCCAATAATTGCTTTACTTTATCGCTATGCGATAGCAATAGATGCAAGAGCAATTGTTGGCGAGACGACCACATGACGACACATTGATATAGATCAAGATGATGGAGATCATGGTGTCATGCCGGTGACGATATAGATCATGACAGTACTTTGGAGATCGAGATCAAAGAAGCAAGATGATGATGGCCATATCATGTCACATATTTTGATTGCATATGATGTTTATCTTTTATACATCTTATTTTTGCTTAGTTTGACGGTAGCATTTTAAGATGATCTCTCACTAATTATCAAGAAGTGTTCTCCCTGAGTATGCACCGTTGCGAAAGTTCTTCGTGCTGAGACACCACGTGATGATCGGGTGTGATAGGCTCTACGTTCAAATACAACGGGTGCAAAAAAGTTGCACACACGGAATACTCAGGTTATACTTGACGAGCCAAGCATATACAGATATGGCCTCGGAACACGGAGACCGAAAGGTTGAGCGTGAATCATATAGCAGATATGATCAACATAGCGATGTTCACCAATGAAACTACTCCATCTCACGTGATGATCGGACATGGTTTAGTTGATTTGGATCACGTAATCACTTAGAGGATTAGAGGGATGTCTATCTAAGTGGGAATTCTTAAGTAATATGATTAATTGAACTTAAATTTATCATGAACTTAGTCCTGGTAGTATTTTGCAAATTATGTTGTAGATCAATAGCTCGCATTGTTGCTTCCCTGTGTTTATTTTGATATGTTCCTAGAGAAAATTGTGTTGAAAGATGTTAGTAGCAAAGATGCGGATTGGATCCGTGATCTGAGGTTTATCCTCATTGCTGCACAGAAGAATTATGTCCTTGATGCACCGCTAGGTGACAGACCTATTGCAGGAGCAGATCCAGACGTTATGAACGTTTGGCTAGCTCAATATGATGACTACTTGATAGTTTAGTGCACCATGCTTAACGGCTTAGAATCGGGACTTCAAAGACATTTTGAACGTCATGGACCATATGAGATGTTCCTGGAGTTGAAGTTAATATTTCAAGCAAATACCCGAGTTGAGAGATATGAAGTCTCCAACAAGTTCTATAGCTAAAAGATGGAGGAGAATCGCTCAAGCAGTGAGCATGTGCTCAGATTGTCTGGGTACTACAATCGCTTGAATCAAGTGGGAGTTAATCTTCCAGATAAAATAGTGATTGACAGAATTCTCTAGTCACCATCACCAAGTTAGTAGAACTTCGTGATGAACTATAATATGCAAGGGATGACGGAAACGATTCCCAAGCTCTTCGTAATGCTGAAATTGACGAAGGTAGAAATCGAGAAAAACATCAAGTGTTGATGGTAGACAAGACCACTAGTTTCAAGAAAAGGGCAGAGGGAAGAAGGGGAACTTCAAGAAGAACGGCAAGCAAGTTGCTGCTCAAGTGAAGAAGCCCAAGTCTGGTCCTAAGCCTGAGACTAAGTGCTTCTACTGCAAAGGGACTGGTCATAGGAAGCGGAACTGCCCCAAGTATTTGGCAAATAAGAAGGATGGCAAAGTGAACAAAAGTATATTTGATATACATGTTATTGATGTGTACTTTACTAGTGTTTATAGCAACCCCTCAGTATTTGATACTGGATCAGTTGCTAAGAGTAGTAACTCGAAACAGGAGTTGCAGAATAAACAGAGACTAGTTAAGGGTGAAGTGACGATGTGTGTTAGAGGTAGTTCCAAGATTGATATGATCATCATCGCACACTCCCCTATACTTTCGGGATTAGTGTTGAACCTAAATAAGTGTTATTTGGTTTTTGCGTTGAGCATGAATATGATTTGATCATGTTTATGCAATACGGTTATTCATTAATGTCAGAGAATAATTGTTGTTCTGTTTACATGAATAAAACCTTCGATGGTCATACACCCAATGAAACAAGTTCATTGGATCTCGATCGTAGTGATACACATATTCACAATATTGAAACCAAAAGATGCAAAGTTAATAATGATAGTGCAACTTATTTGTGGCACTGCCGTTTAGGTCATATTGGTGTAAAGCGCATGAAGAAACTCCATGCTGATGGGCTTTTGGAATCACTTGATGCTTGAGAACCATGCCTTATGGGCAAGATGACTAAAACGTCGTTCTCCGGAACAATGAAGCAAGCAACAGGTTTGTTGGAAATCATACATACTGATGTATGTGGTCCGATGAATATTAAGGCTTGCAGCAGGTATCATTATTTTCTGACCTTCACAGATGATTTGAGCAGATATGGGGATATCTACTTGATGAAACATAAGTCTGAAACATTTGAATAGTTCAAAGAATTTCAGAGTGAAGTGGAAAATCATCGTGACAAGAAAATAAAAGTTTCTACGATATGATCGCAGAGGTAAAATATTTGAGTTACGAGTTTGTCCTTCAATTAAAACAATGTGAAATAGTTTCACTACTCACGCCACCTGGAACACCATTGTGTAGTGGTGTGTCCGAACGTCATAACCGTACTTTATTAGATATAGTGCGATCTATGATGTCTCTTACCGATCTACCACTATCGTTTTGGGGTTATTCATTAGAGACAGCTGCATTCACATTAAATAGGGCACCATCTAAATCCGTTGAGACGACACCGTGTGAACTATGGTTTGGCAAGAAACCTAAGCTGTCGTTTCTTAAAGCTTGGAGTTGCGATGCTTATGTGAAAAAGTTTGATCTCAATAAGCTCAAACTCAAATCGGAGAAATATGTCTTGATAGGATACCCAAAGGAGACAGTTGGGTACACCTTCTATCACAGATCCGAAGGCAAGACATTCGTTGCTAAGAATGGATCCTTTCTAGAGAAGGAGTTTCTCTCGAAAGAAGTGAGTGGGAGGAAAATAGAAAACTTGATAAGGTAATTGTACCTTCTCCCTTATTGGAAAATAGTTCATCACAGAAATCTGTTCCTGTGACTACTACACCAATTAGTGAGGAAGCTAATGATGACGATCATGTAACTTCAGATCAAGTTACTACCGAATCTCGTAGGTAAACCAGAGTGAGATCCGCACCAGAGTGGTACGGTAATCCTATTCTGGAGGTCATGTTACTTGACCATGACGAACCTACGAACTATGAGGAAGCAATGATGAGCCCAGATTCCGCAAAATGGCTTGAGGCCATGAAATTTGAGATGGGATCCATGTATGAGAACAAAGTATGGACTTTGGTTGACTTGCCCGATGATCGGCAAGCCATAGAAAATAAATGGATCTTCAAGAGGAAGACGGACGCTGATAGTAGTGTTACTATCTACAAAGCTAGAATTGTCGCAAAAGGGTTTCGACAAGTTCAAGGTGTTGACTACGATGAGAGTTTCTCACTCGTATCTATGCTTAAATCTGTCCGAATCATGTTAGCAATTGCCGCATTTTATGAAATCTGGCAAATGGATAACAAAACTGCAATCCTTAATGGATTTCTTAAAAAAGAGTTGTATATGATACAACCAGAAGTTTTTGTCAGTCCTAAAGGTGTTAACAAAATGTGCAAACTCCAGCGATCCATCTATGGACTGGTGTAAGCATCTCGGAGTTGGAATATACGCTTTCATAAGATGATCAAAGCATATAGTTTTATACAGACTTGCGGTGAAGCCTGTATTTATAAGAAAGTGAGTGGGAGCACTACAACATTTCTGATAAGTATATGTGAATGACATATTGTTAATCGGAAATAATGTAGAATTATTCTGCAAAGCATAAAGGAGTGTTTGAAAGGAGTTTTTCAAAGAAAGACCTCGGTGAAGTTGATTACATATTGAGCATCAAGATCTATAGAGATAGATCAAGACGCTTGATAAGTTTTTTCAATAAATACATACCTTGACAAGATTTTGAAGTAGTTCAAAATGGAACAGTCAAAGAAAGAGTTTCTTGCCTATGTTACAAGGTGTGAAATTGTGTAAGACTCAAAGCCCGACCACGGCAGAAGATAGAAAGAGAATGAATGTCATTCCCTATGCCTTAGTCATAGGTTCTATAAAGTATGCCATGTTGTGTACCAGATCTATTGTGTTCCCTACCACTGAGTTTGGCAAGGGAGTACAATAGTGATCTAGGAGTAGATCAAGGACAGCGGTCAAAATTATCCTTACTGGAATAAGGACATGTTTCTCGATTACAGAGGTGACAAAAGGTTCATCGTAAAGGGTTACGTCGATGCAAGTTTTGACACTGATCCAGATGATTCTAAGTCTCAATCTAGATACGTATTGAAAGTGGGAGCATTTAGCTAGAGTAGCTCCATGCAGAGCATTGTTGACATAGAAATTTGCGAAATACATGCGGATCTGAATGTGGCAGACCCGTTGACTAAACTTCTCTCACAAGCAAAACATGATCACTTTTTGGGTCTTAATCACATAGCGATGTGAACTAGATTATTGAATCTAGTAAACCCTTTGGGTGTTAGTCACATGGAGATGTGAACCAATCACATAAAGATGTGAACTATTGATGTTAAATCACATGGCGATGTGATCTAGATTATTGACTCTAGTGCAAGTGGGAGACTGAAGGAAATATGCCCTAGAGGCAATAATAAAGTTATTGTTTATTTCCTTATTTCATGATAAATGTTTATTATTCATGCTAGAATTGTATTAACTGGAAACATAATACATGTGTGAATACATAGACAAACAGAGTGTCACTAGTATGCCTCTACTTGACTAGCTCGTTAATCAAAGATGGTTATGTTTCCTAACCATGGACAAAGAGTTGTTATTTGATTAACGGGATCACACCATTAGATGAATGATCTGATTGACATGACCCATTCCATTAGCTTAGCACCCGATCGTTTAGTATGTTGCTATTGCTTTCTTCATGACTTATACATGTTCCTATGACTATGAGATTATGCAACTCCTGTTTGCCGGAGGAACACTTTGTGTGCTACCAAACGTCACAACGTAACTGGGTGATTATAAAGGAGCTCTATAGGTGTCTCCAAAGGTAAATGTTGGGTTGGCATATTTCGAGATTAGGATTTGTCACTCCGATTATCGGAGAGGTATCTGTGGGCCCTCTCGGTAATGCACATCACTTAAGCCTTGCAAGCATTGCAGCTAATGAGTTAGTTGCGAGATGATGTATTACGGAACGAGTAAAGAGACTTGCCAGTAATGAGATTGAACTAGGTATTGGATACCAACGATCGAATCTCGGGCAAGTAACATACCGATGACAAAGGGAACAACGTATGTTGTTATGCGGTCTGACTGATAAAGATCTTCGTAGAATATGTAGGAGCCAATATGGGCATCCAGGTCCCGCTATTGGTTATTGACCGGAGACGTGTCTCGGTCATGTCTACATTGTTCTCGAACCCGTAGGGTCCGCACGCTTAAGGTTTCGATGATATTCGGAGTCCCGGATAAGATCGGGGACATGACGAGGAATCTCGAAATGGTCGAGACGTAAAGATCGATATATTGGACGACTATATTCGGACATCGGAAAGATTCCGGGTGATTCGGGTATTTTTCGGAGTACCGGGTAGTTATGGGAGAAGCAATGGGCCTTGATGGGCTTTAGTGGGAAGAGGAGAAAGGGCAAGGGGCTGCTGCGCCCCCCCTCCCCTCTGGTCCGAATTGGACTAGGGAAAAGGGGGCCGGCCACCTCTCCTTCTCCTCCACTTCCTTCTCCCTTCCTCCCCTCTTGGTGGTCTCCTACTAGGACTTGGAGTCCTAGTAGGACTCCACATCCTGGACGCACCAATTGCCTTGGCCGGCCTCCTCCTCCTCCATCCTTTATATACTAAGGCAAGGGGCACCCCATAGACACAAGTTGATCCACATGATCATATTCTTAGCCGTGTGCGGTGCCCCCTTCCACCATAGTCCTCGATAATATAGTAGTGGTGCTTAGGTGAAGCCCTGCTGCAGTAGTACATCAAGATCGTCACCACGCCGTCGTGCTGATGGAACTCTTCCCCGACACTTTGCTGGATCGGAGTCCGGGGATCGTCATCGAGCTGAACGTGTGCTAGAACTCGGAGGTGCCGTAGTTTCGGTGCTTGATCGGTCGGGCCGTGGAGACGTACGACTACATCAACCAAACGCTTCCGTTGTCGATCTACAAGGGTACATAGATCATACTCTCCCCTCTCGTTGCTATGCATCACTATGATCTTGCATGAGCGTAGGAATTTTTTTGAAATTACTACGAAACCCAACAACGACACCGAAGTGCCGCCACCGCCCGACCCAAGGATCAGAGTTTCCCTCGGAACAACACGACGGGCAGCGAGAGTCGCGGCGACGCCTTCAAGAAGGTAACGAGCTTCACCGTCGCCGGTCAATCCGAAGATAGAACAGGTTTTCACCCCGACCAATATTCACCGCCACCGAACGCCACACCCTGGCTACCATGCCGCCCACACGGCCAAGGCCACCAGGCAGCACCAAGTCACGGGCTTTGCCCAGGAGCACCGCGACACCACCACCAGAGCCGCCGCCCCAGCATCCAGGACCTTGACACCACCTCACCCGCCACCCACCGCTACCCCAACCAAAGAGAGAATGGAAAGGAACCGCCTTTCGCACTCTTGAGTAGTCCCCAGCATCGAGACCCGGTAGACCGGCCAAAACTGGCCACCATCGACCCATCCTGCTGCCGGGCGCGAGACGAGCTCGGTCCTGCTGCCGGGCACAAGACGAGTCAGGTCCTACTGCCGGGCGCGAGACGAGTCCGATCCTGCTGCCGGGTGCGAACGAGTCCAGTCCTGCTGCCGGGCGTGAGACGAGCTCGGTCTTGCCGCCGGGCGCGAGACGGGCGATGGGCGCCGCTGGAAGAGGGCCAACCCTCCGATGAAGGTAGCGCCCGAATGACGGGGAGAGGAATCGAAGGTCGCCAAGACCGCTCACCGACAAGAAGACGCCGAAGAAGTCCAGCCACCGCCGTGAAATGACCCAGACCACCGCCATGGGCCACCACCACGCCGTGGCAGCCCACATCCACGTCGGGACCCCGAGGGGCAGCCCCGAACCATCGCCACCACCCTCGCCGCCAACAGCCGCCGCACGCAAGGTCGGCCGAAGCCCACACCGCCGCCAGCGCCACCACCAGCACGAACCACCACCTCCACCACCGCGCCGCCACTCCACCTATCACCCGCAGAGATGGCCGACCACGGCCCAAGCTGCCAACAGAGACCCAGCCCGCGCCGCCCGCCAGATGTGGCAGCCGCGGCATCCGCCGCCGCCAGCGCAAGGACGGGCATGCCACCACCGGCGCCGCCGACCAAGCCCCTGCGCCAGATCGAGCGGATATGGGCAGAGCCTCGCCCGCGCGCCGCCTCCCGAGCCGGAGCACCGCAGCCGCTGCGCTTCACCAGGACGCGTCGCCGACACGCCGCCTCCGACCGCCGCACCACGCGCCCTCCGCCGCGCCACAGGGCCCCGCAGCAGCCCCGCGCCGCCACCAAGAGCCGTCGTCCTGTGCCGGCCACTCCAAGCAGAGGAGAAGAAGGGGCCCCGCCGCCGCCGCGCCACCCGGGCTTTGCCCGTCAACACCAGCCGGCGGCGGCGGGGAGGAGGGGGAGAGGTGGGGACGAGGGGACCGGCGGCTAGGGTCCCCCCCCCTCGGCGCTCGCAGGAGCGTCGCGGGAGGGGAGGAGGGGGTTCCAAGCCTCCGTCGTGCTCTAGTTATTGCACATCTAAATGAGTGAATCAAGCATAAAGAGAAGAAAAAAAATATCCACACGAATCTCAACATAAGATCAATGGCATAGGACTTAGATGTGCAATACTTATTGCACATCTAGATGTGCTTTAGCAAAACTGATAAAAATAGGCATGTGTATGAGGACTTGATACCTATAACCATATATTTGTGATCGGGATAATTGTGATCTCTACTCCTAAACAAGCAGTCCGTAGGACGTTTGTTCGTTCGTTCTTTTCATTCCCCACCCCATCGCACGATCACCCCCCTCCGATTTTTCTATCCCACCATCGATCTTTTCTGATTTTTTCGGCCTAACCAGCCCTCCAATACAGCCTACTCAACCACAGGAACCGAAAAACCATCCCACCCCTCAGGTCCTTCCTCCCCTCTCCTACGCCCTTGTTAGGGCAAAAAGCACACGCGCACATGCCGCTCCCCCCTCACACTCACCCGGTCCTTCATCTCCACTCTCAGCCAAGACCCCTTTTCTTCGCCGGCGTCGTCCTCCAGATCTGATGCACCACCGTGGGACGAATCGTAGGGATGGTGACGGCGACCGGCATGCTGTGGGGCTAGCTGGTGGGAGTGGCAGCGCACCACGACCGCTCGTGGTGGGGCGCACGTTCAATGCTTGCGGCAGTTGTAGTGGTGGTGTATGATGGGTGCCGATGTGCAAGATCAACATGTGCCGACACGAGATTCGTTGTCAAGGTCCATGTCTTCTCCTCTGAGTTTGGCTTCACCCTCTCCCAGTTTCTCTTTGAATTCGTGTGTTGATCTTTGAACCAGAAATTTAGTTTGTCTATTTCTGAGTTCCTAATGTTATCTCTTGTTTTCATGTGTCGCTCATGTATTGCAGTGCAACATTTTATTTCTAAGTTCTGAACCTGAATTTTGTTGCATATTCATCCTGGCCGCATGCTTCATCGTAAGAAGAAACAAATTAACTATGCTATCTTCCACTACTTCACTTAGTAGATTGCAATACTCTTCTTGCTAACATGAGTGCTCGTCTAATACAATATGCTGGAATCACAGGGGAGGAAGTACAAGAAGCTTTTCGGCGATTCCACTTCTGGTCTCGGTCATCTTGCCCACGGCCATGGTCTACACCAGGAAAGCTGACAAGGACGGCGTGAAGATCATCCACGAGGTGCACGGCAACCTGAAACTGAGCTCCGTGAAGTAGATACAGCTCAACGCCCCCTACGCCGCTGAATGCGCCAAGATCACGATCATCTGTGCGGTCATCGTGCTCATTGTAAATCATCATCGTACACAAAATTCAGAAGGCGTTTGTTTTCACGGCGAAATGAAGGTTGAACTGATCGAACAAGTTTGTGCATGTTGCCTGTTTTAGAAAGCCATTGCCGCCAGACAATCTTTCACCACGATTAGAGTGTATAAGCTCAACGGGAACAAGGATATGATAGCCATGGAGTTCTCAAACGTCGCTGGATCTTTATCCTCATGCTATGTGGCAACAAGTGATCGACTAATGCCTATAAATCTTCTGGAAAAAAGAAACCAAAATATGTGTGGCAGCGTGTTTGACAGACGTTTGCAGGTTCCTTTTCTCATGCCACGGTGTCCTTCAGTGCCGGCGCGAGGTCGACGGTTTCCAACTTCGTCACGGCCGTCATGGTGTTCATCGTTTTGTAGTTCTTGGTGAAGCTCCTCTACCACATTCCCATGGTAGCGCTAGCCTCCATCATTCTGGGGGCACTCCCTGGACTGATTGACATCACAGAATCTTGCAGCTTATGGAGAGTCGACAAGATGGACTAACTCATATGCCTCGGCCCGTTCGTCCGCATGCTCTTTGGGTCCATGGAGGCTCGGAGTCAATCGATATTTCCTTGATCTGAATGATCGATTGAATCATGTATGCATGGTATCTTCCAGTTCTCTGAGTTTCTTAGGAATGATCGTTGCAACTTGCCATATCCTTTGCAAAGATCATCATCCATTCACTCTGGCTCAGGAGGAGGTTCTAGGCAGGCTACAAGGAACAAACATCTTTTGTAGCGTCAGGCAGTACCCCATGGCATGCCGAATAACAGCCGTACAAGTCATACGACGTCCTTCCTCTGCTTCACGGTGCGACTTTCATCAAAGAAAGGTGCCAATATGATAAACTAAAGCAAACCTCACAGTGTGTAAAGTTTGATGTGAGTGCTCACACGGGTGTTGTTAATTCAGGATCATGGAATGAGTAAGGGAAGAAGTGGACACATCCAATGAGAAGGTCAGGGAAAGGGTGCAATCAGTTGTCTTTGACATGTCAAGTAAGCTTCTACAGAGAAGTTTTATAATTGCTAAACTTATACTAAAAATTCCAAAGACATATGTGATTCAGTTATGATTCTGGTCTGCATACGCGGCGAACATTGGCACTTCACAAGGAGCTAGCGTCTCCCGGCATACAGGTGGAGTGATTTACTGATGGGCATCATATTGTACTTTTGTCGAAAAAATCTCCAAGTCAATGTAAAGAGTTGACCCAGAGATAATTTAGAATAGTTTCGATTACTGGTTACATATACTATATGAATGCCCTTTGTTCAGTAAGGATCAACTTTGTTAGTTCACACATGCTCTATTGGAGACCAACCTTAATGTGTATGTTACAAAATACAACCAGTGCAAAATGCACATCTCATATGTCGGGAACCACACACATGGTAGGAGATGCTGTCGTTCTGTGTGTACTATGTGGTCTTCTGCGGTCAAATTTATTTTATTTTATTTTATTTTATTCAACTCCGACTCAATTTTTGCTACTTTAGACCTTTGCACTTCACCTGGTTAAGTGCTGCAAAAGGTCAACTTGGGAATGGCTATTTGGATAAGTAAATAGTACTATAAGAGAGTAGAGCCTAAAACTCAACTCGGGAATGGCTGCAAAAAATCAACTCAGGAATGTGCGTATAGCCTAAAAATTCCATCATCTATAGGCTTAAAGAGAATGTAGGAACAAACACTCTTATGTTACATTTTTTAACATGAAGTTGCTTTGATTCTTCTTTAGAATTCAAAACTTTGATCGAACAAGCCTTGGATTCTTCTTGGTCATCTGCAATGATGTCAGTTCTGTTTTGGGTTTCTTATACATGTTGCATCTCTTCTATGGTATAGGAAAAGATCCATTTCATGACAAACTTAGAACAGATTGTCTTCATGCTCTTCATTGCTTCAATGGAAGATAATGAGAGTATATATATTGTCGATGCAGAAAGGTTCTCACAGTATATGGGGTTAGTTGTAACCTTTCCTTAGATTGAGAAGAAAAATCCTGACAGTACTAATCAGTTATGCCATTTCCAAAATACATAATGATTTTTTACATTGTAAATGGTCCCTTGACTTGCTCTTTGCAGGTACGTGCTCGTGGCAATGGTCCCTTGACTTGTGCTTTTCAGGGTCAGAATAGTATGCAGGTTCTTCCTAGAATCGAAACACGTTAGGAAGGCTGCTATATTCCTTGTAAGTGTTCTATACTGAACGAATGTTTGGTTTGTAACTTGTTGAGTCGATATGGTCTATTTTATTAGATTTTGCATGAAAAGAATCAAACAATACCATAACCAGCAGGTGAAGGCGTTGAGTAAAAGTATTGAATTTTGTTATTAGACTTTGCATGAAAAGATTTTGTTAACTGCCCTGACTGAAGTCTAGAGGTAACTCACATTATTCGGAGTTGCATTCTCATTATGCACAATTCTTTCCATTCGCAGGTCTGAAAATATAATTGTATGGATGACTTCAAAGGGGATGCCGAAGTTTGTATGAATGTCGTATTCCAGGTCAGAATAGTTTGCAGGTTCTTCCAGGAATCGAAGCACGTTAGGAAGGTTGATATCGGATGTTTGGTTTGTAACTTGATGAGTCGATATGGTCTAACAAACTTGTTGTTAGACTTTGTTTGAAAACTATCAAGCAACAATGCCATAGCCAGCAGGTGAAGGCGATGACCGAAAATAATCCAATTTTGTTATTAGACTTTGCATGAAAAATAGTTTTGTTAACTGCCCTGACAGAAGTCTAGAGGTAATGTGTTAGAATAGCAATCATATGTGCCTCATGAAACCTGATACGTTCATTGGGCATGCTTTTTAAATTTTCTCTTTGTTCATTATATTTCTTGATTGTTGTATCCATGCAATATTAATCAAATATGTACACTTAGCTAGATTTTTATTTATTAGGTTTTAGATGGTTTTCCCTGGTACCATGGAACATTTTGAGTGTTATATCTTTAGGTTCTCGTATTTAGCCCGCGGCTCCATCCTTTGTTGAAGGGAAACTAAAGGTTCCTACTTGATAGGCCCTCACTTTCATTTGGTTTATTGGAGCATATAATTGGTAAATTTGGTGACCTAAAAGCAGTTTCAGGTATAGGACATAAAAATTGAGGGGAATCTGCTTTTCCTCTTCTCACAAATGCATAAATTTGTACCACGAATTAGGCAATTGCGCGCGAGGGAGGGAAGAGGAGAGAAACATTGACATTTCTCATGCTTTGGATGTATTCATAGTTTTCCTTTTCCATGGCAACACATGAGTGTGGCTCCGTCATAGTAGAGCCCGAGATGAAGGGTGGGGCCAATGTAGAACTAGGAGGTAGTAGCACTAAGAGCGGAAGGCGGTTGTCGCCCTTGTCCCCTGTTGCCAGCCTACCTTGCCATCATCGATCACTGGCTCACTTAGAACACGAGCTAGTAGATTTTGTGATAAGAGTGAGGAGGATGGTACCATAGAAAATGTGGAAAATTGCATTTTATTAGAGATGGATCCACAAAAAATTGCATGAGTGAGTGGTTTATATATTTTCTTCATCAATTTGTACAATTTTGTGGTTAGGGTAGAGGGGTAAATGCATTGGTTGGTTGCTTCAAGAGTTAATAACGGACAAAGTGGCATATCGGTTGCGTGCCGAACAACCGACATCATATTTTCCTTTCGTTGTAAGGTATGACATTCAACTGTATGTTATAACATGGCAATGTCTAAGGACACAACAGATCTGCCTTCTTGGGCGTCATGGGCGGCACATGCCTCATTCCCCTTGATGGCGGTGGCAGATGGCATGAACATGGGGGGAGGGGATTAGGGCAGAGAGCGGGGCGGTTGCCAGGGGATTCCTCCTTGATGGTCCATGGGGTTGTATGTTGTGAAGGAAAAATGAGGCCATGGCGAAGGTCAGGTGGGCGTCATCTGACTTTAAAGGAGTGGGCACCAGCGAGAAATGTCCCGCTATGGCGGAAAATTGAGAGAGAAGGGGACGGACCAGTAGGAAAAGGGAAGGGTGCATCGTCGACTGGAGTTTTTGTGTTGGAACCGTGTGTTGAAGATAATGGAGGATAATCTGGAAAACCACATATCTTCCTCGCAAGTATAGGCTGGATTTTGGTGAGCCCGGGCTATCTAAATGGTTGGATTTTCGGGAGCCTGTTGGGCGCCCTTTGATGTCCGAACACTCTCGGACGTATGAGAGAGAAATGAGCTTCAACCTTGGACATGATCTTAATCATTTGTTTTGTCTGATTCATTTATATGTGTTATAGCCCGTAGCAACGCACGACTGTTCTACTAGTACTAATTAGTGCTCTCGAAGACACCCATTAAGATGTGCTTCCAACACTTGAAGTGGGGGATGTGTCCAAATTATGTCTTGACCGAAACACGCCCTGCATCAAGAGTCAGTTGTCTAGCTGTATGCCCTATTCGCCAAGCGGAGTTTCCTTGGTAATTAAGGTAAATCAAAGAAAAGCATTGGACATTTAATGACTACACTTCATGCATCCCCAGAGATTGGATCCATACTACCATACTAAGCCCTTCTATCACTGGTGTTTAGAATTCCGCTTCACGTTGTCCTGTCTCCTAACCTCTACTTGGACCGAACTCTAGGATCCATGGAACCTGCAGGGCCGAAGAACGAGGAGGGAGGGAGAGAGAGAGGGAGAGAGAGAAGAGGCTACTATGATGTAATTTTATTTTATACATACATGACGTACCTTCAAAGTCATTCCATCGACCCCTCAAACAAATACATCAGGTTGCAAGGACATTGGACATTACCTTGCCGAATTACTCACATATGGCGCTCGGATCGCAAGAAGAAATCATTGAAGAAGACATCGGATCGAATCACAAAACAAAGAGAGGATTCCACAATCTCTTGCATTCATCAGTCATTAGTGGTAATATTGATGGGAGTATCATAGATTTTATAAGATAAACATGTTTAAACTATGGCATGATGAGCATAAAAATAACACACGTCAACTCTCCAAGCTTAAACTTGATCATCCTCCAGCAACATAGATAGAAATCCAAACCGTAAGGAAATCAGTTGTTTAATCCCTAGATAGACCTCCGCTTCTTCACATGAAAAGTTAGTATAGCTATAGTGGTGGCATGGTTATTATGCAAGTGTTATTGAAGCAAAGATAATCAACACAAACCTCTTGCTCACCTAGACAAAATAAAAAGTAGCTTTTATTCTATTTACTCTAGTTAACACTTGCTTGCGGGGAACACACGGAAGAGAATTTTATTTCTTGAGCAATGAAAACATAAATTAAGGGAGTGAAAGTTTTGAAAATACAACATGATACCAGAGTAAGTCATTAACACCCACGAGTGTCTCATCATTAAGTCTCTCAAGCACTCCACTTCAATCATTGCTTGCTGAAACTTTTCTTGTCTAGTGACGGGATCATGCCAAAGAAATGATTCATGCATAAGGTTTCACAGAGGCTTAAGATTGAGTACTATTGATGAATACAAATTGTGTGATTATTTCGACGAGTATTTTTTGCCAACTCCATAGGCTTTGTGGAATGTTACTGCGTTCACACACTGTTTTTGTCGGTTTTCCCCGGGACACTTCTTTTGGAACAAATGGAATACTACGGCAGGAATCACATGAAATTATGGCGGAATCACGTAAATCAATGTGATTATACCTTACCATAAATAGAATAAAATACTTAGAGGAAATTGGATCTGGCGCAGTCCAACAAAGTGCAACACGGCCAACCATACGAGCGCACATGCTCGTACACACAGTCGTATTGCAAGCTGGCAGCTCCCTCTCGTCGACTACTTCTTCCCTATGGATAAAGATCGAGTAATAGACACACACACAACCACCAAAAACACATCCATAAGGAGAACCCTAACTTTCGGAACCCATCCAGAGGGGAATTGGTAACGAGGTGATCGTCATCTTCACCACCACGTGCAAGGGGACATCGGCATCATCACCATTTTCATCATCGTCGTCGTCCACATCCATCTTCATCTCGTTGTAATATCGGAACTCTAGTGGATCATCTCGCGTGTTACTTGTTTAATTCATCCATGTTTATCATCACCACATTCATGGTGTTTTGTTTCCCCTATGTATGAGTAAACCCCCTAGTTCTCAGGGATATGGATAAATCTTGGTATGTATAGGAACTGAAACATTAATACGTGGTATTCTCTATTGAATGATTTAGTTTAATAGACTTCGTGACTGTTGTGAAGGCTCCTCCCTCAAAATTATCACCGAAAGTTCACAAAGTATATTACTGCTATTTTAAGAGTTAGCGAGTGAAGGTAATTCGAGGTGACAGTAAAAGCCTTTACCCCTAGGTTTTACAATTGATAAGGGAAGTACGGAGAACCTTAGTGAGGCCGCGTCCATAGAGTGACCCTTAATTACCGTAGTCGTAACTTGTTAGGGGAGACTACTGTAGTGGCCTGCGTGACACGAAGTCTACCTAGAGTAGAATGTGTTCTATACACGGCTATGCCCAGTGTAAACGTCAAGAATGGTGTAAGTGCATCTATTGCCTCCTTTGTGGTTATGGAGTATTGAAGACAAATGGGGTAAGAGACTAATGTGTTTGTAAGTGTATACATAGGAGAAAAGTCACTGAAGATTTTTTTAACCATGAAAGACGACCCTTAAAAATGTACGTTTAGATTGAATAAATTGGTGCGCCCCTTTGAAGAAATTGAAGTGACGAATTGGAACGTGAAGATTTTGTTCCCGTAGTTTCCTTTTGCTTATATTGATTCATAGGAAACACCGTACTGTTAAAGCGGGTCTAGGTCATACGTATGCGTATTTCCAAAGTGATGCTCAAGCTACCTATTTCTTCGAGTGAAGACTATGGAAATCTCTTGAAGTGCAGTCGATTTCCACAGCAACAGAGCCACAGTTCTTCTGTTCATTGACGAAATTGCTCTGAAGGAAGAGTTAAGATTTCGCCGATGTGATTGTCCGACTGGAGGGTCGACAAACAGAATTCTTGCGTAACAGGATCGTTCTAGGGGTTGTTGATCGAGGCGTTCTTGCATGCTTCCACCATGAGCTTGGTCACCTTGGGCTTGCCACTGTCAGAGCCGCTAGCTTGAGCCGAAAGAAGCATGAAGATGATGGTGGAGAAGAAGATGATAGTCCTTGGCATTGCTACCATTACTACAGGGCTACCTAGAAGCCTTGAAGTACTGAAGCGCATAGAGGGAGGTGGAGAAAAATAGACAGAGAAGGATGTGTATTGCAGAAATGGATGGATGGAGGTGATGAACATGAGGCTGAGAATTCTTTATAATGCCTGCTTGGGGTATCATAAATGCAGTATGCAGCTTTGGTCCGGAATATGTGTACTATGGGTGTCCAGTAAATGCTGAATGCTCAATTTGGATCTCTACATATTAATGCTCTCTCTATGTACCCCAAATACACAGATGCTCACTATAGATCTTGTTGTGGTAACACACATCTTATATGAATCCATTAATGCAACGTAGCTAGATCACGGATATCCCAAATGATGAGCGTGCAATGAATGCTCATAGATATGTTGCTGCTCATTTTGGTACGTCTTAGTTGCATTGGTGTTTTCTAAACATCATTTTGTATAACTGATTTGTTACTTCTACCTCGCTTTGGGGGATGATTATATTTCCCCTCATCAAGTCTATGATTGTTCATTTTTTCCTTGCAATTTCTGGGTAGTTACAAATAATTCTCAGGGAGTAGGCACTTAGTTAACTTGGCCACACAATAAATATTTTTGTTAAAATATCAAAATTTATATTTTAAATTTTGGTATTTCCAAGTCGATTATTGTCTGACGGGTTGACTTTTACAAAACTTATATCCCCCCAGTTAAAAATCACAACTATTCTAGGGATTAAATGATGCCAGCCGGACTAACATATCATTCGTAGGCACTGCCAAAAAATAAGCATGTTTACTGCCCACCTCCTAAGAAAATGAAAAAAAACTAGATGTTGCCGATACCAACACGTCACAATATGGGTTGATTCGGTTTCGTTTCTCGTTACTCCTACTTACTAGGAAGGAAAAGAGCTAGCGATCATACGGAGGTAACCTATACCATAGGTACATGATGCACACGTCACTACCTTTTTTTTGCAGGGGAAAAGGGTTATATATTAATTAAGCTGGATTGCGGCAGTCCAGTTCACACAAGTTTACAACCCTCTCAGTGCCTGACTGTAACCATACGGCCGTCTTTATCTCACATCTACCCATCTGAGCCAAATGGTGGCTAACATGATTACACCCTCTTCTAATAGCTTTTACCACTACCTCTCTACCTCCTGAATGATGGCAGCATTTCGTGATCTATTCCCTGAAGGGTTTGAAATCTTCGCAGCAGCTTCGGTACTGTTCGTCTCTAGAATAAACGGAAGTGTGCTCCACTCCAAAGCTAGCGCGATTCCCTCTTTACATGCTTCTAGTTCCGCAGCAAGAGCATTATCACATGTGAATAAATGACGGCAGGAAGTGAAAATGATGCCGCCTAAGTTGTCCCGGAGCACCATGCCAGAGCCGCCGTTTCCTGCCTGCGCTAGAAAAGCACCGTCAACATTGAGTTTGAGCCATCCTTGAGGTGGTGTACTCCATCTGTCAGCTGGTGGGTGAGCTGGGCTAGCATTTGGCGATGCACACGTCACTACCAAAATGGCCTACTATGCCGACGGCCCGGACCGTCGCCATAGGCTAGTTTCCTGTTGGGATAGGCCTATGCCGACGGCCACCGTCAGCATAGGGCCGTCGGCAACATATGCGTCGGCGTACCACAGGATGCCATCGGCATAGAAAAGCCGTCGTCATAGAAGCCTATGCCGATGGCTTTCGTACGGCCGTTGGCATTGATTCACCATCGGTAAACTTCCACGCCTAACGGTGCCTAACGGCATACCTACGTGCCAGGAAGTGACCAGAGGACGCCACGTGTCCACATGTGCCGACGGCTAGGTCGTCGGTGTAGATTCAAATCTATGCCGACAGCTAGGCTGTCGGCATATCTACGTGCCAGGATGCACTAGTGAGCGCCATGTGTCGCCTATGCCGACGGCCTATCCGTCGGTGTATATGTAAAACTTGACACGTGTCGCCCACTGGTAGCTCGATGCTACCCTATGCTAACGGAAGTCGGCATAGTTTTTGTGTGAATTTTTTTCTGTTCTCTATTTGAATTCAATTCAATTCAATTCAAATACACAGCGGATATACATGATGTACTAGACATATACAACACATATAGGTATCATCCTCACAACCAACAGCACCACCATCAAAACAACATAAGTATATATCTGCTCACAACCAACAGCACCGCCATCACATCCTCACAACCAACACCACCAACAAACATAAGCATCTAAGAAGCACACAAGTCTCTCCAAGTCATATAAAGGAGCATAAAACCACAGGTCATCTAAAGTGGACAAGCATATCATCACCACCACCGTCACCCACATGCTTAACCGCTAGTACGTCCACCACCACCGCCAAGGTCCTCACCGCCAAGTCCGCCAGAGCCCAGGTCGTCACTGCTAGCGGTAGCGCTACTGCCAAGACCGGCACCACCACTACCTCGGTGGATCGGAGTGACCGGGCTCCGTGACTCGTGAGTGATGCGAAGACTGGCACCACCACCAATGGATGATCCACCGGTTCCTTGGATGTTTGAAAAGACATGTGCAAAGGATATATGATTGCGTTGAATAAACGGTAAGCCGTGGTTGGATAGTTTGGAGATATACTAACCATCGTAGTCCCCGGGTGCTGTGACAGAAACTCCTTGAAGGTAAGTAGCACTGTTGTGGTCCAGCAGCTGGTGGTGGTGGTTCCATTACAGGAACCGTGCCTGCCACCATGCTCTAAAAACGATTTGGACACACGTACATAATGAAAGCATAATGGCATGTCAACACGAAACAATGAAATTTACCACAAACGTCGGAATGAAAAAAAATTATACTTACTGCCAAGTACTTGCCCCTCTGCAAGGTAAGCTTATCCCTTCGCGCTTTTTCCTTGGTCATCTTCACGCTAAGAGCGTCATGATAATATTGCGAGATGGCCACCCAGCGCACGTCGTACTGCATCTGACGGGCCTTCTTCTTCGCTTGGCGCAGCACAATCTCGTCGGCAGTGGCCTTGTGCTCCTGAAGAACTCAATAGTATTTCTACAATCATTCATGAAACAAGAATGGAAGAAGTCATGAGTTAAATCATTTATGAAACCAGAATGGACTTGTTCTTCTCAAGAGAACTCACCCGAAAGTTTGTAATCATAGCCTTAGCATGCATCTCATAGTCCATGTGGGGGGCCGCTTCCCAGTGGTCCCAGCTCATGGCCAAAACCCGACGCTCTGGGTGCCTGACTGGATTGGGACAGTAAAGCCCCTGCTAGTGTGTCTTAAGCAAGACGGTGATGAGGCCGTTGGGAAGACGAGCCCCTTTAGGATATCTCCAGTTGTTGCAAAAGATATAAATAATGAAAATATTAGCATGTGTACAAGCAAAATAATGAAAATATAAGCATGTGTACATTAAAAACAATTAGATTATGATTAAGTGGCACTTACTCTTTCCCCATGGGCTCAATGAGCCACTTCTGCTCCTCGGTAGCAGGAAGCTGGGGAGGGAGCATTGCGTTACCGCGCAGCCACCCCTTCTTGTTGCCAACCCCCTCCCTGCTAACACCATCATCCCCGCCACCACCATCCTCCTCGCCTGCCTCCTCCTCCTTGTCCCCCTCCTCAACCTCCTCCTCTTCCCCTCCTGAACCTCCTCATCCTCCTCGTCGTCCTCCTGAACCTCCTCGCAAGCCTCCTCCTCCTCCTCATCCTCCCGCTCCTCGGCAAAGGGTACCTCACTAGAGGAAGGCCTCGAAGACAACACCCCTAAGTCGGTGAGGGTGCGCTCTTTCTTGCCACGACCCCCTCTAGTGGCTCTCCCCCCACACCCTCGCCCTCTAGGAGCTCTCCCCCGCCCCCTCCTCCTCTAGGGGCACCTCTCCCTCGACCTCCTATGAGGAGTCATCCTCAAGTAGTCGGGGGGTAAGAGTATGCGGTCGACCACTCCTACTAGCCATGCCGACAACCTTGGCTAGGAAACCCGTGTCATCGATCTTCCCCTTGCCAATGTTCCATGAACCCGCATTCAAAAGAGAATAAACAATTAGTACATTAATAATAAAGAAAAAACATAATAATAAGGAATAAAAACACATTAATAAATAAGCATAAAAAGGCATATTCCTAAACCATAGAAAAAAATACATGAAACATACACCTGCTAGAACCCATACGAATCATAATTGTTGTAACAGATTTCTCGCTCAGTCTCATCATCACTATCACACTTATCATCTTCGTTGTCTGACGGAGGTGGAGGCTCTTCCTCGTCGTCAGCATCTTCATTTAAATTTTCTAGCATAAGTATGTCATTTTCATTAACAATGGTCTCACCATCATTCCGTGCATCGTTATCGTTTGGATCCACATCAACATCACCCAAGGCGTCAGCGTCATCGTTTCTGACCACATCATCATCAGGTTACTCTTGATAGAAAACTCCCTCGTATGTCATGGGGTTAATGTTGTAGTAATCGTCTTCGTTCAGGTCCGGTAGCTTACCATGTGGCGACACCTTGAACACAAATTCCCAACCCTTTAGGTACTCTTTCTGGCATGGGTAAGGCAGAAAATAAACTTGTGTAGCTTGCGTAGCTTGCGTAGCCGCAATGAAGCGATCGGCTCCAACATAGACGGTTGATGGTTTAACTTCGACCAAACCAATGGAAGCCGTATGTCTCTGCACCTCCCGCTGGTCAAACTATCGGCATTTGAACACAGGCAGACATAGGGTTTCGCACCCTTTGCGGAATGTAAGCTCGTATATATTTCGTACCCTTCCATAGTAGTCTACTGAATTTTGACCAGGGTTGTACACCGGTATTTATAGTTTTGGGATTAGGCCAGTTGTTTTGGTGCTCCTCTGTATGGAAGCGATGCCCATTCACATCATACTTTTTACATGTCATGACGGCATGGTCAAAACCCATGGAAACCCATCTCAATTCATCATCCATAGATATGTTTGGATCTTTTCCCTACAGGTTTAATTGAAATTTTTGGGTGCATTAGTTCGGTTAACTAATAAATGTTGAACTAGGTATTTAATAGGGGAATATGGAAAATTACTTTCTCCATGAACCAAGCAACAATTTTTTTATGTCCAGGGTTTCCATGATGGAGAAGAGTAAGTGCCTCCGCCTCAGTAGGAGGAATCATTCCCGTCCATTCCTCTTGAATGAATTCACTAAAAGAAGGAAAGCGGTGTTAGATTGGGACTAAGTGAACATAGAACATGATGTTGTGCAATACATCAAGGAATGGTGTAGTGGTATTACCTCATCCACACTTCCTCAACTTCCTTGATATTGTGCAAGACATAGAACATGAGGTCCTCCCACTCTTGTTGTGGCATGTGTCGGTGTCAAAACCGGCGGATCTCGGGTAGGGGGTCCCGAACTGTGCGTCTAGGCGGATGGTAACAGGAGACAAGGGACACGATGTTTTTACCCAGGTTCGGGCCCTCTCGATGGAGGTAAAACCCTACTCCTGCTTGATTAATATTGATGATATGGGTAGTATAAGAGTTGATCTACCACGAGATCAGAGAGGCTAAACCCTAGAAGCTAGCCTATGGTATAATTGTTGCTGTATATGTCCTATGGACTAAACCCTCTGGTTTATATAGACACCAGAGGGGTCTAGGGTTACACAGAGTCGGTTACAAGGAAGGATATCTACATATCCGTATTGCCAAGCTTGCCTTCCATGCCAAGGAGAGTCCCATCCGGACACGGGACGAGGTCTTCAATCTTGTATCTTCATAGTCCAACAGTCAGGCCAAAGGTTATAGTCCGGCTGTCCGGATACCCCCTAATCCAGGACTCCCTTAGTAGCCCCTGAACCAGGCTTCAATGACGATGAGTCCGGCGCGCAGATTGTCTTCGGCATTGCAAGGTGGGTTCCTCCTCCAAATACTGCATAAAAGATTTTGAACACGAGGATCGTGTCCGGCTCTGCAAAATAAGTTCCACATACCACCGTAGAGAGAATAATATTTTTACAAATCTAATCTGCTGACGTATTCCGTAGCGTGACATCACACAACAGCCAAGCCCTTATTCGAGTCGTTTTTCACACCCCACCTCGGCACGTTTTGCGAGGCGGTTTCCTTGGCACGTCTTGTCGAAGCAGAGATCGTGTCCCCTTATCGCGGGATTCTCATCAATACGGGCGTGGGTAACCCAACCGCGCCATTGATTACGGCGCTTGAGGGATAAGCGAGTTTTACCAGGCTGGTGGGGGCGCATAGTTTTGTCCGCCCATATAAAGGGATAAGGATTCACCTTTTTCTACCCACACCTTCTTCCTCCTTGCTCATCCATTCTCGCGCATTCGAGCTCCAGCGCCCAAGTCCACATTCTCATCCTCAACCTTCTCCAACCATGTTCGAAGCGGGAGGAAAGTGGATGGTCTCCTCTGTCATGGAGGGAGATGTCAAAAAGCTGAGGGGAGCCGGATACCTGTCCGAGGATATCACACACCGGCTCCCAGATGCGGGGCAGATCATACCCACCCCAAGGCCCCATGAGAGGGTTGTATTCCTCACCCACTTCCTCCGCGGACTGGGATTTCCCCTTCACCCATTCGTCCGCGGGCTCATGTTCTACTACGTCCTGGATTTTCACGATCTGGCCCCGAATTTCATCCTCAACATCTCTGTGTTTATCGTTGTGTGTGAGGCCTTCCTCCGCATCAAGGCCCACTTCGGCTTATGGCTGAAGACTTTCAATGTCAAACCGAAGGTGGTGAGTGGCCAGCAGGCGGAGTGCGGAGGCGCCATGGTGGGCAAGATGCCTAACGTTACATGGCTTGAGGGATCCTATGTGGAAACCATAAAAGAGTGGCAATCGGGGTGGTTCTACATCACCGAGCCGCGCGACACCAAATGGGCTGCAGCCCCCGAATTCCAATCCAGAATCCCCACGCGGTTCACCTCCTGGAAAGAGAAGGGCCTGCCCTGGGGTGATCCGGCAGAGCTGACCGGACTCTAGACCTGCATCCAAAATATGATAAACAGGAAGCTCAAGCTTGTCAACATAGTCCAGGTCATGCTCATCCGCTGGATCCTCCCGTGTCAACAACGGGCGTTCAATTTGTGGGAGTTCGACCCGGCCCATCACCAGACTCTGAGTGAAATTTTCGACACGATGCACAAGGACGTCTGGAGGGTGCTGTTCAAGAGTGTCGAGGTCCCCCCACCCCTCACCGAGGATCGCGGACTCAGCGGCAGGGCCAAGCCGGCGCGGTAAGCTCTTTTATCAGTTACAGGGTATTCATTTTCCCCGGTATAACTATATGCGGGATCTAAGCTCCCATACCTTTGACAGGAATGGCTGGAGACGGCCGAACAGATTGGCTGTCCGGCTCCTCTGCCCGAAGACCCAGCAGATGCTCTCTTAGCGGAGATGCTGGTTCCGGCGCCTTACGTGGTGCCGAAGAAGAAGGCCACGGGAACCCGAAAGAGTTCCCGACGCCCGGTGGTATCGGACTCATCGTCTGATGACTCCGAGGCGCACTCCTCCCACGAAGATGAGAAGCAGGAAAAAGAAGCTTCTTCCCCTCCAGGTGGGGGAGAAAAGAAAAGAAAGGCCGCCACAACCGGGGAGGCCGGAGGGTCCAAGAAGGGAAGGACTCTCCCTCCGGACTACTCCGCCACCGCCGCCGACAGCGAAGACGAGTGGCCACCCAGGGCCAAGCCCCTGGTGAGATCGTAATTATTCGGACACCAGAGTAACTCGTGGCACCGTTTAATTGCACAGCTTCTTTTAACGCTGGACACGGTTATGCAGTCCATCCCGGGCCCGTATCGACGTATCCTAGTCGAGCAGTTCTTTGGACCCGTCGGCCATGAGGAGCGGAGGATCACTTCCGACCGCCTCCACCCCTCGCCCTACGGACAACGCTGAGATGTTGTCTCAAAGGGAACCAAGCCGAGGGGAGGTAGTCCTGGAGGCACCACAAGGCGACCTTCTGGACTGCAGGCGCAAAGGAAGCAAGGCTCCCAAGGGCTCCAAGTTCGGCCCTGGGCCGAATACCGCACCGGAACCTCCAATGGTTCCGAACTCCGGCAGGCGGCCCCCCACTAAGAGGAGCAAGCCTACCATGCCGGCGACCACCGTCCAACCGGAGGCACCGGATAATTTGCTGGAGGTGCTTAACGGCGCCTCCATCGACGAGGAGCACCGCACTATTATGGGTGCGGTGATCCAGAAGGTTCAATTCGCCAAGAGCGGACTGACTGAAGCCTGTGCCAGCCTTCTAACGGGCTTTGAGGTACGTGTTTAAAATATATGAAAATATTACCGCATATACAGTAGCCCCTGATGCTCTGTTCGGTGTTCAAAAATAAAAGCCGAATAGAGGATCTAAGAATATCCGCAGGAGTCTAACATAAGTATGTCGATATGCGTATGCAGGCTTCGCTGCTGACCTCTGCCGCACTGACTGCGGAGGTCGATGCGCTGAAGCAGAACCTCGAGCGGTCCGAGAAAGAGCTCGGCCTTGCCAAGAAGCAGCTCGAGGAGAACAAAGGTAAGTAATACCTTGTGTAAGTATATAAAAAAGATGCGGTTGCAAAAATGACAGGATCATTGTGGATATACCAGGGGCCACGACCGAGGTGGCGACCCTGAAGCGAGCACTATCCAAGGACGAAAACAAAGCGGCCGCGGAGCGCATCGAGCGGGGGAAACAAGAGGCGCAGGTTGCTGAGGTGGAGCAAGAGCTCCAGGCTCTCGTGAAAAAGCATGAGAGTTTGGAGCATGACTCGAAGACGTGAGAGTCCGAGCTTGCTTCGGCCCTTGAGAGCACCAAGCATACCAAGGCCGAAGCCCAAAAGGCCCTCCAGGAAATTGAGGCGATGAAGAAGATAGCGGCGGGTAAGGCATTCATTATGCAAAGCAAGCATGTGAATGTAAATTACTTGTTACTTACCCGGGTCCGGAGCTCTCTAGGAGCATTTGCAGATTTACCCCGCAGTGTGTCGGATGCCGCAAAGCACTACCGAGCCGAGGAGGGGAGCTCGACGGAGAAGGTGTTCTGGTCTCAGTATACTGAGGCCGAACAACCGGTGCCTTTAAGCGACCAGCTGAAGCAATTGGCCGAGCTCCATAAGGCGGCCGAACAGGCCATGAAGGGTCTTATAGTCCGGCTGTGTCCTGGAGAGGCCATGCTAGGGAGCTATTTTGGGCTGGTGAGACGGCTTCTGGATGTTTGTCCTTGGCTTGAGGTCATCAAGCGCTCCGTCTGCATCGAGGGCGCCCGCAGGGCGCTTGGCCGTGTTAAAGTACACTGGGGCAAGATGGACGCTGAGAAGCTGGTGAAGGATGCGTTACCGCAGGGCAAGGAGCATCGCCACCTTGAAATGTACTATGAGGGCGTCCTGAAGGGTGCCCGTCTTGTGGCGGATGAATGTTCCAAAGATGTAATATTTGAGAAAACTCGCTTGCGTGATCCTGTACGTTGAAAACTTGTTCATATGCGCTATGCAACCCTTGTTTGAATTTAAAATATTACCTTCTGTGCGGCCGTTTGTTAAATCTGAGAGATGGCGAGTCGTCGGCTTCTGCCCCCGTGCCACGAGTGATGGGGTGTTCGGGACAAACCTGAGCACTCTTTTTCCCATTCTTGGGTCCTTCGAGGGAGGTGCTCAGCACAACAAACAAGGCAATCGGACTATAATGCTTTATCACTCTCACTTAGCTAGAGAATTCTATAATTTTAAATTTTGGCAAAGCCCCTATTATTCGAAAGACCGAGTTCGGGGCGCTATACACGCCTAAGCCGGACAAAGCCGACTCCTCGCCCTAAGCGGCATAAGTCTTTAGGGACTCGAAACCTCTCGAACAGCGACCAACTCTCGCCTTATCATGACAGTCAGTTTTAGCTTTCTCTACTGAGGTGCTTAGCCCAGCTGAATCGGGGCACAATCGCAGTATTTCTCCCGGTGCTACCTTAGCCGATATAGCGGAACGTAAGGTACCAAAACATGGGAGCCGGGCAAACCCAACTATTGACCTAAGACATGATTCGGAGCTGATGCATATAATGCTATAAGTTCGGGGTGCCGCACTTGTGAAAGTGTTCGGACTTCTCACGCCGTATTATGGGGTGCTTAAGCCCCTGGCGTATTGGCCGTAACGAAGTGTACGGGTGCTAAATGTCATGAATGAACATATATATATATATATATATAAATGAAGGAATAGAGAATGCAGTAATAGTCTGAAGCTATGCATTGTTTATTCGAAACGGTGCATTAAAGCAGAACGATACAAGTAGTGCGATAAGCAAAAATCGGACTATTTGACATGTCCCCTCCGAGGGCAAGCTGCGCAATGGTATTTAAAGCAGGTATTTTGCTCGTTATAGAGACCACCTGGGAGTTCCATGATGCGACGTAGCTTTCCGCCCCCTGGTTCTTGTATCGTGTGTTCGGCAATTATACTGCCGGACAAGGCTTCCAGAGAGTAAGGTCCTCAAAGTGAGAAAAAATAATAAAGTAGGAAGCCCCTAGTGCGGTTGAGCCGCATTTTGGGGAGTGTCGTGGTCGTGCCCCTCCCCCTATGCCCATGGTATTTTCAGAGCGTAATTATGTACGCGTGGCACGGATTTCGCCGTTTGGCTGGGGCTGGGGTTGGGCCTGCATTGCTACGCTTGTTCGGAACGTGCCAGGCGGTCTTGTTGCAGATTACTCCGAGCGCTCTTGACGGCGTCCGGACATTTGATTGCCGGACTGGAGAATTGCCTTGAGAGGCTGCTTTGTGCTTCTGCTGCGAGGGCCGCAGTGTGCTCCTCCGTTCGGAGGGAGCGTTCTATGTTTCCATTGACTGTGATGACCCCCCGAGGTTCTGGCATCTTGAGCCTGAGGTATGCATAGTGCGGCACCGCATTTTGCAAATGTGGTTCTCCCGAGCAGTGCATGATAGCCACTGCGGAACGGGACTATGTCGAAGATTAACTCCTCGCTTCGGAAATTATCTGAGGATCCGAAGACCACTTCTAGTATGACTGAGCCTGTGCAATGGGCCTCTACACTTGGTATGACGCCTTTAAATGTCGTTTTTGTGGGTTTAATCCTTGAGGGATCCATACCCATTTTGCGCACTGTGTCCTGATAAAGCAGGTACAGGCTGCTGCCGCCATCCATAAGGACTCGAGTGAGGTGAAATCCGTCGATGATTGGGTCTAAGACCAATGCGGAAAATCCGCCATGACGGATGCTAGTGGCATGGTCCCTGCGAAGTGATCGGACAGGAGGACCATGGGTTGAACTTTGGGGCGACTGGCTCTAACGCGTATACGTCCCTTAACGCATGCTTCCGCTCCTTCTTGGGGATGTGGGTTGCGTATATCATGTTCACCATCCGCACTTGTGGGGCGGAACCCCTTTTGTCCTCCGTTGTTTGGCAGTCGGGGCTCCTCCTCGTCATTGCTATGTAGCCCCTTGTCTTTGTTTTCGGCATTTAACTTGCCGGCCTGCTTGAACATCCAACAATCCCTGTTGGTGTGGTTGGCTAGCTTGTCGGGGGTGCCGTGTATTTGGCACGAGCGATCGAGTATACGGTCCAAACTGGACGGGCCCAGAGTGCTTCTTTTGAATGGCTTTTTCTGCTGACCGTGCTTAGAGCCTCTGAATCCGGCATTAACTGCCGTATCCTCAGTATTGTCGTTGTTAATGCGGCGCTTGAGTTTGTTGCGACGTGACCTGCCATTGCTGTCCTTGGTGTTCGAAGTACCAGGGCTCTTTGATATGTTATTGCTGCGAGCCAGCCAGCTGTCTTCTCCCGCGCAAAAGCGGGTCATGAGTGTCGTGAGGGCTGCCATAGATTTCGGCTTTTCCTGGCCAAGTAGTCGGGCAAGCCACTTGTCGCAGATGTTATGCTTGAAAGTTGTTAGGGCCTCTGCATCCGGACAGTCGACGATTTAATTTATCTTGGTTAGGAACCGTGTCCAGAATTTCCTGGCCGATTCATCTGGCTGTTGAATTATGTGGTTCAAGTCATCAGCGTCTGGTGGTCGCACATAAGTGCCCTGGAAGTTGTCGAGGAATGCGGCTTCCAGATCTTCCCAACAACCAATGGATTCTGCTGGCAAGCTCTTGAGCCAATGCCGAGCTGGTCCTTTAAGCTTGAGTGGGAGGTATTTGATGGCGTGTAGATCGTCGCCACGGGCCATGTGGATATGAAGGAGATAGTCCTCAATCCATACCGCCTGGTTTGAAACCCTCTGGGATTTGATGATCCATTA
>NC_041392.1:10037023-10039053 GCF_002162155.2 Triticum dicoccoides
GAGGAACTCTCAATGAAAGCACCAATGTCGGTGTCAAAACCGGCGGATCTCAGGTAGGGGGTCCCGAACTATGCGTCTAGGCGGATGGTAACAGGAGACAAGGGACACGATGTTTTTACCTAGCTTCAGGCCCTCTCGATGGAGGTAAAACCCTACTCCTGCTTGATTAATATTGATGATATGGGTAGTACAAGAGTTGATCTATCACGAGATCAGAGAGGCTAAACCCTAGAAGCTAGCCTATGGTATGATTGTTGTTGTATATGTCCTACGGACTAAACCCTCCGGTTTATATAGACACGGAGGGGGTTAGGGTTACACAGAGTTGGTTACAAGGAAGGAGATCTACATATCCGTATTGCCAAGCTTGCCTTCCACGCCAAGGAGAGTCCCATCCGGACACGGGACGAAGTCTTCAATCTTGTATCTTCATAGTCCAACAGTCCGGCCAAAGGTTATAGTCCGACTGTCCGGATACCCCCTAATCCAGGACTCCCTCAGCATGTTATAAGGTTTAGGGGCCCCAGCCCTGCCACCTTGCCCGCTGAATAGATGGAGCTTGGGTTCATACTTGGGCTCTTCTATATTGTATCGAGGCACCTTATTATGCAGATGGGGAATGTGGTCTGGATAGTACGATGTCTTGAGGTCTGACACCTCCTCTAGGATAACTGCCCCAGCTATGGAAGCTTCAATCTTAGCTTTATTTCCACATTTCTATTTGAGATGCTTGTACTCTCTGTCAGGGCCGTACTGCCAACAATTCTGCATAGGCCCCCCAACAATACCTTGTTCACGAGGTGCAAAATGAGATGTGTCATCGAAGTAAAGAAGCCTGGCGGAAAGATCTTCTCTAGCTTGACTATGAACTCCGGTACCTTCTTACACAATTGTTCAATCACGTCTTTACTTAATTCTTTAGCACAGAGCATGCGGATGAAACGGCTTAGCTCGGCAAGCATTCGCCATACATGCTTGGGGACATAGCCTCGAACCATCACCGGCATTATCCGCTCAATCCATACATGGTAGTCATGAGTCTTGAGCCCGTTCATTCTGCCCGTCGAAAGATTGACTCCCTTACCTATATTATATGCATAACCATCAGTGAAATTCAAAATGAGTTTGAGTCAGATAAGCATTCCTTCTTTTCTAGCGGTTTACGAACAAAGTCAGCATCTGGCTTGAACCAGTTTCTTCGACCGCATGTGGGAGGCTTCATGTTTAGACGTGGTCTATCACAAATTCTCTGTTGATCGGCTCTAGCTTTAACGTTATCCTTCGTCTTGTCAGGAATATTGAGGATCGTGCGGAAAAAGGACTCTGCGGCATTCTTTTCGGTGTGCATCACATCGATGGTGTAAGTACATCTAGTGCCTCCTTTGTGGTTATGGAGTATTAAAGACAAATGGGTTAAGAGACTAATGTCTTTGTGAGTGTATACATAGGAGAAAAGTCACTGAAGATTTTGTTTAACCATGCAAGACGACCCCTAAAAATGTATGTTTAGATTGAATAAATTGGTATGCCCTAAGAAATTGAAGTGACGAATTGGAACGTGAAGATTTTGTTCCCGTAGTTTCCTTTTGCTTATATTGATTCATAGGGAACACCGTACTGTTAAGGCGGGTCTAGGTCATACGTATGCATATTTCCGAAGTGATGCTCAAGCTACCTATTTCTTAGAGTGAGGACTGTGGAAATCTCTTGAAGTACAGTCGAGTTCCACAGCAACAAAGACACAGTTCTTCTATTCTGAATGAAGAGTTAGGATTTCGCCGGTGTGACTCTCCTACCGTGAGAAATTTGAGAGTTTAAATTTCCGACTGTTACCGGACTAAGGCGGTGCTCGAGCCTAAGCCCGTCATAATTGTTGTGGCAACGGAGGTGCAAGAAGTGCTGAAGGTGGGGTCGTATCGATGTGATGGTGAGCGGTCTGAGGACCGGCATGTCATTGGCCAGTGACAAGAGTTCCGAGGTGGTGTACAAGTCATCCTGATGTGTTTCTTGGTGCATGTTCGGAGCTAGCA
>NC_041392.1:10039452-10043851 GCF_002162155.2 Triticum dicoccoides
AAACACACGGATGCTGAACAAAAGCACCCTATCTCCTATGAGCTGGCGCTAGTCCAGCCTGACCGTGTTGTCGCCACCACCTATGTTATTTGGCTTCGCAATCCCCTCCTCCACGGCGGGAGGCGTGGGTTTACTTGATGTGGAGTTCGTCATCACCTGCAGCGAGAGTGGATGTCGCATAACTTACAAGTGGGATCCATGAAGATACAGTGCCATGTAGGCAAAGTTAGCGGTTACATGTGAGAAATGCACCGTATTAGCCAACTGGCTGTACCAGAAATCGATTTCCAACTTTAGGCATGAAAATGAACGCGCAAGCCAAATTTAGGGACCACCGGTAAATTCATCTCTTAAATAATACAAAAGGATTTTTCATCCTCCCACATCCTCCCTTTTACTCGTTGGATATCCACATATTTTTTTTCAGGTGTATGTGTGTGCCGATATATAACCGTACAAGTTTCTCATGTTGCGAGTGAAAGACATTGTGAGTTTTCCATGATCTTGCTTAAATACAGGTACGACTACTAAACTGAAATTAATCTGGTCGTGCATATTCACTTGGAACTGGTATTCGTAAATCTACAACACATGTCATTAATGCAACACAGCTTGATCATGGATATAAAAAATGATTATTTTTCTTTGTATGCACATATGTATTGGTGGTTCATCAATGCCATATGCATCTTGGCTATAGATATCCAAATTGTTAGTGTTTTATCTCCACACAAATATGTTGATCCTCCTGTTGGATATACTGGTCTTAGTGCCCTCTCTATTCACAAATATGTTAACGCTCACTTTAGATCTTCTCGTATTAATACACTTCTAGCTTCTATAGGCTGGTGAATGCAACATTTCATTTGTATTAATATGTCTACTTTTTATTGCGGGGAATATTAATATGTCTAATGTAGCTTCATTAATGCAACTCAACTTGATCATGGTTTAAATGATCATTGTTCATTTTATGCCCTTGAAGAACAAAGAAGGGTTCAGTATATGTACAGATATAGCTGTTTTAGATAACCTTGCATTAATATGTCTAATTTCCATTTCTGTTCTCATCCCTCGTTCTACAGATTTCATATTTGTATTCATTTTAAGAGTTCTTCCAGATGCACATAATTTAGTCTCTGGTTACAATCTAAATGTATGAAAGCACATAATCTGTAGAAGGTGCAACCAATGTGTTATCCATGTGATAAAATTAAAATCAACATCCTAGATCAAATGTCCAAGTCAACTAAAAAAGAGATTTCCTTACAACTATTGTCAAGCCGCATTTTGAAATCACAAACAAAGAGATTTCCTTACAACTATTGTCAAGCCGCATTTTGAAACCACAAACAGTTTTGAGCAATGAATGATCTAGAAAAAAACATCCTGCCTGCCACCCTTTTTCTCTTTGGATGTCCATATATTGTTTTTTTTCATGGTGAGAGTATGTGCCAATAGATAACCTAACGAGTTTTTCATCCTGTGATCGAGTCAAAGATATTCTGCGTTTTCATGATCTTGCTTACGTGTGCATACGACCATGAAACTACTAATGTTATCATGTATGAATACTTGCAAGAGGGTGTTTCAGCGCCAGCACCGACCATGGATGGACATGAGTATGCATGGATGCGTGCATGTAATGACCTGTTGGCTCCTGCAGGTCAAAGTACATGTTTCTCTTAGGTCTTTGCACCATCAAGGCCTTGAACAATACCCTTTTATTCACAACAGCAATCATGTCTCTGTGCTCAACAGACAAACTTCGGCGGATATGTTGCTGTCATGACACGGGAAAGAACAGCAATCGAACAATAGATGGACTCCTGCCACTAGTAGTATTGATCCACGCTTGACACATGACTACTCATGGAGAAGACCCATTCCTTTATAACATTTCCCTTTTATTCAGTCTGTTTTGGTGAATCACCAGTCAGAAGACCTTCTTCTTCTTCTGTTAAAATTAGGTTTTCTAACCCAAATTAAAGTTAGATTACACAAGGAGTGAACCAGTGGCATTGTTGTATCCCTTGAAGCAGAAAAGACAAGCGAGCGACAATCATATTTCCAATTATCCAGCTGGTCTTTTACAAGTATCCCTTCTTGAATACTCGGTTCAATAAATAAGTTGTTCACAGCCATCCATGTGCATATATAGTAAGTTAATAACACAAAATCCGAATAAATTTATGCCACAACAAGGTTTATGATTATTATTTCAAATAACTGATGCGACAACAAATAAATTAATCACGGACATCCTATGATATTAGCAAGGCGTTGTTGAGGATGACAAGCATGACCAACTCATCATTTTCTTTGATGAGCGCCTCCGCACCAGGCATATCTAGAAGCTGGTACCAACACATGACGATAGGGCCGTATTTCATATCCACACAGTCGGGCGGATGCAAGAACTGCTGCCCACTCTTGTCACCTTGGTAGTCCTTGATCAGGCCGTGTCATACGTTGAGGCGTCTCACCACATCTTCATACTCCACCTCACAATAACTGAGAATGTGCATTGCCACTGTTCCCTTCTTGGCATCTTGAAGCTTTTGCTTGACCTTACCACTAGCGGCAGTGATACAGCTCTTAAAGATGTCGACAGTGACGAGCACTAAGTCACGGAGGTCCTTAGCCTCGGCACTTCGATTGTCCGACTGAAGGGTGGACGAACAGAATTCTTGCGTGACAGATTCGTTGTAGGGTTTGTTGATCAAGGCCTTCTTGCATGCTTCCACCATGAGCTTGGTCGCCTTGGGCTTGCCAGTATCAGAGTGAAAGTGCAACTATCCCTAGGTGGTTTTGGTAATTCCTAACAACATATAGCTCATTGAGCTAATGCTATTCCAAGATGAATTTTTCAGGTAAGCTCAATGGTTGGCATGGCATGGATTAGAAAATGGACCCTTCAAAATGCTAAGGACAAAATATTGGCTCAAGCTCAAAGCACAAGACTCTACATTTTCTATTTTTGTGATCCAAGATCACATTGAGTCTATAGGAAAAGCCAATACTATTAAGAAGGGATGAGGTGTTGCTTAATGAGGTGCTTGCTCAAAATGCTTAGTGATATGCTCCAAAACCCTCCACTACTTTCTCATATCCACATATGTCCCAAACGTAAAAGTCCAAGTCGGCCCCACCGATTCTTTCTATCCGGAGCCACCGAGTTCAGTTGACATAGCCATTGCCAGAAACCCAAGTCTTTTCGGTCTCACTGATAAGGATCTCGGTCTCACCGAGATGGGATTGCAACCTCTCTGTTTCCCTTCATAACGTTTCGGTCAAACCAAGATGAGCGATCGGTCCCACCGAGATTGCAATGCAAACACCCTGTTTCCTTTTCGTAACGTTTCGGTCCAACCGAGATGAGCGAATCGGTCCCACCGAGTTTGCCTAACCAACTCTCTGTTAGTCTATTACCAAAATCGGTCTCACCGAGTTTGTGTAATCGGTCTCACCGAGATTACGTTATGCCCTAACCCTAATGAAATCGGTCCCACCGAGTTGACGTGGCGGTCCCACCAAAACACCTAACGGTCACATTATGAACCAAATCGGTCTGACCGAGTTCTTTGAATCGGTCCCACCGAGTTTGGTGATTTGTGTGTAATGGTTAGATTTTGTGTGGAGGCTATATATACCCCTCCACCCACTCTTCATTCGTGGAGAGAGCCATCAGAACATGCCTACACTTTCAATACATATTTTCTGAGAAAGAACCACCTACACTTGTGTTGAGGTCAAGATATTCCATTCCAACAACATAAATCTTGATCTCTAGCCTTCCCCAAGTTGTTTTCCACTCAAATCTTCTTTCTACCAAATCCAATCCTTTGAGAGAGAGTTGAGTGTTGGGGAGACTATCATTTGAAGCACAAGAGCAAGGATTTCATCATCAACACACCATTTGTTACTTCTTGGAGAGTGGTGTCTCCTAGATTGGCTAGGTGTCACTTGGGAGCCTCCGACAAGATTGTGGAGTTCAACCAAGGAGTTTGTAAGGGCAATGAGATCGCCTACTTCATGAAGATCTACCCTAGTGAGGCAAGTCCTTCGTGGGCGACGGTCATGGTGGGATAGACAAGGTTGCTTCTTCGTGGACCCTTCGTGGGTGGAGCCCTCCGTAGAGTCGCGCAACCGTTACCCTTCGTGGGTTGAAGTCTCCATCAACGTTGATGTACGATAGCACCACCTATCGGAACCACGGATAAAAAATATCCGTGTCAACATTGTGTTTGCTCCCTAAATCTCCTCCATTTACCTTCATATGCAATTGTTTTACATTTCGCTGCTATACTCTTAGAATTGCATGTGTAGGTTGATTGCTTGACTTGTGCTAAGTTGCTAAAATCTGCTAAGAACTAAAATTGGGAAAAGGCTAGATTTT
>NC_041392.1:10044969-10049986 GCF_002162155.2 Triticum dicoccoides
CATTTCAGTTCTGAAAAAATCAAAAGAAAATGATAAAAACTTCAAAAAATAAAATCCTTCGAGAGGTAGTTATATTACTACATCTACTAGTTAGGAAAATTTGAAAACTTAAATTTGGACATGTTTTGCAAAAAGTGTAGGGAAAATGTAAAACGACTATAACTTTTGCATACGATGTCGGAAAAAAACGTATAATATATCAAAAAATTCAGCACGAAAATCCGCATCCGATGGAGACCGCCCAAGGCTTGTTTGCAATTTTCTAGAATTCTCAAATTCCAAAAGAAAAAAAAGATATGGTCAAATTTAAGTTTTTTTAAAATTTTTTTGTTAAATCTGGTCAAACTACTTATTCAAGAAGTATTAATGTTACTACATAATTATTCAAGAATATTAGTGTTACTAAATAATTATTTCAATTTTTTGAATTTTGGTCAAATCTGGTCAAACTATGGTCAAACTGTGGTCAAACTATGGTCAAACTTATTCAAGAAATATTAGTGTTACTAAATAATTACTGTTTTTTAGAATAATAGTTTCAAACTCAAACAGTGAAATGTGTGACTTCATGCTCAAGCTAAACTCCCGAGGGTTAATAGGATTGGCATCTTACTATTGTCAGGAAAACAACAAGTGCAGACTTGGAAACGAGGAAGAATAGAACCTGAAAATTAAGCGTGCTTGGGTTGGAGTAGTGAGAGGGATGGGTGACCGGTCGGGAAGTTAGATGATTTGGAATGAGTGATCCACACTTGAGCAGTTAAGAGAGGTGATTAGAGACTAAATCACCAAATAATTCAGAAAAATTAAAAATTGAAAAAATAAAAAAATTCCAATTTTTTTAAAAAAAATCAAAAAAATACCTTTTGTACCGGTTGGTAACACCAACCGGTACTAAAGGTCCCCCATACCAGGGCGCGAGCTCACGCCACGTGGTGGCACTTTAGCGCCGGTTCGTGCCGAACCGGTACTAAAGAGGGGGGGCCTTTAGTGCCCACCAATTAGTGCTGGTTATGGAACCGACACTAAAGGCCCTTACGAACCTGTTTTAAAGCTCCGCTTTCTACTAGTGATGGTAGTCCTTGGCATTGCTACCATTACTGCAGGGCTAGCTAGAAGCCTTGAAGTACTGAAGCACTGAGAGGGAGGTGGAGAAAAATAGACAGAGAAGCACGTGTATTGCAGAGATGGATGGATGGATGAAGGTGATGTACATGAGGCTGGGAATTCTTTATAATGCCTGCAATGGGGTATCATAAATGCAGTATGCAGGTGTGGTCCTGAATATGTGTACTATCGGTGTCCAGTAAATGCTGAATGCTCAATTTGGATCTCTACATATTAATGCTCTCTCTATGTTCCAGAAACACACGGATGCTCACTATAGATCTTATTGTAGTAACACACATCTTATTTATATGAATCCATTAATGCAACGTAGCTTGATCACGGATATCCCAAATGATTTGTGTGCACTGAATGCCCATACATATGTGGATACTCATTTTGGTACGTCTTATTTGCATTGGTGTTTTCTAAACATCATTTTGTATAACTGATTTGTTACTTCTACATCGCTTTGGGGGCTGATTATATTTGCCCTCATCAAGTCTATGATTGCTCATTTTTTCTTTCCAATTTTTGAGTAGTTACAGATAATTCTAAGGGAGCAGTCACTTAGTTAACTTGGCCACAGAATAATTTTTTTGTTAAAATATCAAAAATTTATATTTTATATTTTTGTTTTTCCAAGTCGATTATTGTCTGATGGGTTGACTTTTACAACAGTTGTATTCCCCTAGTTAAAAATCACAACTTATTTTAGGGATTAAACGATGCCAGCCGAACTAACATATCATCCGTATGCACTGTCAAAAAATATGCATGTTTACTGCCCACCACCTAAGAAAATCAAAAAAAAATGTTGTCGATACCAAGACGTCACAATATGGGTTAATTCAGTTTCGCTTCTCGTTACTACTACTTAGGGCATCTCCAGCCGCGCCCCCAGGAAGGCCTTCCCAGGCGTTTTTCTTTTGCGCCGGCGCCGAAAAATCGGTCCAGTCGCGTCCCCAGGAGCCCGATTTTCGCCGGCTTGGGCCGAAAACAGCGCCGGCGGACCAAGGCCGAACCCGGCACGCTGGGGGGCGCCCGGGCGAACTGTTTTGGCGCGAAACAGCCGCGGGCCCGCCGCGTCAGCGACTCTACCCTCTTCTCGGCCCTTCGTCGTCCTCATCGCCTCGTTTCCCGCGACGAATCAATGCCAAAGCTGCCGCGCTGCCGTGCCGGTCAGCCTGCGCCATTGATGCCTCACGAGCGGCGCAGTGAAGACCGGATGACGCGCGTCCCTCGCCCTCCCTCGCCCGCCACGCGTACTCACGGCGGCTCACGCACGGGCGGCACCTCGGCCTATATAAGACGCGCCCCAGAGCACTCGGCGACTCGTACTCTCTCGCCGTTGTCGTTCCTCCCTCGCCTCTCTCTCGCCATCGTCGTTCCTCCCTCTCCTCTCTCTCGCCATCTCCAGCACCCATGGCCGAGCGCTTCCCAGGCGACGGCGCGGCGGCGAACGGCTTCGGCCGCCGCCATCTTCACGAGAGCGAGGCTCGCCTCCTTTTCGAGGCCGAGTACCCGGTCCCGCCGGACATGCGGGTACCCGGGGCGTGGAGGATCAGCGCCGGCGCGTGCCGGTGCCCCCGATACCCACCGGCGCGGCGCGGCGTGCGGAGATCGCACGCATCCACTCGTCCCTGCCGCGTGCGGCGAGGGAGGGGCCACGGTACGTCCCCAACAGCCCGCTCTGGGAGCCCTACTTCCGCCGCCGTCACGCCGAGCAGCTCGAGGCCACCAACGGCGTCGAGCCCTCCGGCAGGCTCAACGCCGTCGGCCGGCGTCGGTGGTGGGGCGTGCCCGAGCGCACGTTGGAGGCCGTCCTCGAGTACATCGAGGGCGGCAACACGCCGCGTCTCGAGTACCCCTCTCCCCCGTCCTTCACACGCCGCAGGGGAAGCTCCTGGACCCCGAGGCGCATGGAGACCGGGGGGTCCTCCTCCTCGTCCGGCGGCTCCCCCTGCCTCCACCTCCGCCCCATCAAGCCGGAGCCCCAGGGCGCGCCTGTCAGCGCGCGCACCCGCAGCTCCGGCGTCCGCATCGACGACAACGCCTCCCCCACCGGCCGCTTCGTCCTCGTCGAGCCCATGCCGGAGCCCGGCCTCCCCGTGGAGTACGAGGAGATAGCCCGGCGTGGCTTCTCCGACGAGGACACCCTGCGGTGGGCGCGGGACGACTACCTCCGCGACGAGATGGTCCGGCAGCGCCGGGCCCTGGAGGAGATCGCCGCCCGCAAGGGTGGGCGCGAGGACGAGCACGGCATCGTGGTCCTCAGCGACAACGACGACGATGACGCCCCCGGACCGTCCAACCCGCCGCGCCAACCGGGGGAGGGATGCAGCAGGGACGGCGGAGGCGTCGGCGGGGGCGACGACGCCGACGACGACGCCGACGACGGTGACTACACGCGGTTCTACCGCCTCCTCGGCATGTAGAACTGCGTGGGCGGGCGGCGAGGCGGGCGGCGAGGGAGACGGCGGGGGTAGCCCGCGGTAGTTTTTCCCTTTTTTTGTAAAGTATGTTTAAATTTAAATGAACTCGCAGATGTTTGCGTTAAATTTGAGTCGTGTTTGTGCCGTATTTAACTTTTTTAAAATCCCGTGGGGGGCCGCGACTGGGGGGCACCACGCCCCCAGTGCGCGGTTTAGCGCCGGTGCGTCCTCAGGGGGCGATTTTTTGCCCCTCTTGGGGGGCCAACAGCTGGAGATGCCCTTAGTAGGAAGGAAAAGAGCTAGTGATCATAAGGAGGTAACCTGTATCATAGGTACATGATGCACACGTACATGCCAGATATGATATATAGACAGAGTTAATTATGATTATCACTCAATAATTTTTCTTTATGGATATCCAAATTTATGTTCAGAATCAACATTTCTACGTCATTCTTTTTTGGGGATTTTTTTACTTAGTAATCACATGGA
This sequence comes from Triticum dicoccoides, assembly GCF_002162155.2. Classification (NCBI taxonomy): domain Eukaryota; kingdom Viridiplantae; phylum Streptophyta; class Magnoliopsida; order Poales; family Poaceae; genus Triticum; species Triticum dicoccoides. Next base: position 10,049,004 of record NC_041392.1, read on the forward strand.
TATTTAGAACTTTCTTGTGCTAATTATGTACTCTCTTTAGCGTATGTTACAATGCATGGTTTTCTCGGTTACTTTAGAAAAGGCATGTCTTTCTCTATTCCAAACTTCTCATAGATGCAGTTAGGTTTCGTAAAAGTTTACAATGTCAGCCAACATGAAAAAGGATAAAAGTATCATCATTTGCACATTTTTTTAACCTGCTTCGCTATTTATATTTATATGGATATTCACTTTGCGATTTATATTTTCCCAATTCGCTACACAAGCGCAGAACAAAAGTTTGAGAAAATAAATGCAAACTGTGTAAAACAAAATGTGTAGGCACAAAATTAAAAATATAGTCTAACTCTGAACATGCCTATATAACCTCTTATTTGCATACGTTCTTTTAAACATAGCATGGACAGGGAGTCATTTCGCGAACCACATTACATTATAATAAATGAATTTGTTTTTTCTCGGTCACAGGGTAACTGTTATTTCTATGTCGACCAGTTGTAGCTTGAAAGAAAGTGTCATAAAACAATTATGTTACTCCCTCCTCCTCCATAATCTAGTGCGTATAGATTTTTCTAAAAGTCAAACTTTCCAAACATTGAGCAAGTTTATAGAAAAACTATTTATATCTACAATAGCAAATATATTTAACATGAAACTACATCTTATGATGAATCTAATGATATATATTTGTCATTCTAGATGTAAATGTTTTTCTTCACAAATTTGGTCAAACTTTGTGAGGTTTGACTTTTAAAAAAATCACTATACTACGGAAAGGGGGTAGAATATTTTTTGTATAGAAGTGTGCAACACACGTTTTGACAAACTCTAAGATTAATGTTGGATATTATTTCTTAGAAAATTAACTATCTAATTCTCGTTAAACAAAGAATCAATAGTCTAGGAAAATGCGAGCACCATTGTCAAGTCTAGGACTTGAAACCTAGATGGGCTGGGGATATCATTGTCCTCCTAACCATTCA
>NC_041392.1:10049996-10052136 GCF_002162155.2 Triticum dicoccoides
CCAAAGTTTGGTTCCTGTTGGTTCTCACACATGTTGACGGTCGTGTGCATCGGTATCAAGTTCTATTTCTGTCGGAATTTCCTTTGACAAGCCGGCTACTAGAGTTATCGTTACCCTAGAAAATGTTGCCCTGGTTCAAAAAAAATTCAAATTCAAATCATCCAAATTTCAAGTAAGATATACATGATATTATTGACAAAAATATTGTCATGGCCTCTTGGATACACATGATTTTTTGCTAGAGAAGGTCGAGGAATTGAATTCCGTATGCCCACCAATTTTTTGCGTTGTTACTTTGGCTGCCCATCGGGGACGAAGCTCTAGTATGGACACTGGGCTCAATTGACCCCAATGCCTTCCAGTATTTGAAGCTAGTACGTCAATCAAAGTTGCGTTTGACCCCAGCCCAAAAAATTAGTTGACCCCAGCCCACCAGCTAATTGTCCAATTGTTTAGTCTCAGCTCATACAATCCGTAAATTCTAGCAAAAATAAAAAAAGTTATCGTGGCGTACAGCTCCAGCACACAAGGCCCAATGCATAAGACGTGCTTAGCCGCTTAGGGTTACAGTCTTTACACACGTACACGTTGACGTTTAGTCTCCAATTCCTTTAGATCTACGCGAAGTCGTGAACAACCAGCCGACACATGCCTCTTCGTCTCTTCGCCATCGTCAGGTCGCCGTCTCATCGCCTTCGCCTATTCTTTTCCCCACCCCAACTCTCCATCCCTAATCCCCAATTTCGAACGGTGACAAACAAGGCGATCCCTAATCTCCAAGGGTGATGCCGGCCAGCCGGTCGCTGCCGCCGCATAATCTGTAATCTCCCTGAGTGTTGGTTGCCCACTTGGCACATGCCCTCCCCGTCGGCAGTCCCGAGGCAGGTACGCCCAGGTCCCTGGGTACGCCAATATCTTTCTCGGTTTCTCTTGGTCTCACGCACCAACAACTAATTCTCTCTGGATGGCTAATTACTAAGTTTTGGTTTATGATTTTGTTGCAGCTAGGAGGCTAGGACTAGAAGGATATGGACAGATTTCTGCTGAAACGAATGGCACCAGAGACTGATCTGGCAGGGATTTTAAGGCCAGTTAGACTAAGGCAAGATCACACATCAAATATTGGTACTACTACTATTATGATACCAATTATATCATTGGCTCTGTGCATATTTTCGCTCTTTATGTTGCCCTTTACCATTGCCTACGGGGGGACTGTAACACCATGATCATCTTTTAATAAAACTCCTATATTCAACGCAAAAAAATGTTATCCTTGGATGTTATTTCTATTGTGTTATAGTGGGCATTTTTTTGGTTTTTCCTCTTTATATTGCTCTCAGCGTGAGTCACGCCATAGCCTGTGCTATAGTGGGCATTGGTTGCCCCAGTGACAATTTTTTCTAGTTTCGTCCCTGCCGTCGGATCTTCGTGCTTGAAAAGACTGCACCCATAGAGGCAACGAGAGAGATAAAAGACTTCAAAACATCAGAAGAACACACTGACAACATGATTTCAAGAGCCAATTTTAAAGATATGTTCCACAGGGAGGGACCGATGGTATCATTTCTAGCCTTTGAAGCAAAAAAGACGGATGACCCCGAACAAGTCTCCAATTATCATAGCAAAATAAAGAATTTATTCGAAACCATGCATGTTATTATATCAACAGACAAATCCAGACTAAAGTTTATTATTATTATTAAGAGTACAATTAATTTCACATAAACATATTTTCTCAGATAAAAACAAACATTATATACTCGAGAAACATCACCTCTGGTGCTACCAAGGCAGTGTTCAATTTAACCAGCATGCACATTTCACTGTTTTCATTGACCAGAGCCCCCACTCCACGCATATCGACAAGCTCGGAGTCCCGCTCATCGATATGATCGTATGCCATATCCCCACAACTGGCGAGCTCATTGGACCGTAGCCCGTCCTCGTCGCCTCGGTAATCCCTGATCATGGCATCACATATGTTGAGGACGCTCACCACAGTCATAATTCGCCTCACACAAACTAAGGACACGCATTGGCACCGTGCCCTTCTTGCTTCATGTGTCTGTTGTCTTGGCGCACCCATTTCGTCCACCGCCGTCCGTTTGTGTCGGCGCGGACAGAAAAATCGGCCCAA
>NC_041392.1:10052293-10053948 GCF_002162155.2 Triticum dicoccoides
GATTTCGTCCGCCTGCCGACCCATTTCCGGCCCATTTTTGAGCCGGATTTGCGTCGGTGGAGACAAAAGACGGACGCGCGCGCGCTCACCCTCTCTCCTTCCCGGGCGCGTTGGTCGGTGGCACATTGGCTTCTCCACATCAAACAACACACCCTCGCCCGCCTGCTTCATCGCCGACGCCACCGGTCATTTTTTCCAATAGAAAAAGGATACATAGATAGTTCTATCATACACAGATAAAAAAAAGGCCAACTACTCGTCGCTTTCCGACTCCGACTCGGTAATGTCCTCCTATGACGTCTAAATGTAGGCGTCAGCGTGCTGCTGGTCTTCAAAGTCCCACCCCGACGTTTCTCGTAGCTTCAGTTTCAGTTGAGCGGCCTGCTTGCGCGCACGCTTGTCCTCCCGATAGACGGCTCGCTCCGTCCTCCTCACCTCCTTCTCCCTCCTCCTTTGCTTGTAGAATTGGCACTCATTGACGATGTCCTGCAGAAAGCGTTCGCGCCACACCACCATGGCTTCCATGTCCATCTCGGTGATGGCGAGGCGACGCTGCCGCCTCCGGTGGACACGACGATCCTCGTCGGTGAAAAGCCGCGGGAGAGGCGCGAGATCCTGCGCCGCTGGCTCGACACGTCAGGAAAATTAATATCCCAACGAGGCCTCAGGAGGCACCACGCCGCCGCGTCGTGCGCGCGGGCCGACTCCTCTGCGGTGTTGAAGGTGCCGAGGATGAGGCATTTCTCACCAAACCTGATCTCGGAGGAGAAGGCACCGGAGCGGCGCTCGCGGACTCCGCGAAAACTCGAAGCGCCCAGGCGGCGCATCGACATGGTGGCGCAAAGACGGCGAGGCTAGTGATAGGGGGCGAGACAAGTGGGCGGCAGACAGAGTGTGGAGGGAGCGCCTTCTTATAACGAGCGCCAGCCGCGGCGCGCGCGCGAACCTTTCCCGCGCGCTGGAGCGCCGAAACCAGCGCGCGCTAGGCCACTTTTCCCCCACGCGTGCGAACCTTTCCCGCGCGCTGGAGCGCCAAAACTAGGGCGACGGCATGGCAGCTGGCATGATCGAAAGCGCGTGCGGTCATGAAATGGGTCGGCCCGTTGGGCGCACTACCGACCCAAATCTAAAAGAGGGCGGACGGCGGGTGGGCGGCAGACCCAAACGTACAAAAAGCGGACAACAACGCCGTCCGTCTGAGTCGGTCCGTTGAAATTGCTCTTAGGAGTGAACCTCTGTCTCCCGTAGGGCCCCATGTGTTTGACAACACATGGGGTGGCCTGTTCAGCACGCCAGTGTGAAAAATCATGACACAGGCATGAGGTAATAGTTAGTGGTCTACTCCCTACGCCTGGGAGTTATCACATCATAGGAGTAGGTAGCTCCAGTAGATAAGTTTCCCTATATTGGATAAAGATCAATGGAACGCCTCGTAGGTGTGAGTAGCGAGTTGCCAAATATATATGTTATACGGAATTAAATTATAGGAATCCTGCTAGCTGAGCAACTGTGATTTTCCTTTTGAGAAGTAAGGAAATGGAATAGGGAGAAGATTTTGCATTTTAGAATAAAGAATCTGCTCAAGATGCTCTATAATATTTCCTGACTTGGGCACATCATTGTTTTCTTTTATTTGAGACGCAGATTGGAGCACA
>NC_041392.1:10056281-10057187 GCF_002162155.2 Triticum dicoccoides
TATACAAAAAATTTATAGTGTATATGAGCAAACGTAGACATAAAAAATATAAGTTCTCAAAAATATTAATTATATATTTAGAAAATGTTAAACATGTATATAAAAATTATTCTTGGTGTATAAAAAATGTAGAAAGAAAACGAAAAAAAACTATAAAATTGAAAAAGAAACAAAAAAAGCAAAGAAAGCAAAAAAAAAAAGCAAAACCCGTAAAACCAAAAGAATATACCAAAAAATAAGAAAGGAAAAACAAGAATGATAAAAACATGCTATCATTAATTACTAACATGTACTTTGTTATCTTCATCACACTGCAAATATTGTTGGGCATCACCAAGGACGAACGACAACAAATGCGTAATGAGATACCTCCAACTAGGTAGATATTTTTGTTGTCTAATAAGTTAAAAACATCTTGAGTACACTTCAAAAATCATCCCATTTTTATGTTTTTGCACAACACCACTTATCATGTTATTTGTCATGTGACATCGTGAAAGATTTCAAGGGATTTACTAATGTCTTGAGAGTGTGTATGAGGGGTGACTTTTTCTCCCCCGTTGAAAGAACACAAAGCCTGCCCTTCTTCGGAAAACACACACACACACACACATACACACGCAAAGCAAGCCCTACCGTATTGGCTGTTCACCCTTAGCTGCCGCTTGGTCAAACGTCGCGAGTTTGACGTTCTTACTTTTTGCATCCTCTAAAAGAAGTAAAAATGAAAGCGACGAGACTCAACCCCGAGACTTGCTGCTGCAGAAAGCTTGGCTTTGCCACCTAGGCCATGACCTGTCATGATGTTCAATAAGAGATGCCACGTATTTAACTATCAGGTGAGCATTTGAATTCAAAAGTTTCAAAATATTTGGATTTTTCGCATGGTATAAGTGTTTCTCGTGG
>NC_041392.1:10057197-10073832 GCF_002162155.2 Triticum dicoccoides
AAATGTAAAAAAAAGTCCAATGATAAAAATGGAAAAAAATCCGCGATCCAGCTGATTGACCGTGAAATAGAAACTAGACCCAATGGCTCCATCAATAAAATATTCTCCCGACAAAAATCTGTGTGGACTCATCTGTACGGCCGATGCCTCCTCCTCTGCTTCGATCCTGCTGTCCTACCAATGGCCGCCGATCACGATTATTTGTCACTGAATGTGCTTTCCCACCTGCATGGCCATCGGTGAACCACAAAGTGTCACAAGGGCGGCCTAATTTATTTTTCTATATGCTACAACAAAAATACCTCTCATGTTTAGTTGGACAGTAAATTTTTTAAAGGGAGATTGAAGCTGAAGTTTGTCAACCACGGATGTGGAGCTGGTCGAGACTGGTGGCTAGATGACAAAGGCTCCGCTTGGCAAGGAAAGATTTGCATTGAGCTAAGACTCATGACTAATTGATATAATCTAAGAGATGATGAACCAAGAAAATTATATTAGAAATAAGTTGGATGTTATTTGCATTATTCTATTTTGAGGAGTAAAATTATTTTTTAGGAATTAGACAATCAAACTATTGTTATGATTTCTTGAACTGGCCACATAGGCCACATAAATTATGAAATTACTTTTCATTGACGGAATTTCGTTTGTGAAGATAGCATAGGGGCAACCGATCAATGTCCCCGGTAATGAGTACTCAATCACATCATGTTTGGTAGTACTACTGTATGGGTGTTCTACATAAAAGCAAATGTAAGTCGACAACATTATAATTATTAATTTTGTCCATTATATTGCAAAGTAAAGGATATCTATGTGGTCAAAAAAATTTAGATCAATATTGCACCGCTATATGTCTTTTTTTCAAATTTAAATCCTGTTCAAGTTTATACTGCTTTTCTTACTACTCCTAATAAATGATCAGAACAAGGAAGCTTGCAGTTCTGTAGGGGAAGACCGATCCTTGACGAGCATTTCTAGCGTGACACAGATAAATAATATTGGATGGAGCGGCTCGACGACCTCCTCATGTACGCTGCCGGACGCTGGCTGCATCCGATGACACCGGAGCAAGGTAGTGGTGTCGTGTAAGTTCATTTTAGATGCTAAGGACTATTATGCACAACTTAGTACTATTCTCTTGAAAGATAAACTATTTTGCCTGACATGCATACTTGCGATTATGTAGACTTAACATGTTTTTACACAGGTGCAGATTACGAACGCTAATTATTTGCACATATAGTACGGTTGCACATGTCTTTTTTTTGTCCTGATAAGTTATAAAAAATATAACTATTAAAGTATCTTTAATACACATAAATTTTTATAGTAAAAAATAATGTGGATGTTTCCTGCACGACAAAGATCTCATATAAACAAATGATTATGTATGTGATATACATATGTGTAGCAAGGATAGAAAGTACAATAAACTTTCAAGCACATTAATCTGAAAAGAAATCCTCTTATGATTTTCTTTGCACAAATATGATTGTGAAATACGATTAATCTATCACACAACTCCAATTCAATCGTGAAAGATTTTCTTTAAGAATTTATTGGTTAATACAAGAATATAAAATACAAATAACCTATGGTGCTTAGCGTAATCAAGAATTGCAGAAATCAAACTTTGATATATTGTTTGCTACAGTGTTACATACTACTTCTCCAAATAATTCTTTTTAGTCTGCATATAAGATTTGCCTGAAGTCAAACTTCATAAAGTTTGAGCATATTTATATTAAAAAATATTAACATGTACAATACTAAAGTCACAGAGTATAAAATTAAAATTCATGCCGCATTTAATGATATTGATTACACATTGAGAATATTGATATTTTTTCTGTAAGTTGGTCAAACTTTACGTTGTTTTACTTCAAATAAATCTTCTATACAGAGTAAAATATCTGGCGGGAGTATTTAATATTAGAAGTGCTAGCCCGTGCTGATGCACGGGTTGATGACTAGTAGATTATTAACTATCAAAGTCATATGGCCCTAGCAAGACATTGTTCAGGCTGCCCAGCTTGATCAACTCCTCGTTATCGTTGATAACTGTCTGGCTTTCCATGGGAAGCTCATGCCGGCAGTCGCTGACATGGTCAGTCGCCTTCTCCACACACTCGGGCAGTTCAAAGAACCACGGGCCGTCGGCGTCGCCCATGGGGACATGGAAGTCCCTGAGCATGGCGTCGCAGAGGCCGAGGGTACCGATAGCAGCATCGTAATCCACCTGGCAATACCTGAGGCCGAGCGCCTCCTCCGTACCTTTCTTGGCTTTCTGGAGTGCTTCCTTCACCTTGCCGCCGGCAGCCGCCACGTGGATCTTGAGGATGTCAACGGCGACGAGCGACAGGTCGCGGAGGTCCTTGGACTCAGAGCTCCTTTTGTCGGACCGGAGAGTCTGCACGCAGAATTCCTGGGTGACGTTCAGGTGCTTGTTGCGGCAGCTGCTCGAAGCATTCTTGCAGGTTTCTACCACGAGGTCTACCACCTTGACCTTGTCGCTGCGCCGCCGGCATGTGCGCCGATGCACACAAAAAGGAGCATGATTGCAACCAAGAAGGCAGCGGTCGCCCGTGTGGTTGCCATTGCTGCAAGGATAGCTGCAATTGTATTGTAGGCTTTGTAGCTGAGAGAGAGGTGAAGATGAATTGATAGTCAGATTTTGTAGTGCAAAGATGGAGGTGGTGTACGGTTCTTGTGACATCTATATAGTGCAGCAGCAGGTTCATAAATCCAATGCAGCTTAGTCACGGATATCCAAATAATTAGTATTTCAGACACTATATGCACAGATATGTGTTGGAAAAATGAGCAAATTACTACGAGATTTAATACGAATAAATAGGAAATAGATCATGACAGCAATAGCAGAGATTAAACTAATCATGCGAACTAGCATACTAGATGAACAGATCACATCTAGGGCATATACTAGAAACATGAGTTCTACCACGATCTCGAACAAGAAAGATAAAATAACATACGGTGCCGCGGGTGAAGCACCGACGGCGTTGACGTTGTCGCCCATGTCGTCGAGGATGAGGTTGCCGAGGTCGGGGAAGAAGTCGTCGTTCGCGAAGTCGTCGCTGCCAGCAGTCGCGCGAGTGCGCTCCCCAAAAACCTGATCGCCCCTCTCCCATACAGGATCACGAGAGGCGGGGTTCTAGAGGCCTGCTGTCCCTTCTCCCGATGCACGCCGAAACGAGGGATGGAGAAGACTTGCTTGGCGGCGCAATGATCTGGAACGGTGGTCAGAAACCATACGAAGCGGCGACGGCTAGGGTAGACGTCTGCCTGACTATATAGTGCGGGCCGGGTAGGTCGTGGGAGTAAACCCCACGTCCGAGTCATCACGATCCAAAAGAATCGGAAATGGTTCAGTAATTAACGAGTCCCTTAATTATTAATTAATGACTCATTAATTTTTCCCGAACAGCAAAAATATAGACAATGTGCATAGCTCTGTCCTCGGCTTGCCTCAATCCCGCGGCGTGGCGTGGCGTGGCGAGGCGAGCGAGGAGGAGGAGCGCGCGTGTAGGTCTCCTCTTCTCATGCTCATACAAGTGGTAGAAGAGCTCACCTTATAAAGAGGTGCAACTCTCTCTCAACTTCCGGGGTGGGACTAAACTTTAGTCTCACCCACTCCACTCACATGTGTGCATGAATGGGCCAAGAGAATTTCAGAATTTTAGTTGGGCTTTGGGCCAAAGGCCTACTAGCAAAATTCCAACAATCCCCCACAAAGTCTCATTGGCACATCTCATCATTTAGTTCCAAAACATTGTTTATATATCGGTGCTTAGTGGAGACTGTGAAGTTGAACTTCCACTTAAAGATTTATGCTACACTAGATCACAACTTGAATAGTGGACTATGCCTTGAACTACAAGTTTTCTGCGAAACTAGTTTCACACAAATTCTTGACCGATAGTGGGCTGCCGTAAGGCTTCCCCGCGGGTGGAGCGTATACGCCGTACTCCAGGGCATTTTCATGAATTTATTAGAGAACACCCAATTCTCACAGACTGCGACGTTAACAGTCAAATTCATATAGGTGTGTTCCTCAGAAGATGTTCTGCAGGACAACATCTCTGCTTACCCGAATAAGCCACTTGGAACACATTAAGATAAGTATCAACCTGCCATGCAGATCAGGAGAGTATTGCATCTTCACGGAGTGGGATAGTTAATATAGGGATACTCTCCTCCCAGCTGACCAACAGCTTGTCTCCCACTTCTACTTCACGGGATCTCCGATCACATAGAGTGGGTTACCACTATGGACAACTCATGCGGTGGGTCTCAAACCCATCTCCATCGATGCATTATCTATCACATTATGTGATAGACCCTTTGTGAAGGGATCTGTCATGTTTTTCGATGTTTGGATATAATCCAACGTAATAACTCCGGAGTTCCTCAATTTTCTGACAGATTTTTGTCTCCTCTTCACATGTCTTGAGGACTTCATATTGTCCTTCGAACTGTTTATCTTGACAATCACAGTTTGATTATCATAGTTCATCAGGATAGGGGGTATTGGTTTTTCAACCATAGGTAAGTCCATCAAGAGTTCACGAAGCCACTCTGCTTCAACAGTGGTAGTGTCTAATGCTGTGAGTTCTGCTTCCATAGTTGACCTCGTTAAGATGGTCTGCTTGCAAGACTTCCAGGAAACAGCGCCACCACCAAGTGTAAAAACATAACCACTCGTGGGCTTTATCTCATAGCATTAGATATCCAGTTTGAGTCACTATAACCCTCCAGTACCCTTGGATACCCGGTGTAGTGAATCCCATAACTCGCGGTGCCTTTCAAATAGCGAATAACTCTCTCAAGAGCATGCCAATGATCATCTCCCGGTTTTGACACAAACCGACTCAGCTTGCTCACAGCAAATACATAAGCGAGCCAATAATCTAAGAATACCTCAGTTGATCTCTAGCAATCCGTGATTCTTTCGAAGCAACACACTAGCATCATACGGAGTTGGAGAAGGTGTGCAGTCCCTATACCCAAAACGACTCAAGACCTTTTTCACATAGTGAGACTGAAGTAGTGTGATCCCACCATTCTCATCTCTCAACAGCTTGATGTTTAAGATAACATCAGCTACTCCTAGATCCTTCATCTCAAAACAGTGAGATAAGAAATCCTTAACCTCCTTGATTAAATCAAGTTTGGTTCCAAAGATCAATATGTCGTCGACATGCAGACAAAGAATAACTCCTTCACCCCCACCATAGCGATAGTACACGCACTTGTCACCATCGTTTACTACAAAGCCGGCAGCAGTTAATGTCCTTTAGAACTTCTCATGCCACTCCTTAGGAGCTTGTTTAAGGCCATATAAAGACTTTAATAACTTGCACACCTTTCCTTCCTGACCAAGTACTACAAAACCATCTGGCTGATCCATGTAAATTTTCTCCTTCAACTCTCCATTGAGGAAAGCCGTCTTGACGTCCATTTGATGAACGAGAAGACCATATGAGGCAGCCAGTGATAGTAGCACCTGAGTTGTGGTCAGTCTAGCCACGGGTGAGTAAGTATCAAAGAAGTATTCACCTTCTTTCTGGGTATAACCCTTAGCCACAAGCCGTGCCTTGTTCTTTTCAATCGTACCATCAGGTCTAAGATTCTTCTTGAACACCCACTTACATCCTAAAGGTTTGCACCCATAAGGACGACCAGTGATCTCCCAGGTTCCGTTAGCTAAGATGGAATCCATCTCGCTACGTACAGCTTCCTTCCAGTAGTCAGCATCAGGAGATGCATAGGCTTCTGAAATAGTCCTGGGTGTGTCATCCACGAGGTACACAATGAAATCATCACCAAAGGACTTTGCAGTCCTCTGTCTCTTACTCCTCACAGGAGTTCCATTGTCACCCTCAACAGGATTCTCAACGTGTTCCATTGCAATGGTGGGTTCAGGAATTACAGTGAATTCCTCACTAGATGGAGTAGGTATCTCCTGATTTGATGAACTCGACATATCCTTCATAGGAAATATGTCCTCAAAGAAAGTTGCATCATTCGACTCCATAATCGTACCAACATGCATGTTGGATACCTCAAATTTTATTATCAAAAATCTATAGCCGATGCTATGAAAAGCATAGCCCAGAAGAACACAATCCATGGTTTTTGGTCCAAGCTTGCGCTTCTTGGGAATTGGTATATTGACTTTCTCCAAACAACCCCAAGTACGTAGGAAAGAGAGTTTCAACCTTTTTTCCCATTCCTCAAATGGAGTCATGGTCTTATGCTTTGTGGGAACTCGGTTTACGACATGACACGCAGTCATTAGCGCCTCCCCCCACCATTCCTTGGATAGACCCGAAGTGTCTAACATGGTGTTAACCATATCAGTTAGAGTTCGGTTCTTTCTTTCGGCTACCCCATTTGACTGGGGTGAGTAGGGAGGCGTCCTCTCATGGATTATACCATGTTCCGCACAAAACAGATCAAATTCGTTGGAAAAATACTCTCCACCACGATCATACCTAAGCCGTTTAATTTTTCGATCAAGTTGGTTCTCTGCCTCAGCTTTATAGTTTTTGAGGAAAGTAAAAGCCTCATATTTTGATTTCAGAAGATACACATAACAATTGTTGAGGAACGTAGCAATAATTCAAAATTTTCCTACGTGTCACCAAGATCAATCTATGGAGTCATCTCACAACGAGGGAGGAGTGGATCTACATACCCTTGTAGATCGCGCGCGGAAGCGTTCAAGAGAACGGGGTTGATGGAGTCGTACTCGTCGTGATCCAAATCACCGATGATCCTAGCGCCGAACGGACGGCACCTCCGCGTTCAACACACGTACGGAGCAGCGACCTCTCCTCCTTCTTGATCCAGCAAGGGGGGGAGGAGAGGTTGATGGAGATCCAGCAGCACGACGGCGTGGTGGTGAAAGTAGCGGGATTCCAACAGGGCTTTGCCAAGCGCTGCGGGAGGAGGGAGATGTGTCATGGGAGGGAGAGGGAGGCGCCAGGGCTTAGATGAGGCTGCCCTCCCTTCCCCCCACTATATATAGGGCCAAGAGAGGGGGGGCGCAGCCTTGGCCCTTCCTCCAAGGAAGGGTGCGGCCAGGGAGGAGTCCTTCCTCCCCAAGGCACCTAGGAGGTGCCTTCCCCTTTTAGGACTCTTCCTTTCCCTTATCTCTTGGCGCATGGGCCTCTTGGGGCTGGTGCCCTTGGCACATATAGGCCAAGGCGCACACCCCTACAGCCCATGTGGCCCCCCGGGGCAGGTGGACCCCCTTGGTGGACCCCCGGACCCCTTTCGGCACTCCCGGTACAATACCGATAATGCGCGAAACTTTTCCGGCGACCAAAACAAGACTTCCCATATATAAATCTTTACCTCCGGACCATTCCGGAACTCCTCGTGACGTCCGGGATCTCATCCGGGACTCCGAACAACTTTCGGGTTACCACATACTAATATCTCTATAACCCTAGCGTCACCGAACCTTAAGTGTGTAGACCCTACGGGTTCGGGAGACACGTAGACATGACCGGGACGACTCTCCGGCCAATAACCAACAGCGGGATCTGGATACCCATGTTGGTTCCCACATGTTCCACGATGATCTCATCGGATGAACCACGATGTCAAGGACTTAATCAATCCCGTATACAATTCCCTTTGTCCATCGGTACGATACTTGCCCGAGATTCGATCGCCGGTATCCCGATACCTTGTTCAATCTCGTTACCGGCAAGTCTCTTTACTCGTTCCGTAACACATCATCCCGTGATCAACTCCTTGATCACATTGTGCACATTATGATGATGTCCTACCGAGTGGGCCCAGAGATACCTCTCCATTTACACGGAGTGACAAATCCCAGTCTGGATTCGTGCCAACCCAACAGACACTTTCGGAGATACCTGTAATGTACCTTTATAGCCACCTAGTTACGTTGTGACGTTTGGCACACCCAAATCACTCCTACGGTATCCGGGAGTTGCACAATCTCATGGTCTAAGGAAATGATACTTGACATTAAAAAGCTTTAGCATACGAACTACATGATCTTGTGCTAGGCTTAGGATTGGGTCTTGTCCATCACATCATTCTCCTAATGATGTGATCCCGTTATCAACGACATCCAATGTCCATGGTCAGGAAACCGTAACCATCTATTGATCAACGAGCTAGTCAACTAGAGGCTTACTAGGGACATGGTGTTGTCTATGTATCCACACATGTATCTGAGTTTCCTACCAATACAATTCTAGCATGGATAATAAACAATTATCATGAACAAGGAAATATTATAATAACTAATTTATTATTGCCTCTAGGTCATATTTCCAACAACAATATCTAGTGGAGTCATCAATCAACGTCATGAAGTATCTTTTTCCACCTTTTATCAACACGACATTCATCTCACAAAGATCAGAACGTATAAGCTCTAGTGGTGCCAAGTCTCTTGCCTCTGTAGTCTTATGGGACTTGCGAGGTTGCTTACCTTGCACACATACTTGGCACTTAGAGCCTTTGACAGTAGAGATTTTCGGAATTAAATTCATATTGGCTAGCCGCGTCATGCAACCAAAGTTAATGTGACAAAGTCGTGAATGCCAAATATCCGACTCATTGTTGTGGCAAACATTATTAATAACTTTAGTGCAAATATCTGACAAAGACAGGCGGAACAAGCCTCCGCTCTCATAGCCTTTTCCAACAAATTGTCCATACTTAGAAATTACAACTTTATTGGATTCGAAAACCAACTTAAAACCATCTCGACATCAATGGGAACCGCTAACGAGATTTTTATTGATGGACGGCACATGATGAACGTTCTTCAGACGCACGGTCTTCCCCGAAGTAAACTTCAGATCGACCGTACCAACACCTCAAACGATGGCATGTGACCCGTTCCCCATCAGCACGGGAGAAGTCCCAGTGGCCTGGTAAGAAGAAAACATGGAGGCGTCAGCACAAACATGTACATTGGCACCGGTGTCAATTAACCAATCAAGGGATTGAAATACTGTAAGGATGGTAGGAAAAATATTGTACCCTGATTCCTTCATATCAGTATCACCGATGACAACATTAGCGGACTTGCCGCTCTTGTCATGTTCGCGCTCCTCAAAACGGTTAGGACACTTCGGAGCCCAGTGATTAGGATCACCGCAAACATGGCAAAGTCCCTTCCCCTTCTTATGAGAATTCTTCTTGAAGTTGGTAGAATGTGATAGCTTGTTCTTTGTATCAAACTTACCTTTGCCCTGAGTTTTGTTCTTGTTGTTTTTGAACTTGTTGGGCTGGAAGTTCTTCTTCTGTACCATGTGGGCACTAGAACCTCCCTCAGCAACTCGAGCATGTGTGTCCTTTGCTCTCGCCTTCTCTTCAACATCAAGAGTACCAATGAGATCCGCAACGGAAAACTCCTGTCTCTTGTGTTTCAGGGAAGTAGCAAAATTGTTCCATGAAGGTGGAAGCTTGGCAATGATGCCTCCGGCAACACACACTTGAAGTAATCAAGTTCTTTTGCGAGCGACTGTATCTCATTAGCCTGCTGTACAACAGGGCGCTCATCAGTCATTTTGTAGTCATAGAATTGCTCCATGACGTACAACTCGCCGCCGGCGTCCGAGGCACCAAACTTGGCCTCGAGCGTAGCCCACATGTCCTTGCTGTTGTCAAATGACATATACAAATCGATCTTCTCAAAAGCTTCCAGCTGTGCTGGATTAAGATCGCCCTCAGGCTTGCCCTTGGTGGCGTCATAGCAGCCCATAGTCTGAAACCAGTAGACTGCTATCGTGCACCACCTCTTATATTGCGCCCCTTTAAAGGCAGGCAGCTTCAAATGCGCAGCAAAATACGAGATTTAATCCGAATAAATAGGAAATAGATCATGACATCCATAGCAGAGATTAAACTAACCCCGGGTAGGTCATGGGACAACGTGCATAGCTCTGTCCTCGGCTCAATCCCGCAACCCGCGGTGCGGCGCGGCGCGGCACGCGTGTAGGTCTCCTCTTCTCATGCTCATACAAGTGGTAGAATAGCTCACCTTATAAAGGGGTGCAACTCTCTCTCAACTTCCGGGGTGGGACTAAACTTTAGTCTCACTCACTCCACTCACATGTGTGCATGAATGGGCCAAGAGAATTTCAGAATTTTAGTTGGGCTTTGGGCCAAAGGCCTACTAGCAAAATTCCAACAATATGTAGATCCACATTTTGGGTGTGCTAGTATTAATACGTGTGGCATGAGTGTGTTCTTGTTTTATGTATTTCTAGAGTGAATCTCACGTTATTTCCCCATATCATAAAATGGATTTGGGACATTAAAGGAAGATTATGCGCATTTTGCACTTGATAATCTATCTATCTTCTACGTTTATCTATCTATCTATATCTATCTCTATCTTCATCCCTATCTCTATCTCTATCTCTATATCTATACCTATCTATATGTATACTATATATGTATATTTACATCTACACCTATCTATCTATCTATCTATCTATCTATCTATCTTTATATCTATATCTCTATCTATCTATACCTATACTTCTACTCCCTCCGTCCCAAAATAAGTATCTCAAGCTTAGTACAAGTTCGTACTAAAGTTAATACAAAGTTGAGACACTTATTTTGAGACGGAGGAAGTACTAATTAGGCACTCCCTAGAAATTACCATGTTAATCGGTAAAATTCAAGATAATTGGAAACCCACGCCCCTTCGTAAATACATGTAATTGCTTACACCCATTTAGGATATGCTTGCATGATGGATATATACGATACACATGCATCATTATTAACCCGGAACACCTTTAAGTTTACATTAAAAATGGCATCCAGGAGACACTATATTAAATAATACTGCCCATGATTAAATAGGAGGAAATCCAATTCTCCATCGAGGTATATGTGCAAAGAGTTAAACATTGATCATTTGGATATTCATGGGGCATATTGCATTTGGAAACCCCTACTCAGTGCACTATATAGTATATATAAGCCATAATCATAGCTATGTACTCCACCTCAACCCATCCATCTCTGCACTGCAGTTCCATTTGATCCATTCATCGTCTCCCTCAGTTACAATATATTTTTGTAGCAAGCCTGGCAGCAATGGAAATGGTGCAAACCACCTCCTTAGCATTCACTGGAATTGTCATCATTCTCCTTTCCATGGCCATCACCGTTCAAGCTTCCGACACCAAGCCCATGTCGTCAGGCATCACGTTGGAAGCATGCAAGAATGTCTCGAGTGACTTCTTCAAGGTGCGCTCCACATATGACTTTTGTGTATCAACGCTCCAGTCAGACAAACGAAGCATCAACGTGAAGGACTGCCGCATCCTAGCTCTCGTGGCCGTCGACACCATGAAGCCCCAAGCCACGGCCGTGATGGCCAAGGTTGAGAACTTGATCCATGGTGCCACCAAGCGCAAGATCACGACTCGCGCCCTTGGGTTCTGCCGAGTGGACTACGGTGGCATGGTGAGCACCCCCGAAATCTGCCATGATATCATCCAGAACTTTGAGGTTCGTAAAGGCAATGAAGGTCCGACGCCCTACGACCTGCCTGATTGCATTGCGAAAACAACCAAAGCCATCAACGATTGCTCTAACAAAACAGAGTTTACGTCGGTTTCAGAAGGGCTAACAAAGGAATATGAGGAGTTATCTATGATGATCAGCCTCAGCAGCTCTTTGCCACATCTCTACATCACATCACCCTGATTTTTCTGGAAAAATATGATTTTATAGCGTCGGTTTTAGGGTCTGCGGGGCCACCAGGTGGGGACAACCCACCTAGGCGCGCTTGGAGGGGGCACGCCTTGGTGGGTTGTGCCCACCCAGGTGCCCCCCCCTCCGGTGGTTCATGGCTCCAAAAATTCTCTATATTGATATAAAAAATCCTTGCAAAGTTTCGTTCCATTCCTAAAACTTCTATTTCTGCACAAAAACAACACCATGGTAGTTCTGCTGAAAACAGCATCAGTCCGGGGTTAGTTTCATTCAAATCATGCAAATTAGAGTCCAAAACAAGAGGAAAAGCGTTGGGAAAAGTAGATATGTTGGAGAAGTAACAGTGGCGGCGGGAAACAAATGAGGAAAGGGTGGCGTGTTCATAAAACGCCACCAATCAATGGAAACTTAGCACAGAAGGAACATTGAGCTAGCATGACGCGTGTGTACACATTGCTCACCCAAGGCTATGATCCATATACTTGTGTGCCCAACAGAGCACACTATTCATAGTAAAGAATATTGTTCTGTTTATCCTAGTAGAGCAGTGGCAGCAAGCGACACAAGAAGAAGTAGATGATGATCAGATGATGGTTTATCCTAATTAATTATGCATGCAATAGTTTACTTTGGCGTGTGGAAATGTCATGTGTGTACTAGGCAACTATGTAATTGGATGTTTAATTTGATTGTGAAATCATGTCCTTATTAGTATATATGTTGTTGTTCTGTATGCAATCACATCGCACACGTACCACACAGATGTTGTTAAGTTCAACTCTTTCTATTCTCTCTGCTCAACGCAAATAGTTCATTCGAGTGAACTGTATACTGTATATGGCACACACCTTGATCTGGCTGACCGTTTCTATTGTGTTGCCTAATCACAAACAGTTCATCTGAGTGAACTATATGCCGTATATGGCAGACACATTCACTGGCTACCCGTTTCTGTTTTTAGGCGTCATGACAAATAGTTCATTGGAGTGAACTGTATGCCACGCATCGCACACGCAACTGTAGTATGACCGTGTTTGATGTATCCTCCATGGCAAACGTTTTGCATCTTTTTTGACGGTTTTCTTACATCACCGTTTGTGATTAATGCATCACACACAGTTTCGTCAAAGGTCTATGATTAGACTGTCGCGTTTGGACCATCCTGCAGTAGTGCATACCATGGCCTCTTTACATCGTTCGGCGCATCAAAGATATTTGTTTTCTATTCTAGATAGTGAGGTCTAGAAGAATGATGTCCTTGAAGGAAATATGCCCTAGAGGCAATAATAAAGTTATTATTTATTTCCTTATATCATGATAAATGTTTATTATTCATGCTAGAATTGTATTAACCGAAAACATAATACATGTGTGAATACATAGACAAACAAAGTGTCACTAGTATGCCTCTACTTGACTAGCTTGTTGATCAAAGATGGTTATGTTTCCTAGCCATAGACATGAGTTGTCATTTGATTAACGGGATCACATCATTAGGAGAATGATGTGATTGACACGACCCATTCCGTTAGCTTAGCACCGGATCATTTAGTATGTTGCTATTGCTTTCTTCATGACTTATACATGTTCCTATGACTATGAGATTATGCAACTCCCGTTTACCAGAGTAACACTTTGTGTGCTACCAAACGTCACAACGTAACTGGGTGATTATAAAGGAGCTCTATAGGTGTCTCCAAAGGTACATGTTGGGTTGGCGTATTTCGAGATTAGGATTTGTCACTCCGATTGTCAGAGAGGTATCTCTGGGCCCTCTCGGTAATGCACATCACTTAAGCCTTGCAAGCATTGCAACTAATGAGTTAGTTGCGGGATGATGTATTATGGGACGAGTAAAGAGACTTGCCGGTAACGAGATTGAACTAGGTATTGAGATACCGACGATCGAATCTCGGGCAAGTAACATACCGATGACAAAGGGAACAACGTATGTTGTTATGCGGTCTGACCGATAAAGATCTTCGTAGAATATGTAGGAGCCAATATGAGCATCCAGGTTCCGCTATTGGTTATTGACCGGAGACATGTCTCGGTCATGTCTACATAGTTGTCGAACCTGTAGGGTCCGCACGCTTAAGGTTTCGATGACAGTTATATTATGAGTTTATATGTTTTGATGTACCGAAGGTTGTTCGGAGTCCCGGATGTGATCACGGACATGACGAGGAGTCTCGAAATGGTCGAGACATGAAGATTGATATATTGGAAGCCTATGTTTGGATATCAGAAGTGTTCCGAGTGAAATCGGGATTTTACCGGAGTACCGGGAGGTTACCGAAACCCCACGGTAACTTAATGGGCCTTAGTGGGCCTAGGTGGAAGAGAGGAGAGGAGGCAAGGGCTGGCCGCGCGCCCCTCCCCCCTAGTCCGAATAGGACAAGGAGAGGGGGGCGGCGCCCCCCCCCCCTTCCTTGCTTCTCCTCCACTCCTTCCCCCTCCCAAGTCCTAATCCAACTAGGAAAGGGGGGTCCTTGGGAGTAGGACTCCTCCGGCGCGCCTCCTCCTATGGCCGGCCGCACCCCCCCTTGCTCCTTTATATACGGGACAAGGCTTCCATGATGCGACGTAGCTTTCCGCCCCCTGGTTCTTGTATCGTGTGTTCGGCAATTATACTGCCGGACAAGGCTTCCAGAGAGTAAGGTCCTCAAAGTGAGAAAAAATAATAAAGTAGGAAGCCCCTAGTGCGGTTGAGCCGCATTTTGGGGAGTGCCGTGGTCGTGCCCCTCCCCCTATGCCCATGGTATTTTCAGAGCGTAATTATGTACGCGTGGCACGGATTTCGCCGTTTGGCTGGGGCTGGGGTTGGGCCTGCATTGCTACGCTTGTTCGGAACGTGCCAGGCGGTCTTGTTGCAGATTACTCCGAGCGCTCTTGACGGCGTCCGGACATTTGATTGCCGGACTGGAGAATTGCCTTGAGAGGCTGCTTTGTGCTTCTGCTGCGAGGGCCGCAGTGTGCTCCTCCGTTCGGAGGGAGCGTTCTATGTTTCCATTGACTGTGATGACCCCCCGAGGTTCTGGCATCTTGAGCCTGAGGTATGCATAGTGCGGCACCGCATTTTGCAAATGTGGTTCTCCCGAGCAGTGCATGATAGCCACTGCGGAACGGGACTATGTCGAAGATTAACTCCTCGCTTCGGAAATTATCTGAGGATCCGAAGACCACTTCTAGTATGACTGAGCCTGTGCAATGGGCCTCTACACTTGGTATGACGCCTTTAAATGTCGTTTTTGTGGGTTTAATCCTTGAGGGATCCATACCCATTTTGTGCACTGTGTCCTGATAAAGCAGGTACAGGCTGCTGCCGCCATCCATAAGGACTCGAGTGAGGTGAAATCCGTCGATGATTGGGTCTAAGACCAATGCGGAAAATCCGCCATGACGGATGCTAGTGGCATGGTCCCTGCGAAGTGATCGGACAGGAGGACCATGGGTTGAACTTTGGGGCGACTGGCTCTAACGCGTATACGTCCCTTAACGCATGCTTCCGCTCCTTCTTGGGGATGTGGGTTGCATATATCATGTTCACCGTCCGCACTTGTGGGGCGGAACCCCTTTTGTCCTCCGTTGTTTGGCAGTCGGGGCTCCTCCTCGTCATTGCTATGTAGCCCCTTGTCTTTGTTTTCGGCATTTAACTTGCCGGCCTGCTTGAACATCCAACAATCCCTGTTGGTGTGGTTGGCTAGCTTGTCGGGGGTGCCGTGTATTTGGCACGAGCGATCGAGTATACGGTCCAAACTGGACGGGCCCGGAGTGCTTCTTTTGAATGGCTTTTTCTGCTGACCGTGCTTAGAGCCTCTGAATCCGGCATTAACTGCCGTATCCTCAGTATTGTCGTTGTTAATGCGGCGCTTGAGTTTGTTGCGACGTGACCTGCCATTGCTGTCCTTGGTATTCGAAGTACCAGGGCTCTTTGATATGTTATTGCTGCGAGCCAGCCAGCTGTCTTCTCCCGCGCAAAAGCGGGTCATGAGTGTCGTGAGGGCTGCCATAGATTTCGGCTTTTCCTGGCCAAGTAGTCGGGCAAGCCACTTGTCGCAGATGTTATGCTTGAAAGTTGTTAGGGCCTCTGCATCCGGACAGTCGACGATTTAATTTATCTTGGTTAGGAACCGTGTCCAGAATTTCCTGGCCGATTCATCTGGCTGTTGAATTATGTGGTTCAAGTCATCAGCGTCTGGTGGTCGCACATAAGTGCCCTGGAAGTTGTCGAGGAATGCGGCTTCCAGATCTTCCCAACAACCAATGGATTCTGCTGGCAAGCTCTTGAGCCAATGCCGAGCTGGTCCTTTAAGCTTGAGTGGGAGGTATTTGATGGCGTGTAGATCGTCGCCACGGGCCATGTGGATATGAAGGAGATAGTCCTCAATCCATACCGCCTGGTTTGAAACCCTCTGGGATTTGATGATCCATTACTTCATCTGTGAAGCACAGCGGGTGTGCGGCGCCTCTGTACTGGGCTATATCACGATGCAGCTCAAATGAGTTTTGTCTGCTGTGTTCGGCCCGGCCGGATTTACCTTTACTGTATCCGGCGTGACGGTTATCGTCTCGTGTGGTGGGGCGCCCTCGCGATCCGTAGATCGATCTTGCTTGCTTTGCTTTGTCCTCCAATATGTCTCGCAGATCTAGCGCATTTCCCCGAGCCTTGGTATTTTTTGAGTGACGCTGGGGTGCGGCTTGAGCTGTGGGCCGAGAAGCCTCTCTGTCGCGGCCACGAGGTGGCCGATCAGCCGCGTCATACACTGGAGATGTAGGTTTTAATGCTTCCTCCTCCAATCGGGGTACCAACCTGCGCTTTGGGTAACTTTTGGAGGGGTGTTCGAGTTCATATTCCTCGGCCGCAAGGACTTC
>NC_041392.1:10073842-10074291 GCF_002162155.2 Triticum dicoccoides
GTCCATCTGTCAGCTAGCAGATCTTGATCAGCTCGAAGCTACTGCTGATTTTTCTTAAGGCTATTCGCCGTGGCCATAAGCCGGCGCTTGAAGCGCTCTTGCTCGACGGGATCCTCAGGCACGATAAATTCATCGTCGTCGAGGCTTGCCTCGTCTTCGGAGGGAGGCATGTAATTATCATCCTCTACCTCTCTATCTGCCGCTCTCTCAGGAGGGCTGGCTTCTCCATCCTCCTGCGCTAAATCTTGCTGGAGGGAGTTGTCTTTGGCACTGTCCAGGGTGTTATTATCTCCTGTGTCGGTATCACCGTTTTTGCTTTGGCGAGACTTAGAGCGGCGCCGCTGACGCCGGCGCTTAGGTTGCTTCTTGGAGGGGTCATCCCCCGCTGTTCCGTCGCCATTGCCTTCTTTGGGTGTGTCAACCATATATATATATATATATATATATAT
>NC_041392.1:10074851-10081740 GCF_002162155.2 Triticum dicoccoides
GAGGAACTCTCAATGAAAGCACCAATGTCGGTGTCAAAACCGGCGGATCTCAGGTAGGGGGTCCCGAACTATGCGTCTAGGCGGATGGTAACAGGAGACAAGGGACACGATGTTTTTACCTAGCTTCAGGCCCTCTCGATGGAGGTAAAACCCTACTCCTGCTTGATTAATATTGATGATATGGGTAGTACAAGAGTTGATCTATCACGAGATCAGAGAGGCTAAACCCTAGAAGCTAGCCTATGGTATGATTGTTGTTGTATATGTCCTACGGACTAAACCCTCCGGTTTATATAGACACGGAGGGGGTTAGGGTTACACAGAGTTGGTTACAAGGAAGGAGATCTACATATCCGTATTGCCAAGCTTGCCTTCCACGCCAAGGAGAGTCCCATCCGGACACGGGACGAAGTCTTCAATCTTGTATCTTCATAGTCCAACAGTCCGGCCAAAGGTTATAGTCCGACTGTCCGGATACCCCCTAATCCAGGACTCCCTCAGCATGTTATAAGGTTTAGGGGCCCCAGCCCTGCCACCTTGCCCGCTGAATAGATGGAGCTTGGGTTCATACTTGGGCTCTTCTATATTGTATCGAGGCACCTTATTATGCAGATGGGGAATGTGGTCTGGATAGTACGATGTCTTGAGGTCTGACACCTCCTCTAGGATAACTGCCCCAGCTATGGAAGCTTCAATCTTAGCTTTATTTCCACATTTCTATTTGAGATGCTTGTACTCTCTGTCAGGGCCGTACTGCCAACAATTCTGCATAGGCCCCCCAACAATACCTTGTTCACGAGGTGCAAAATGAGATGTGTCATCGAAGTAAAGAAGCCTGGCGGAAAGATCTTCTCTAGCTTGACTATGAACTCCGGTACCTTCTTACACAATTGTTCAATCACGTCTTTACTTAATTCTTTAGCACAGAGCATGCGGATGAAACGGCTTAGCTCGGCAAGCATTCGCCATACATGCTTGGGGACATAGCCTCGAACCATCACCGGCATTATCCGCTCAATCCATACATGGTAGTCATGAGTCTTGAGCCCGTTCATTCTGCCCGTCGAAAGATTGACTCCCTTACCTATATTATATGCATAACCATCAGTGAAATTCAAAATGAGTTTGAGTCAGATAAGCATTCCTTCTTTTCTAGCGGTTTACGAACAAAGTCAGCATCTGGCTTGAACCAGTTTCTTCGACCGCATGTGGGAGGCTTCATGTTTAGACGTGGTCTATCACAAATTCTCTGTTGATCGGCTCTAGCTTTAACGTTATCCTTCGTCTTGTCAGGAATATTGAGGATCGTGCGGAAAAAGGACTCTGCGGCATTCTTTTCGGTGTGCATCACATCGATGGTGTAAGTACATCTAGTGCCTCCTTTGTGGTTATGGAGTATTAAAGACAAATGGGTTAAGAGACTAATGTCTTTGTGAGTGTATACATAGGAGAAAAGTCACTGAAGATTTTGTTTAACCATGCAAGACGACCCCTAAAAATGTATGTTTAGATTGAATAAATTGGTATGCCCTAAGAAATTGAAGTGACGAATTGGAACGTGAAGATTTTGTTCCCGTAGTTTCCTTTTGCTTATATTGATTCATAGGGAACACCGTACTGTTAAGGCGGGTCTAGGTCATACGTATGCATATTTCCGAAGTGATGCTCAAGCTACCTATTTCTTAGAGTGAGGACTGTGGAAATCTCTTGAAGTACAGTCGAGTTCCACAGCAACAAAGACACAGTTCTTCTATTCTGAATGAAGAGTTAGGATTTCGCCGGTGTGACTCTCCTACCGTGAGAAATTTGAGAGTTTAAATTTCCGACTGTTACCGGACTAAGGCGGTGCTCGAGCCTAAGCCCGTCATAATTGTTGTGGCAACGGAGGTGCAAGAAGTGCTGAAGGTGGGGTCGTATCGATGTGATGGTGAGCGGTCTGAGGACCGGCATGTCATTGGCCAGTGACAAGAGTTCCGAGGTGGTGTACAAGTCATCCTGATGTGTTTCTTGGTGCATGTTCGGAGCTAGCAAAAACACACGGATGCTGAACAAAAGCACCCTATCTCCTATGAGCTGGCGCTAGTCCAGCCTGACCGTGTTGTCGCCACCACCTATGTTATTTGGCTTCGCAATCCCCTCCTCCACGGCGGGAGGCGTGGGTTTACTTGATGTGGAGTTCGTCATCACCTGCAGCGAGAGTGGATGTCGCATAACTTACAAGTGGGATCCATGAAGATACAGTGCCATGTAGGCAAAGTTAGCGGTTACATGTGAGAAATGCACCGTATTAGCCAACTGGCTGTACCAGAAATCGATTTCCAACTTTAGGCATGAAAATGAACGCGCAAGCCAAATTTAGGGACCACCGGTAAATTCATCTCTTAAATAATACAAAAGGATTTTTCATCCTCCCACATCCTCCCTTTTACTCGTTGGATATCCACATATTTTTTTTCAGGTGTATGTGTGTGCCGATATATAACCGTACAAGTTTCTCATGTTGCGAGTGAAAGACATTGTGAGTTTTCCATGATCTTGCTTAAATACAGGTACGACTACTAAACTGAAATTAATCTGGTCGTGCATATTCACTTGGAACTGGTATTCGTAAATCTACAACACATGTCATTAATGCAACACAGCTTGATCATGGATATAAAAAATGATTATTTTTCTTTGTATGCACATATGTATTGGTGGTTCATCAATGCCATATGCATCTTGGCTATAGATATACAAATTGTTAGTGTTTTATCTCCACACAAATATGTTGATCCTCCTGTTGGATATACTGGTCTTAGTGCCCTCTCTATTCACAAATATGTTAACGCTCACTTTAGATCTTCTCGTATTAATACACTTCTAGCTTCTATAGGCTGGTGAATGCAACATTTCATTTGTATCAATATGTCTACTTTTTATTGCGGGGAATATTAATATGTCTAATGTAGCTTCATTAATGCAACTCAACTTGATCATGGTTTAAATGATCATTGTTCATTTTATGCCCTTGAAGAACAAAGAAGGGTTCAGTATATGTATAGATATAGCTGTTTTAGATAACCTTGCATTAATATGTCTAATTTCCATTTCTGTTCTCATCCCTCGTTCTACAGATTTCATATTTGTATTCATTTTAAGAGTTCTTCCAGATGCACATAATTTAGTCTCTGGTTACAATCTAAATGTATGAAAGCACATAATCTGTAGAAGGTGCAACCAATGTGTTATCCATGTGATAAAATTAAAATCAACATCCTAGATCAAATGTCCAAGTCAACTAAAAAAGAGATTTCCTTACAACTATTGTCAAGCCGCATTTTGAAATCACAAACAAAGAGATTTCCTTACAACTATTGTCAAGCCGCATTTTGAAACCACAAACAGTTTTGAGCAATGAATGATCTAGAAAAAAACATCCTGCCTGCCACCCTTTTTCTCTTTGGATGTCCATATATTGTTTTTTTTCATGGTGAGAGTATGTGCCAATAGATAACCTAACGAGTTTTTCATCCTGTGATCGAGTCAAAGATATTCTGCGTTTTCATGATCTTGCTTACGTGTGCATACGACCATGAAACTACTAATGTTATCATGTATGAATACTTGCAAGAGGGTGTTTCAGCGCCAGCACCGACCATGGATGGACATGAGTATGCATGGATGCGTGCATGTAACGACCTGTTGGCTCCTGCAGGTCAAAGTACATGTTTCTCTTAGGTCTTTGCACCATCAAGGCCTTGAACAATACCCTTTTATTCACAACAGCAATCATGTCTCTGTGCTCAACAGACAAACTTCGGCGGATATGTTGCTGTCATGACACGGGAAAGAACAGCAATCGAACAATAGATGGACTCCTGCCACTAGTAGTATTGATCCACGCTTGACACATGACTACTCATGGAGAAGACCCATTCCTTTATAACATTTCCCTTTTATTCAGTCTGTTTTGGTGAATCACCAGTCAGAAGACCTTCTTCTTCTTCTGTTAAAATTAGGTTTTCTAACCCAAATTAAAGTTAGATTACACAAGGAGTGAACCAGTGGCATTGTTGTATCCCTTGAAGCAGAAAAGACAAGCGAGCGACAATCATATTTCCAATTATCCAGCTGGTCTTTTACAAGTATCCCTTCTTGAATACTCGGTTCAATAAATAAGTTGTTCACAGCCATCCATGTGCATATATAGTAAGTTAATAACACAAAATCCGAATAAATTTATGCCACAACAAGGTTTATGATTATTATTTCAAATAACTGATGCGACAACAAATAAATTAATCACGGACATCCTATGATATTAGCAAGGCGTTGTTGAGGATGACAAGCATGACCAACTCATCATTTTCTTTGATGAGCGCCTCCGCACCAGGCATATCTAGAAGCTGGTACCAACACATGACGATAGGGCCGTATTTCATATCCACACAGTCGGGCGGATGCAAGAACTGCTGCCCACTCTTGTCACCTTGGTAGTCCTTGATCAGGCCGTGTCATACGTTGAGGCGTCTCACCACATCTTCATACTCCACCTCACAATAACTGAGAATGTGCATTGCCACTGTTCCCTTCTTGGCATCTTGAAGCTTTTGCTTGACCTTACCACTAGCGGCAGTGATACAGCTCTTAAAGATGTCGACAGTGACGAGCACTAAGTCACGGAGGTCCTTAGCCTCGGCACTTCGATTGTCCGACTGAAGGGTGGACGAACAGAATTCTTGCGTGACAGATTCGTTGTAGGGGTTGTTGATCAAGGCCTTCTTGCATGCTTCCACCATGAGCTTGGTCGCCTTGGGCTTGCCAGTATCAGAGTGAAAGTGCAACTATCCCTAGGTGGTTTTGGTAATTCCTAACAACATATAGCTCATTGAGCTAATGCTATTCCAAGATGAATTTTTCAGGTAAGCTCAATGGTTGGCATGGCATGGATTAGAAAATGGACCCTTCAAAATGCTAAGGACAAAATATTGGCTCAAGCTCAAAGCACAAGACTCTACATTTTCTATTTTTGTGATCCAAGATCACATTGAGTCTATAGGAAAAGCCAATACTATTAAGAAGGGATGAGGTGTTGCTTAATGAGGTGCTTGCTCAAAATGCTTAGTGATATGCTCCAAAACCCTCCACTACTTTCTCATATCCACATATGTCCCAAACCTAAAAGTCCAAGTCGGCCCCACCGATTCTTTCTATCCGGAGCCACCGAGTTCAGTTGACATAGCCATTGCCAGAAACCCAAGTCTTTTCGGTCTCACTGATAAGGATCTCGGTCTCACCGAGATGGGATTGCAACCTCTCTGTTTCCCTTCATAATGTTTCGGTCAAACCAAGATGAGCGATCGGTCCCACCGAGATTGCAATGCAAACACCCTGTTTCCTTTTCGTAACGTTTCGGTCCAACCGAGATGAGCGAATCGGTCCCACCGAGTTTGCCTAACCAACTCTCTGTTAGTCTATTACCAAAATCGGTCTCACCGAGTTTGTGTAATCGGTCTCACCGAGATTACGTTATGCCCTAACCCTAATGAAATCGGTCCCACCGAGTTGACGTGGCGGTCCCACCAAAACACCTAACGGTCACATTATGAACCAAATCGGTCTGACCGAGTTCTTTGAATCGGTCCCACCGAGTTTGGTGATTTGTGTGTAATGGTTAGATTTTGTGTGGAGGCTATATATACCCCTCCACCCACTCTTCATTCGTGGAGAGAGCCATCAGAACATGCCTACACTTCCAATACATATTTTCTGAGAAAGAACCACCTACACTTGTGTTGAGGTCAAGATATTCCATTCCAACAACATAAATCTTGATCTCTAGCCTTCCCCAAGTTGTTTTCCACTCAAATCTTCTTTCTACCAAATCCAATCCTTTGAGAGAGAGTTGAGTGTTGGGGAGACTATCATTTGAAGCACAAGAGCAAGGATTTCATCATCAACACACCATTTGTTACTTCTTGGAGAGTGGTGTCTCCTAGATTGGCTAGGTGTCACTTGGGAGCCTCCGACAAGATTGTGGAGTTCAACCAAGGAGTTTGTAAGGGCAATGAGATCGCCTACTTCATGAAGATCTACCCTAGTGAGGCAAGTCCTTCGTGGGCGACGGTCATGGTGGGATAGACAAGGTTGCTTCTTCGTGGACCCTTCGTGGGTGGAGCCCTCCGTAGAGTCGCGCAACCGTTACCCTTCGTGGGTTGAAGTCTCCATCAACGTTGATGTACGATAGCACCACCTATCGGAACCACGGATAAAAAATATCCGTGTCAACATTGTGTTTGCTCCCTAAATCTCCTCCATTTACCTTCATATGCAATTGTTTTACATTTCGCTGCTATACTCTTAGAATTGCATGTGTAGGTTGATTGCTTGACTTGTGCTAAGTTGCTAAAATCTGCTAAGAACTAAAATTGGGAAAAGGCTAGATTTTTATTTGGTCAAGTAGTCTAATCACCCCCCCTCTAGACATACTTCCGATCCTACACAGAGCCACTAGCATGAGCGGAAAAAAGGAAGAAGATGATGGTGGAGAGGACGATGCACTAGTAGAAAAAGGGTCAAACGTGAAGCACATTAGTGCCGGTTTGAATTTGAGCCGGCACTAATGGTACCATTAGTGCCGGTTCGAACGGCTATGCATTAATGCCGGTTCATGTTGAACCTTTACTACCAGTTCGTGGCACGAACCGGTACTAAAGGGGTGATCGCAAGCTGGCGTCAGGCCGGGGCCCCACGATCACCTTTAGTACCGGTTCGTGTCACAAACCGGTACTAAAGGGCTAACCTTTAATACCGGTTTGTCCTTTAGTACCGGTTTGTGCCACGAACCGGTACTAAAGGGGTCTGACCTATAGTACCGGTCTGTGAAACAAACCGGCACTATAGGGTA
>NC_041392.1:10081870-10089035 GCF_002162155.2 Triticum dicoccoides
GTGTCGCCATTTCAGTTCTGAAAAAATCAAAAGAAAATGATAAAAACTTCAAAAAATAAAATCCTTCGAGAGGTAGTTATATTACTACATCTACTAGTTAGGAAAATTTTAAAACTTAAATTTGGACATGTTTTGCAAAAAGTGTAGGGAAAATGTAAAACGACTATAACTTTTGCATACGATGTCGGAAAAAAACGTATAATATATCAAAAAATTCAGCACGAAAATCCGCATCCGATGGAGACCGCCCAAGGCTTGTTTGCAATTTTCTAGAATTCTCAAATTCCAAAAGAAAAAAAAGATATGGTCAAATTTAAGTTTTTTTTAAATTTTTTTGTTAAATCTGGTCAAACTACTTATTCAAGAAGTATTAATGTTACTACATAATTATTCAAGAATATTAGTGTTACTAAATAATTATTTCAATTTTTTGAATTTTGGTCAAATCTGGTCAAACTATGGTCAAACTGTGGTCAAACTATGGTCAAACTTATTCAAGAAATATTAGTGTTACTAAATAATTACTGTTTTTTAGAATAATAGTTTCAAACTCAAACAGTGAAATGTGTGACTTCATGCTCAAGCTAAACTCCCGAGGGTTAATAGGATTGGCATCTTACTATTGTCAGGAAAACAACAAGTGCAGACTTGGAAACGAGGAAGAATAGAACCTGAAAATTAAGTGTGCTTGGGTTGGAGTAGTGAGAGGGATGGGTGACCGGTCGAGAAGTTAGATGATTTGGAATGAGTGATCCACACTTGAGCAGTTAAAAGAGGTGATTAGAGACTAAATCACCAAATAATTCAGAAAAATTAAAAATTGAAAAAATAAAAAAATTTCCAATTTTTTTTTAAAAAAATCAAAAAAATACCTTTAGTACCGGTTGGTAACACCAACCGGTACTAAAGGTCCCCCATACCAGGGCGCGAGCTCACGCCACGTGGTGGCACTTTAGCGCCGGTTCGTGCCGAACCGGTACTAAAGAGGGGGGGCCTTTAGTGCCCACCAATTAGTGCTGGTTATGGAACCGACACTAAAGGCCCTTACGAACCTGTTTTAAAGCTCCGCTTTCTACTAGTGATGGTAGTCCTTGGCATTGCTACCATTACTGCAGGGCTAGCTAGAAGCCTTGAAGTACTGAAGCACTGAGAGGGAGGTGGAGAAAAATAGACAGAGAAGCACGTGTATTGCAGAGATGGATGGATGGATGAAGGTGATGTACATGAGGCTGGGAATTCTTTATAATGCCTGCAATGGGGTATCATAAATGCAGTATGCAGGTGTGGTCCTGAATATGTGTACTATCGGTGTCCAGTAAATGCTGAATGCTCAATTTGGATCTCTACATATTAATGCTCTCTCTATGTTCCAGAAACACACGGATGCTCACTATAGATCTTATTGTAGTAACACACATCTTATTTATATGAATCCATTAATGCAACGTAGCTTGATCACGGATATCCCAAATGATTTGTGTGCACTGAATGCCCATACATATGTGGATACTCATTTTGGTACGTCTTATTTGCATTGGTGTTTTCTAAACATCATTTTGTATAACTGATTTGTTACTTCTACATCGCTTTGGGGGCTGATTATATTTGCCCTCATCAAGTCTATGATTGCTCATTTTTTCTTTCCAATTTTTGAGTAGTTACAGATAATTCTAAGGGAGCAGTCACTTAGTTAACTTGGCCACAGAATAATTTTTTTTGTTAAAATATCAAAAAATTATATTTTATATTTTTGTTTTTCCAAGTCGATTATTGTCTGATGGGTTGACTTTTACAACAGTTGTATTCCCCTAGTTAAAAATCACAACTTATTTTAGGGATTAAACGATGCCAGCCGAACTAACATATCATCCGTATGCACTGTCAAAAAATATGCATGTTTACTGCCCACCACCTAAGAAAATCAAAAAAAATGTTGTCGATACCAAGACGTCACAATATGGGTTAATTCAGTTTCGCTTCTCGTTACTACTACTTAGGGCATCTCCAGCCGCGCCCCCAGGAAGGCCTTCCCAGGCGTTTTTCTTTTGCGCCGGCGCCGAAAAATCGGTCCAGTCGCGTCCCCAGGAGCCCGATTTTCGCCGGCTTGGGCCGAAAACAGCGCCGGCGGACCAAGGCCGAACCCGGCACGCTGGGGGGCGCCCGGGCGAACTGTTTTGGCGCGAAACAGCCGCGGGCCCGCCGCGTCAGCGACTCTACCCTCTTCTCGGCCCTTCGTCGTCCTCATCGCCTCGTTTCCCGCGGCGAATCAATGCCAAAGCTGCCGCGCTGCCGTGCCGGTCAGCCTGCGCCATTGATGCCTCACGAGCGGCGCAGTGAAGACCGGATGACGCGCGTCCCTCGCCCTCCCTCGCCCGCCACGCGTACTCACGGCGGCTCACGCACGGGCGGCGCCTCGGCCTATATAAGACGCGCCCCAGAGCACTCGGCGACTCGTACTCTCTCGCCGTCGTCGTTCCTCCCTCGCCTCTCTCTCACCGTCGTCGTTCCTCCCTCTCCTCTCTCTCGCCATCTCCAGCACCCATGGCCGAGCGCTTCCCAGGCGACGGCGCGGCGGCGAACGGCTTCGGCCGCCGCCATCTTCACGAGAGCGAGGCTCGCCTCCTTTTCGAGGCCGAGTACCCGGTCCCGCCGGACATGCGGGTACCCGGGGCGTGGAGGATCAGCGCCGGCGGCGTGCCGGTGCCCCCGATACCCACCGGCGCGGCGCGGCGTGCGGAGATCGCACGCATCCACTCGTCCCTGCCGCGTGCGGCGAGGGAGGGGCCACGGTACGTCCCCAACAGCCCGCTCTGGGAGCCCTACTTCCGCCGCCGTCACGCCGAGCAGCTCGAGGCCACCAACGGCGTCGAGCCCTCCGGCAGGCTCAACGCCGTCGACCGGCGTCGGTGGTGGGGCGTGCCCGAGCGCACGTTGGAGGCCGTCCTCGAGTACATCGAGGGCGGCAACACGCCGCGTCTCGAGTACCCCTCTCCCCCGTCCTTCACATGCCGCAGGGGAAGCTCCTGGACCCCGAGGCGCATGGAGACCGGGGGGTCCTCCTCCTCGTCCGGCGGCTCCCCCTGCCTCCACCTCCGCCCCATCAAGCCGGAGCCCCAGGGCGCGCCTGTCAGCGCGCGCACCCGCAGCTCCGGCGTCCGCATCGACGACAACGCCTCCGCCACCGGCCGCTTCGTCCTCGTCGAGCCCATGCCGGAGCCCGGCCTCCCCGTGGAGTACGAGGAGATAGCCCGGCGTGGCTTCTCCGACGAGGACACCCTGCGGTGGGCGCGGGACGACTACCTCCGCGATGAGATGGTCCGGCAGCGCCGGGCCCTGGAGGAGATCGCCGCCCGCAAGGGTGGGCGCGAGGACGAGCACGGCATCGTGGTCCTCAGCGACAACGACGACGATGACGCCCCCGGACCGTACCCGCCGCGCCAACCGGGGGAGGGATGCAGCAGGGACGGCGGAGGCGTCGGCGGGGGCGACGACGACGACGACGACGCCGACGACGGTGACTACACGCGGTTCTACCGCCTCCTCGGCATGTAGAACTGCGTGGGCGGGCGGCGAGGCGGGCGGCGAGGGAGACGGCGGGGGTAGCCCGCGGTAGTTTTTCCCTTTTTTTGTAAAGTATGTTTAAATTTAAATGAACTCGCAGATGTTTGCGTTAAATTTGAGTCGTGTTTGTGCCGTATTTAACTTTTTTAAAATCCCGTGGGGGGCCGCGACTGGGGGGCACCACGCCCCCAGTGCGCGGTTTAGCGCCGGTGCGTCCTCAGGGGGCGATTTTTTGCCCCTCTTGGGGGGCCAACGGCTGGAGATGCCCTTAGTAGGAAGGAAAAGAGCTAGTGATCATAAGGAGGTAACCTGTATCATAGGTACATGATGCACACGTACATGCCAGATATGATATATAGACAGAGTTAATTATGATTATCACTCAATAATTTTTCTTTATGGATATCCAAATTTATGTTCAGAATCAACATTTCTACGTCATTCTTTTCTGGGGATTTTTTTACTTAGTAATCACATGGATATTTAGAACTTTCTTGTGCTAATTATGTACTCTCTTTAGCGTATGTTACAATGCATGGTTTTCTCGGTTACTTTAGAAAAGGCATGTCTTTCTCTATTCCAAACTTCTCATAGATGCAGTTAGGTTTCGTAAAAGTTTACAATGTCAGCCAACATGAAAAAGGATAAAAGTATCATCATTTGCACATTTTTTTAACCTGCTTCGCTATTTATATTTATATGGATATTCACTTTGCGATTTATATTTTCCCAATTCGCTACACAAGCGCAGAACAAAAGTTTGAGAAAATAAATGCAAACTGTGTAAAACAAAATGTGTAGGCACAAAATTAAAAATATAGTCTAACTCTGAACATGCCTATATAACCTCTTATTTGCATACGTTCTTTTAAACATAGCATGGACAGGGAGTCATTTCGCGAACCACATTACATTATAATAAATGAATTTGTTTTTTCTCGGTCACAGGGTAACTGTTATTTCTATGTCGACCAGTTGTAGCTTGAAAGAAAGTGTCATAAAACAATTATGTTACTCCCTCCTCCTCCATAATCTAGTGCGTATAGATTTTTCTAAAAGTCAAACTTTCCAAACATTGAGCAAGTTTATAGAAAAACTATTTATATCTACAATAGCAAATATATTTAACATGAAACTACATCTTATGATGAATCTAATGATATATATTTGTCATTCTAGATGTAAATGTTTTTCTTCACAAATTTGGTCAAACTTTGTGAGGTTTGACTTTTAAAAAAATCACTATACTACGGAAAGGGGGTAGAATATTTTTTGTATAGAAGTGTGCAACACACGTTTTGACAAACTCTAAGATTAATGTTGGATATTATTTCTTAGAAAATTAACTATCTAATTCTCGTTAAACAAAGAATCAATAGTCTAGGAAAATGCGAGCACCATTGTCAAGTCTAGGACTTGAAACCTAGATGGGCTGGGGATATCATTGTCCTCCTAACCATTCAACCAAAGTTTGGTTCCTGTTGGTTCTCACACATGTTGACGGTCGTGTGCATCGGTATCAAGTTCTATTTCTGTCGGAATTTCCTTTGACAAGCCGGCTACTAGAGTTATCGTTACCCTAGAAAATGTTGCCCTGGTTCAAAAAAAATTCAAATTCAAATCATCCAAATTTCAAGTAAGATATACATGATATTATTGACAAAAATATTGTCATGGCCTCTTGGATACACATGATTTTTTGCTAGAGAAGGTCGAGGAATTGAATTCCGTATGCCCACCAATTTTTTGCGTTGTTACTTTGGCTGCCCATCGGGGACGAAGCTCTAGTATGGACACTGGGCTCAATTGACCCCAATGCCTTCCAGTATTTGAAGCTAGTACGTCAATCAAAGTTGCGTTTGACCCCAGCCCAAAAAATTAGTTGACCCCAGCCCACCAGCTAATTGTCCAATTGTTTAGTCTCAGCTCATACAATCCGTAAATTCTAGCAAAAATAAAAAAAGTTATCGTGGCGTACAGCTCCAGCACACAAGGCCCAATGCATAAGACGTGCTTAGCCGCTTAGGGTTACAGTCTTTACACACGTACACGTTGACGTTTAGTCTCCAATTCCTTTAGATCTACGCGAAGTCGTGAACAACCAGCCGACACATGCCTCTTCGTCTCTTCGCCATCGTCAGGTCGCCGTCTCATCGCCTTCGCCTATTCTTTTCCCCACCCCAACTCTCCATCCCTAATCCCCAATTTCGAACGGTGACAAACAAGGCGATCCCTAATCTCCAAGGGTGATGCCGGCCAGCCGGTCGCTGCCGCCGCATAATCTGTAATCTCCCTGAGTGTTGGTTGCCCACTTGGCACATGCCCTCCCCGTCGGCAGTCCCGAGGCAGGTACGCCCAGGTCCCTGGGTACGCCAATATCTTTCTCGGTTTCTCTTGGTCTCACGCACCAACAACTAATTCTCTCTGGATGGCTAATTACTAAGTTTTGGTTTATGATTTTGTTGCAGCTAGGAGGCTAGGACTAGAAGGATATGGACAGATTTCTGCTGAAACGAATGGCACCAGAGACTGATCTGGCAGGGATTTTAAGGCCAGTTAGACTAAGGCAAGATCACACATCAAATATTGGTACTACTACTATTATGATACCAATTATATCATTGGCTCTGTGCATATTTTCGCTCTTTATGTTGCCCTTTACCATTGCCTACGGGGGGACTGTAACACCATGATCATCTTTTAATAAAACTCCTATATTCAACGCAAAAAAATGTTATCCTTGGATGTTATTTCTATTGTGTTATAGTGGGCATTTTTTTGGTTTTTCCTCTTTATATTGCTCTCAGCGTGAGTCACGCCATAGCCTGTGCTATAGTGGGCATTGGTTGCCCCAGTGACAATTTTTTCTAGTTTCGTCCCTGCCGTCGGATCTTCGTGCTTGAAAAGACTGCACCCATAGAGGCAACGAGAGAGATAAAAGACTTCAAAACATCAGAAGAACACACTGACAACATGATTTCAAGAGCCAATTTTAAAGATATGTTCCACAGGGAGGGACCGATGGTATCATTTCTAGCCTTTGAAGCAAAAAAGACGGATGACCCCGAACAAGTCTCCAATTATCATAGCAAAATAAAGAATTTATTCGAAACCATGCATGTTATTATATCAACAGACAAATCCAGACTAAAGTTTATTATTATTATTAAGAGTACAATTAATTTCACATAAACATATTTTCTCAGATAAAAACAAACATTATATACTCGAGAAACATCACCTCTGGTGCTACCAAGGCAGTGTTCAATTTAACCAGCATGCACATTTCACTGTTTTCATTGACCAGAGCCCCCACTCCACGCATATCGACAAGCTCGGAGTCCCGCTCATCGATATGATCGTATGCCATATCCCCACAACTGGCGAGCTCATTGGACCGTAGCCCGTCCTCGTCGCCTCGGTAATCCCTGATCATGGCATCACATATGTTGAGGACGCTCACCACAGTCATAATTCGCCTCACACAAACTAAGGACACGCATTGGCACCGTGCCCTTCTTGCTTCATGTGTCTGTTGTCTTGGCGCACCCATTTCGTCCACCGCCGTCCGTTTGTGTCGGCGCGGACAGAAAAATCGGCCCAA
>NC_041392.1:10089525-10092695 GCF_002162155.2 Triticum dicoccoides
GATTTCGTCCGCCTGCCGACCCATTTCCGGCCCATTTTTGAGCCGGATTTGCGTCGGTGGAGACAAAAGACGGACGCGCGCGCGCTCACCCTCTCTCCTTCCCGGGCGCGTTGGTCGGTGGCACATTGGCTTCTCCACATCAAACAACACACCCTCGCCCGCCTGCTTCATCGCCGACGCCACCGGTCATTTTTTCCAATAGAAAAAGGATACATAGATAGTTCTATCATACACAGATAAAAAAAAGGCCAACTACTCGTCGCTTTCCGACTCCGACTCGGTAATGTCCTCCTATGACGTCTAAATGTAGGCGTCAGCGTGCTGCTGGTCTTCAAAGTCCCACCCCGACGTTTCTCGTAGCTTCAGTTTCAGTTGAGCGGCCTGCTTGCGCGCACGCTTGTCCTCCCGATAGACGGCTCGCTCCGTCCTCCTCACCTCCTCCCTCCTCCTTTGCTTGTAGAATTGGCGCTCATTGACGATGTCCTGCAGAAAGCGTTCGCGCCACACCACCATGGCTTCCATGTCCATCTCGGTGATGGCGAGGCGACGCTGCCGCCTCCGGTGGACACGACGATCCTCGTCGGTGAAAAGCCGCGGGAGAGGCGCGAGATCCTGCGCCGCTGGCTCGACACGTCAGGAAAATTAATATCCCAACGAGGCCTCAGGAGGCACCACGCCGCCGCGTCGTGCGCGCGGGCCGACTCCTCTGCGGTGTTGAAGGTGCCGAGGATGAGGCATTTCTCACCAAACCTGATCTCGGAGGAGAAGGCACCGGAGCGGCGCTCACGGACTCCGCGAAAACTCGAAGCGCCCAGGCGGCGCATCGACATGGTGGCGCAAAGACGGCGAGGCTAGTGATAGGGGGCGAGACAAGTGGGCGGCGGACAGAGTGTGGAGGGAGCGCCTTCTTATAACGAGCGCCAGCCGCGGCGCGCGCGCGAACCTTTCCCGCGCGCTGGAGCGCCGAAACCAGCGCGCGCTAGGCCACTTTTCCCCCACGCGTGCGAACCTTTCCCGCGCGCTGGAGCGCCAAAACCAGGGCGACGGCATGGCAGCTGGCATGATCAAAAGCGCGTGCGGTCATGAAATGGGTCGGCCCGTTGGGCGCACTACCGACCCAAATCTAAAAGAGGGCGGACGGCGGGTGGGCGACAGACCCAAACGTACAAAAAGCGGACAACAACGCCGTCCGTCTGAGTCGGTCCGTTGAAATTGCTCTTAGGAGTGAACCTCTGTCTCCCGTAGGGCCCCATGTGTTTGACAACACATGGGGTGGCCTGTTCAGCACGCCAGTGTGAAAAATCATGACACAGGCATGAGGTAATAGTTAGTGGTCTACTCCCTACGCCTGGGAGTTATCACATCATAGGAGTAGGTAGCTCCAGTAGATAAGTTTCCCTATATTGGATAAAGATCAATGGAACGCCTCGTAGGTGTGAGTAGCGAGTTGCCAAATATATATGTTATACGGAATTAAATTATAGGAATCCTGCTAGCTGAGCAACTGTGATTTTCCTTTTGAGAAGTAAGGAAATGGAATAGGGAGAAGATTTTGCATTTTAGAATAAAGAATCTGCTCAAGATGCTCTATAATATTTCCTGACTTGGGCACATCATTGTTTTCTTTTATTTGAGACGCAGATTGGAGCACATCATTTGCTGGTAATTAAGCAGATGCATGATGCATGCCAACATGATACTTGGGAAAATAACAAGACTACACTTCCTACAGTAATACAGATTCACGCGTAAGGTCAAGTCTAAAAAGATGTATCGGGATCAGCTTCCATTTCATATACTCCATGGTGGAATATGATGTCACGCTTGTTATCAAGGTTTTGGATCGGGAGTGAACAGTGGACTAGACAAACCAGTGTGCCAGGGTGGTCCAATAGTAGAAATCTTTACATAAATTTATTTATTTTCAAAGAAATAATTTTTCTACTACACTATATACATGCTGTGGGGAAAATTCAGGGTGGTCCATGTCCACCCCCTAGCTAAGCCACTACGAGTGGACCTTTTCTCTAAAGGGGCACCAAAATTCGAGGTTACTAAGGTAACCACGAAATACAAAAAAAATCAGACGAAATTAGAAATCATTTTTAAGTTGATATAGACAGTTATTTATCTTTACCTAATAATAAAGTATAGAGTGCTTCTACCCGTTCACCATCATCCAAATTACCCTCGAAGTTGGCGAGAATTACCCACTAATGCCACCTGTAAGTGGCAAAAATAATTCGCTTTTTTCCACGCTGGTTCAATATGAAGCTATCTTCTTATGTGACACAAGTACATGCGTATCCCACCGGCTAGAGGTTCGATCCCATGTTCTCCCCATTCTATCTCCCTTTTCTCTCTTGTTGTTAGAGGGTTGATTGCGCCAGCCCAGCACGGCCTTCAACTCTCTTTCTTTCCTTTCTTACAGACGGTTTTTCTTTCTTTCGGCTTTATTTCGAAATACTCTAATTATTTCTATGCATTAAAGAAATGTTAAACTTCTCTACAAAAAATATTTCCACCATATATAAACAAATGGGTTGTGTGTATGGAAAGCAAAATTAGGAAAATAATAACGTAAGTATCTGTTTTTTTTTGAAAAAAAATTAAGCATGCATTTAAATAAATTTCAATGTGTACAAAAATTGTTTATGATGTATACAAAAATATACAATATGTTTAGAACAAAGTAGACATAAAAAAGTATATGTTTTCAAAAATATTAATCATGTATTTGGACGATGTTAACCGTGTACATAAAAATGATCATGATGTACACAAGAAATATAGAATGCGTATAGGAAAATTGGAAATCAAAAAACTTATGGTCGAAAAAAGTTGAAAACTAAATTGGAAAAATGTTATACTTGTATATCTAAATGTTTGTCATGTATACAAAAAAATACTGTGTTTATGGAGAATATAGAGATAAACAAAATATTTTACCAAATGTTAATTATTTACTTAAAAAATGTAATAATTTATTTTTAAATTTCTAAATGTGATATAAAATGTTTCTGGTATATACAAAAAATTTATAGTGTATATGAGCAAACGTAGACATAAAAAATATAAGTTCTCAAAAATATTAATTATATATTTAGAAAATGTTAAACATGTATATAAAAATTATTCTTGGTGTATAAAAAATGTAGAAAGAAAACGAA
>NC_041392.1:10093846-10097137 GCF_002162155.2 Triticum dicoccoides
AAATGTAAAAAAAAGTCCAATGATAAAAATGGAAAAAAATCCGCGATCCAGCTGATTGACCGTGAAATAGAAACTAGACCCAATGGCTCCATCAATAAAATATTCTCCCGACAAAAATCTGTGTGGACTCATCTGTACGGCCGATGCCTCCTCCTCTGCTTCGATCCTGCTGTCCTACCAATGGCCGCCGATCACGATTATTTGTCACTGAATGTGCTTTCCCACCTGCATGGCCATCGGTGAACCACAAAGTGTCACAAGGGCGGCCTAATTTATTTTTCTATATGCTACAACAAAAATACCTCTCATGTTTAGTTGGACAGTAAATTTTTTAAAGGGAGATTGAAGCTGAAGTTTGTCAACCACGGATGTGGAGCTGGTCGAGACTGGTGGCTAGATGACAAAGGCTCCGCTTGGCAAGGAAAGATTTGCATTGAGCTAAGACTCATGACTAATTGATATAATCTAAGAGATGATGAACCAAGAAAATTATATTAGAAATAAGTTGGATGTTATTTGCATTATTCTATTTTGAGGAGTAAAATTATTTTTTAGGAATTAGACAATCAAACTATTGTTATGATTTCTTGAACTGGCCACATAGGCCACATAAATTATGAAATTACTTTTCATTGACGGAATTTCGTTTGTGAAGATAGCATAGGGGCAACCGATCAATGTCCCCGGTAATGAGTACTCAATCACATCATGTTTGGTAGTACTACTGTATGGGTGTTCTACATAAAAGCAAATGTAAGTCGACAACATTATAATTATTAATTTTGTCCATTATATTGCAAAGTAAAGGATATCTATGTGGTCAAAAAAATTTAGATCAATATTGCACCGCTATATGTCTTTTTTTCAAATTTAAATCCTGTTCAAGTTTATACTGCTTTTCTTACTACTCCTAATAAATGATCAGAACAAGGAAGCTTGCAGTTCTGTAGGGGAAGACCGATCCTTGACGAGCATTTCTAGCGTGACACAGATAAATAATATTGGATGGAGCGGCTCGACGACCTCCTCATGTACGCTGCCGGACGCTGGCTGCATCCGATGACACCGGAGCAAGGTAGTGGTGTCGTGTAAGTTCATTTTAGATGCTAAGGACTATTATGCACAACTTAGTACTATTCTCTTGAAAGATAAACTATTTTGCCTGACATGCATACTTGCGATTATGTAGACTTAACATGTTTTTACACAGGTGCAGATTACGAACGCTAATTATTTGCACATATAGTACGGTTGCACATGTCTTTTTTTTGTCCTGATAAGTTATAAAAAATATAACTATTAAAGTATCTTTAATACACATAAATTTTTATAGTAAAAAATAATGTGGATGTTTCCTGCACGACAAAGATCTCATATAAACAAATGATTATGTATGTGATATACATATGTGTAGCAAGGATAGAAAGTACAATAAACTTTCAAGCACATTAATCTGAAAAGAAATCCTCTTATGATTTTCTTTGCACAAATATGATTGTGAAATACGATTAATCTATCACACAACTCCAATTCAATCGTGAAAGATTTTCTTTAAGAATTTATTGGTTAATACAAGAATATAAAATACAAATAACCTATGGTGCTTAGCGTAATCAAGAATTGCAGAAATCAAACTTTGATATATTGTTTGCTACAGTGTTACATACTACTTCTCCAAATAATTCTTTTTAGTCTGCATATAAGATTTGCCTGAAGTCAAACTTCATAAAGTTTGAGCATATTTATATTAAAAAATATTAACATGTACAATACTAAAGTCACAGAGTATAAAATTAAAATTCATGCCGCATTTAATGATATTGATTACACATTGAGAATATTGATATTTTTTCTGTAAGTTGGTCAAACTTTACGTTGTTTTACTTCAAATAAATCTTCTATACAGAGTAAAATATCTGGCGGGAGTATTTAATATTAGAAGTGCTAGCCCGTGCTGATGCACGGGTTGATGACTAGTAGATTATTAACTATCAAAGTCATATGGCCCTAGCAAGACATTGTTCAGGCTGCCCAGCTTGATCAACTCCTCGTTATCGTTGATAACTGTCTGGCTTTCCATGGGAAGCTCATGCCGGCAGTCGCTGACATGGTCAGTCGCCTTCTCCACACACTCGGGCAGTTCAAAGAACCACGGGCCGTCGGCGTCGCCCATGGGGACATGGAAGTCCCTGAGCATGGCGTCGCAGAGGCCGAGGGTACCGATAGCAGCATCGTAATCCACCTGGCAATACCTGAGGCCGAGCGCCTCCTCCGTACCTTTCTTGGCTTTCTGGAGTGCTTCCTTCACCTTGCCGCCGGCAGCCGCCACGTGGATCTTGAGGATGTCAACGGCGACGAGCGACAGGTCGCGGAGGTCCTTGGACTCAGAGCTCCTTTTGTCGGACCGGAGAGTCTGCACGCAGAATTCCTGGGTGACGTTCAGGTGCTTGTTGCGGCAGCTGCTCGAAGCATTCTTGCAGGTTTCTACCACGAGGTCTACCACCTTGACCTTGTCGCTGCGCCGCCGGCATGTGCGCCGATGCACACAAAAAGGAGCATGATTGCAACCAAGAAGGCAGCGGTCGCCCGTGTGGTTGCCATTGCTGCAAGGATAGCTGCAATTGTATTGTAGGCTTTGTAGCTGAGAGAGAGGTGAAGATGAATTGATAGTCAGATTTTGTAGTGCAAAGATGGAGGTGGTGTACGGTTCTTGTGACATCTATATAGTGCAGCAGCAGGTTCATAAATCCAATGCAGCTTAGTCACGGATATCCAAATAATTAGTATTTCAGACACTATATGCACAGATATGTGTTGGAAAAATGAGCAAATTACTACGAGATTTAA
The DNA here is from genome assembly GCF_002162155.2 of Triticum dicoccoides. Lineage (NCBI taxonomy): Eukaryota > Viridiplantae > Streptophyta > Magnoliopsida > Poales > Poaceae > Triticum > Triticum dicoccoides. The sequence goes on from NC_041392.1 coordinate 10,096,694, forward strand.
TACGAATAAATAGGAAATAGATCATGACAGCAATAGCAGAGATTAAACTAATCATGCGAACTAGCATACTAGATGAACAGATCACATCTAGGGCATATACTAGAAACATGAGTTCTACCACGATCTCGAACAAGAAAGATAAAATAACATACGGTGCCGCGGGTGAAGCACCGACGGCGTTGACGTTGTCGCCCATGTCGTCGAGGATGAGGTTGCCGAGGTCGGGGAAGAAGTCGTCGTTCGCGAAGTCGTCGCTGCCAGCAGTCGCGCGAGTGCGCTCCCCAAAAACCTGATCGCCCCTCTCCCATACAGGATCACGAGAGGCGGGGTTCTAGAGGCCTGCTGTCCCTTCTCCCGATGCACGCCGAAACGAGGGATGGAGAAGACTTGCTTGGCGGCGCAATGATCTGGAACGGTGGTCAGAAACCATACGAAGCGGCGACG
>NC_041392.1:10098055-10115590 GCF_002162155.2 Triticum dicoccoides
GGCGTGGCGTGGCGTGGCGAGGCGAGCGAGGAGGAGGAGCGCGCGTGTAGGTCTCCTCTTCTCATGCTCATACAAGTGGTAGAAGAGCTCACCTTATAAAGAGGTGCAACTCTCTCTCAACTTCCGGGGTGGGACTAAACTTTAGTCTCACCCACTCCACTCACATGTGTGCATGAATGGGCCAAGAGAATTTCAGAATTTTAGTTGGGCTTTGGGCCAAAGGCCTACTAGCAAAATTCCAACAATCCCCCACAAAGTCTCATTGGCACATCTCATCATTTAGTTCCAAAACATTGTTTATATATCGGTGCTTAGTGGAGACTGTGAAGTTGAACTTCCACTTAAAGATTTATGCTACACTAGATCACAACTTGAATAGTGGACTATGCCTTGAACTACAAGTTTTCTGCGAAACTAGTTTCACACAAATTCTTGACCGATAGTGGGCTGCCGTAAGGCTTCCCCGCGGGTGGAGCGTATACGCCGTACTCCAGGGCATTTTCATGAATTTATTAGAGAACACCCAATTCTCACAGACTGCGACGTTAACAGTCAAATTCATATAGGTGTGTTCCTCAGAAGATGTTCTGCAGGACAACATCTCTGCTTACCCGAATAAGCCACTTGGAACACATTAAGATAAGTATCAACCTGCCATGCAGATCAGGAGAGTATTGCATCTTCACGGAGTGGGATAGTTAATATAGGGATACTCTCCTCCCAGCTGACCAACAGCTTGTCTCCCACTTCTACTTCACGGGATCTCCGATCACATAGAGTGGGTTACCACTATGGACAACTCATGCGGTGGGTCTCAAACCCATCTCCATCGATGCATTATCTATCACATTATGTGATAGACCCTTTGTGAAGGGATCTGTCATGTTTTTCGATGTTTGGATATAATCCAACGTAATAACTCCGGAGTTCCTCAATTTTCTGACAGATTTTTGTCTCCTCTTCACATGTCTTGAGGACTTCATATTGTCCTTCGAACTGTTTATCTTGACAATCACAGTTTGATTATCATAGTTCATCAGGATAGGGGGTATTGGTTTTTCAACCATAGGTAAGTCCATCAAGAGTTCACGAAGCCACTCTGCTTCAACAGTGGTAGTGTCTAATGTTGTGAGTTCTGCTTCCATAGTTGACCTCGTTAAGATGGTCTGCTTGCAAGACTTCCAGGAAACAGCGCCACCACCAAGTGTAAAAACATAACCACTCGTGGGCTTTATCTCATAGCATTAGATATCCAGTTTGAGTCACTATAACCCTCCAGTACCCTTGGATACCCGGTGTAGTGAATCCCATAACTCGCGGTGCCTTTCAAATAGCGAATAACTCTCTCAAGAGCATGCCAATGATCATCTCCCGGTTTTGACACAAACCGACTCAGCTTGCTCACAGCAAATACATAAGCGAGCCAATAATCTAAGAATACCTCAGTTGATCTCTAGCAATCCGTCGATTCTTTCGAAGCAACACACTAGCATCATATGGAGTTGGAGAAGGTGTGCAGTCCCTATACCCAAAACGACTCAAGACCTTTTTCACATAGTGAGACTGAAGTAGTGTGATCCCACCATTCTCATCTCTCAACAGCTTGATGTTTAAGATAACATCAGCTACTCCTAGATCCTTCATCTTAAAACAGTGAGATAAGAAATCCTTAACCTCCTTGATTAAATCAAGTTTGGTTCCAAAGATCAATATGTCGTCGACATGCAGACAAAGAATAACTCCTTCACCCCCACCATAGCGATAGTACACGCACTTGTCACCATCGTTTACTACAAAGCCGGTAGCAGTTAATGTCCTTTAGAACTTCTCATGCCAGTCCTTAGGAGCTTGTTTAAGGCCATATAAAGACTTTAATAACTTGCACACCTTTCCTTCCTGACCAGGTACTACAAAACCATCTGGCTGATCCATGTAAATTTTCTCCTTCAACTCTCCATTGAGGAAAGCCGTCTTGACGTCCATTTGATGAACGAGAAGACCATATGAGGCAGCTAGTGATAGTAGCACCTGAGTTGTGGTCAGTCTAGCCACGGGTGAGTAAGTATCAAAGAAGTATTCACCTTCTTTCTGGGTATAACCCTTAGCCACAAGCCGTGCCTTGTTCTTTTCAATCGTACCATCAGGTCTAAGATTCTTCTTGAACACCCACTTACATCCTAAAGGTTTGCACCCATAAGGACGGCCAGTGATCTCCCAGGTTCCGTTAGCTAAGATGGAATCCATCTCGCTACGTACAGCTTCCTTCCAGTAGTCAGCATCAGGAGATGCATAGGCTTCTGAAATAGTCCTGGGTGTGTCATCCACGAGGTACACAATGAAATCATCACCAAAGGACTTTGCAGTCCTCTGTCTCTTACTCCTCACAGGAGTTCCATTGTCACCCTCAACAGGATTCTCAACGTGTTCCATTGCAATGGTGGGTTCAGGAATTACAGTGAATTCCTCACTAGATGGAGTAGGTATCTCCTGATTTGATGAACTCGACATATCCTTCATAGGAAATATGTCCTCAAAGAAAGTTGCATCATTCGACTCCATAATCGTACCAACATGCATGTTGGATACCTCAAATTTTATTATCAAAAATCTATAGCCGATGCTATGAAAAGCATAGCCCAGAAGAACACAATCCATGGTTTTTGGTCCAAGCTTGCGCTTCTTGGGAATTGGTATATTGACTTTCTCCAAACAACCCCAAGTACGTAGGAAAGAGAGTTTCAACCTTTTTTTCCCATTCCTCAAATGGAGTCATGGTCTTATGCTTTGTGGGAACTCGGTTTACGACATGACACGCAGTCATTAGCGCCTCCCCCCACCATTCCTTGGATAGACCCGAAGTGTCTAACATGGTGTTAACCATATCAGTTAGAGTTCGGTTCTTTCTTTCGGCTACCCCATTTGACTGGGGTGAGTAGGGAGGCGTCCTCTCATGGATTATACCATGTTCCGCACAAAACAGATCAAATTCGTTGGAAAAATACTCTCCACCACGATCATACCTAAGCCGTTTAATTTTTCGATCAAGTTGGTTCTCTGCCTCAGCTTTATAGTTTTTGAAGAAAGTAAAAGCCTCATATTTTGATTTCAGAAGATACACATAACAATTTTTGAGGAACGTAGCAATAATTCAAAATTTTCCTACGTGTCACCAAGATCAATCTATGGAGTCATCTCACAACGAGGGAGGAGTGGATCTACATACCCTTGTAGATCGCGCGCGGAAGCGTTCAAGAGAACGGGGTTGATGGAGTCGTACTCGTCGTGATCCAAATCACCGATGATCCTAGCGCCGAACGGACGGCACCTCCGCGTTCAACACACGTACGGAGCAGCGACCTCTCCTCCTTCTTGATCCAGCAAGGGGGGGAGGAGAGGTTGATGGAGATCCAGCAGCACGACGGCGTGGTGGTGAAAGTAGCGGGATTCCAACAGGGCTTTGCCAAGCGCTGCGGGAGGAGGGAGATGTGTCATGGGAGGGAGAGGGAGGCGCCAGGGCTTAGATGAGGCTGCCCTCCCTTCCCCCCACTATATATAGGGCCAAGAGAGGGGGGGCGCAGCCTTGGCCCTTCCTCCAAGGAAGGGTGCGGCCAGGGAGGAGTCCTTCCTCCCCAAGGCACCTAGGAGGTGCCTTCCCCTTTTAGGACTCTTCCTTTCCCTTATCTCTTGGCGCATGGGCCTCTTGGGGCTGGTGCCCTTGGCCCATATAGGCCAAGGCGCACACCCCTACAGCCCATGTGGCCCCCCGGGGCAGGTGGACCCCCTTGGTGGACCCCCGGACCCCTTTCGGCACTCCCGGTACAATACCGATAATGCGCGAAACTTTTCCGGCGACCAAAACAAGACTTCCCATATATAAATCTTTACCTCCGGACCATTCCGGAACTCCTCGTGACGTCCGGGATCTCATCCGGGACTCCGAACAACTTTCGGGTTACCACATACTAATATCTCTATAACCCTAGCGTCACCGAACCTTAAGTGTGTAGACCCTACGGGTTCGGGAGACACGTAGACATGACCGGGACGACTCTCCGGCCAATAACCAACAGCGGGATCTGGATACCCATGTTGGTTCCCACATGTTCCACGATGATCTCATCGGATGAACCACGATGTCAAGGACTTAATCAATCCCGTATACAATTCCCTTTGTCCATCGGTACGATACTTGCCCGAGATTCGATCGCCGGTATCCCGATACCTTGTTCAATCTCGTTACCGGCAAGTCTCTTTACTCGTTCCGTAACACATCATCCCGTGATCAACTCCTTGATCACATTGTGCACATTATGATGATGTCCTACCGAGTGGGCCCAGAGATACCTCTCCATTTACACGGAGTGACAAATCCCAGTCTGGATTCGTGCCAACCCAACAGACACTTTCGGAGATACCTGTAATGTACCTTTATAGCCACCTAGTTACGTTGTGACGTTTGGCACACCCAAATCACTCCTACGGTATCCGGGAGTTGCACAATCTCATGGTCTAAGGAAATGATACTTGACATTAAAAAGCTTTAGCATACGAACTACATGATCTTGTGCTAGGCTTAGGATTGGGTCTTGTCCATCACATCATTCTCCTAATGATGTGATCCCGTTATCAACGACATCCAATGTCCATGGTCAGGAAACCGTAACCATCTATTGATCAACGAGCTAGTCAACTAGAGGCTTACTAGGGACATGGTGTTGTCTATGTATCCACACATGTATCTGAGTTTCCTACCAATACAATTCTAGCATGGATAATATACAATTATCATGAACAAGGAAATATTATAATAACTAATTTATTATTGCCTCTAGGTCATATTTCCAACAACAATATCTAGTGGAGTCATCAATCAACGTCATGAAGTATCTTTTTCCACCTTTTATCAACACGACATTCATCTCACAAAGATCAGAACGTATAAGCTCTAGTGGTGCCAAGTCTCTTGCCTCTGTAGTCTTATGGGACTTGCGAGGTTGCTTACCTTGCACACATACTTGGCACTTAGAGCCTTTGACAGTAGAGATTTTCGGAATTAAATTCATATTGGCTAGCCGCGTCATGCAACCAAAGTTAATGTGACAAAGTCGTGAATGCCAAATATCCGACTCATTGTTGTGGCAAACATTATTAATAACTTTAGTGCAAATATCTGACAAAGACAGGCGGAACAAGCCTCCGCTCTCATAGCCTTTTCCAACAAATTGTCCATACTTAGAAATTACAACTTTATTGGATTCAAAAACCAACTTAAAACCATCTCGACATCAATGGGAACCGCTAACGAGATTTTTATTGATGGACGGCACATGATGAACGTTCTTCAGACGCACGGTCTTCCCCGAAGTAAACTTCAGATCGACTGTACCAACACCTCAAACGATGTCATGTGACCCGTTCCCCATCAGCACGGGAGAAGTCCCAGTGGCCTGGTAAGAAGAAAACATGGAGGCGTCAGCACAAACATGTACATTGGCACCGGTGTCAATTAACCAATCAGGGGATTGAAATACTGAAAGGATGGTAGGAAAAATACCGTACCCTGATTCCTTCATATCAGTATCACCGATGACAACATTAGCGGACTTGCCGCTCTTGTCATGTTCGTGCTCCTCAAAACGGTTAGGACACTTCGGAGCCCAGTGATTAGGATCACCGCAAACATGGCAAAGTCCCTTCCCCTTCTTATGAGAATTCTTCTTGAAGTTGGTAGAATGTGATAGCTTGTTCTTTGTATCAAACTTACCTTTGCCCTGAGTTTTGTTCTTGTTGTTTTTGAACTTGTTGGGCTGGAAGTTCTTCTTCTGTACCATGTGGGCACTAGAACCTCCCTCAGCAACTCGAGCATGTGTGTCCTTTGCTCTCGCCTTCTCTTCAACATCAAGAGTACCAATGAGATCCGCAACGGAAAACTCCTGTCTCTTGTGTTTCAGGGAAGTAGCAAAATTGTTCCATGAAGGTGGAAGCTTGGCAATGATGCCTCCGGCAACACACACTTGAAGTAATCAAGTTCTTTTGCGAGCGACTGTATCTCATTAGCCTGCTGTACAACAGGGCGCTCATCAGTCATTTTGTAGTCATAGAATTGCTCCATGACGTACAACTCGCCGCCGGCGTCCGAGGCACCAAACTTGGCCTCGAGCGTAGCCCACATGTCCTTGCTGTTGTCAAATGACATATACAAATCGATCTTCTCAAAAGCTTCCAGCTGTGCTGGATTAAGATCGCCCTCAGGCTTGCCCTTGGTGGCGTCATAGCAGCCCATAGTCTGAAACCAGTAGACTGCTATCGTGCACCACCTCTTATATTGCGCCCCTTTAAAGGCAGGCAGCTTCAAATGCGTAGCAAAATACGAGATTTAATCCGAATAAATAGGAAATAGATCATGACATCAATAGCAGAGATTAAACTAACCCCGGGTAGGTCATGGGACAACGTGCATAGCTCTGTCCTCGGCTCAATCCCGCAACCCGCGGTGCGGCGCGGCGCGGCACGCGTGTAGGTCTCCTCTTCTCATGCTCATACAAGTGGTAGAATAGCTCACCTTATAAAGGGGTGCAACTCTCTCTCAACTTCCGGGGTGGGACTAAACTTTAGTCTCACTCACTCCACTCACATGTGTGCATGAATGGGCCAAGAGAATTTCAGAATTTTAGTTGGGCTTTGGGCCAAAGGCCTACTAGCAAAATTCCAACAATATGTAGATCCACATTTTGGGTGTGCTAGTATTAATACGTGTGGCATGAGTGTGTTCTTGTTTTATGTATTTCTAGAGTGAATCTCACGTTATTTCCCCATATCATAAAATGGATTTGGGACATTAAAGGAAGATTATGCGCATTTTGCACTTGATAATCTATCTATCTTCTACGTTTATCTATCTATCTATATCTATCTCTATCTTCATCCCTATCTCTATCTCTATCTCTATATCTATACCTATCTATATGTATACTATATATGTATATTTACATCTACACCTATCTATCTATCTATCTATCTATCTATCTATCTATCTATCTTTATATTTATATCTCTATCTATCTATACCTATACTTCTACTCCCTCCGTCCCAAAATAAGTATCTCAAGCTTAGTACAAGTTCGTACTAAAGTTAATACAAAGTTGAGACACTTATTTTGAGACGGAGGAAGTACTAATTAGGCACTCCCTAGAAATTACCATGTTAATCGGTAAAATTCAAGATAATTGGAAACCCACGCCCCTTCGTAAATACATGTAATTGCTTACACCCATTTAGGATATGCTTGCATGATGGATATATACGATACACATGCATCATTATTAACCCGGAACACCTTTAAGTTTACATTAAAAATGGCATCCAGGAGACACTATATTAAATAATACTGCCCATGATTAAATAGGAGGAAATCCAATTCTCCATCGAGGTATATGTGCAAAGAGTTAAACATTGATCATTTGGATATTCATGGGGCATATTGCATTTGGAAACCCCTACTCAGTGCACTATATAGTATATATAAGCCATAATCATAGCTATGTACTCCACCTCAACCCATCCATCTCTGCACTGCAGTTCCATTTGATCCATTCATCGTCTCCCTCAGTTACAATATATTTTTGTAGCAAGCCTGGCAGCAATGGAAATGGTGCAAACCACCTCCTTAGCATTCACTGGAATTGTCATCATTCTCCTTTCCATGGCCATCACCGTTCAAGCTTCCGACACCAAGCCCATGTCGTCAGGCATCACGTTGGAAGCATGCAAGAATGTCTCGAGTGACTTCTTCAAGGTGCGCTCCACATATGACTTTTGTGTATCAACGCTCCAGTCAGACAAACGAAGCATCAACGTGAAGGACTGCCGCATCCTAGCTCTCGTGGCCGTCGACACCATGAAGCCCCAAGCCACGGCCGTGATGGCCAAGGTTGAGAACTTGATCCATGGTGCCACCAAGCGCAAGATCACGACTCGCGCCCTTGGGTTCTGCCGAGTGGACTACGGTGGCATGGTGAGCACCCCCGAAATCTGCCATGATATCATCCAGAACTTTGAGGTTCGTAAAGGCAATGAAGGTCCGACGCCCTACGACCTGCCTGATTGCATTGCGAAAACAACCAAAGCCATCAACGATTGCTCTAACAAAACAGAGTTTACGTCGGTTTCAGAAGGGCTAACAAAGGAATATGAGGAGTTATCTATGATGATCAGCCTCAGCAGCTCTTTGCCACATCTCTACATCACATCACCCTGATTTTTCTGGAAAAATATGATTTTATAGCGTCGGTTTTAGGGTCTGCGGGGCCACCAGGTGGGGACAACCCACCTAGGCGCGCTTGGAGGGGGCACGCCTTGGTGGGTTGTGCCCACCCAGGTGCCCCCCCCCTCCGGTGGTTCATGGCTCCAAAAATTCTCTATATTGATATAAAAAATCCTTGCAAAGTTTCTTCCATTCCTAAAACTTCTATTTCTGCACAAAAACAACACCATGGTAGTTCTGCTGAAAACAGCATCAGTCCGGGGTTAGTTTCATTCAAATCATGCAAATTAGAGTCCAAAACAAGAGGAAAAGCGTTGGGAAAAGTAGATATGTTGGAGAAGTAACAGTGGCGGCGGGAAACAAATGAGGAAAGGGTGGCGTGTTCATAAAACGCCACCAATCAATGGAAACTTAGCACAGAAGGAACATTGAGCTAGCATGACGCGTGTGTGCACATTGCTCACCCAAGGCTATGATCCATATACTTGTGTGCCCAACAGAGCACACTATTCATAGTAAAGAATATTGTTCTGTTTATCCTAGTAGAGCAGTGGCAGCAAGCGACACAAGAAGAAGTAGATGATGATCAGATGATGGTTTATCCTAATTAATTATGCATGCAATAGTTTACTTTGGCGTGTGGAAATGTCATGTGTGTACTAGGCAACTATGTAATTGGATGTTTAATTTGATTGTGAAATCATGTCCTTATTAGTATATATGTTGTTGTTCTGTATGCAATCACATCGCACACGTACCACACAGATGTTGTTAAGTTCAACTCTTTCTATTCTCTCTGCTCAACGCAAATAGTTCATTCGAGTGAACTGTATACTGTATATGGCACACACCTTGATCTGGCTGACCGTTTCTATTGTGTTGCCTAATCACAAACAGTTCATCTGAGTGAACTATATGCCGTATATGGCAGACACATTCACTGGCTACCCGTTTCTGTTTTTAGGCGTCATGACAAATAGTTCATTGGAGTGAACTGTATGCCACGCATCGCACACGCAACTGTAGTATGACCGTGTTTGATGTATCCTCCATGGCAAAAGTTTTGCATCTTTTTTGACGGTTTTCTTACATCACCGTTTGTGATTAATGCATCACACACAGTTTCGTCAAAGGTCTATGATTAGACTGTCGCGTTTGGACCATCCTGCAGTAGTGCATACCATGGCCTCTTTACATCGTTCGGCGCATCAAAGATATTTGTTTTCTATTCTAGATAGTGAGGTCTAGAAGAATGATGTCCTTGAAGGAAATATGCCCTAGAGGCAATAATAAAGTTATTATTTATTTCCTTATATCATGATAAATGTTTATTATTCATGCTAGAATTGTATTAACCGAAAACATAATACATGTGTGAATACATAGACAAACAAAGTGTCACTAGTATGCCTCTACTTGACTAGCTTGTTGATCAAAGATGGTTATGTTTCCTAGCCATAGACATGAGTTGTCATTTGATTAACGGGATCACATCATTAGGAGAATGATGTGATTGACACGACCCATTCCGTTAGCTTAGCACCGGATCATTTAGTATGTTGCTATTGCTTTCTTCATGACTTATACATGTTCCTATGACTATGAGATTATGCAACTCCCGTTTACCAGAGTAACACTTTGTGTGCTACCAAACGTCACAACGTAACTGGGTGATTATAAAGGAGCTCTATAGGTGTCTCCAAAGGTACATGTTGGGTTGGCGTATTTCGAGATTAGGATTTGTCACTCCGATTGTCAGAGAGGTATCTCTGGGCCCTCTCGGTAATGCACATCACTTAAGCCTTGCAAGCATTGCAACTAATGAGTTAGTTGCGGGATGATGTATTATGGGACGAGTAAAGAGACTTGCCGGTAACGAGATTGAACTAGGTATTGAGATACCGACGATCGAATCTCGGGCAAGTAACATACCGATGACAAAGGGAACAACGTATGTTGTTATGCGGTCTGACCGATAAAGATCTTCGTAGAATATGTAGGAGCCAATATGAGCATCCAGGTTCCGCTATTGGTTATTGACCGGAGACATGTCTCGGTCATGTCTACATAGTTGTCGAACCTGTAGGGTCCGCACGCTTAAGGTTTCGATGACAGTTATATTATGAGTTTATATGTTTTGATGTACCGAAGGTTGTTCGGAGTCCCGGATGTGATCACGGACATGACGAGGAGTCTCGAAATGGTCGAGACATGAAGATTGATATATTGGAAGCCTATGTTTGGATATCAGAAGTGTTCCGAGTGAAATCGGGATTTTACCGGAGTACCGGGAGGTTACCGAAACCCCACGGTAACTTAATGGGCCTTAGTGGGCCTAGGTGGAAGAGAGGAGAGGAGGCAAGGGCTGGCCGCGCGCCCCTCCCCCCTAGTCCGAATAGGACAAGGAGAGGGGGGCGGCGCCCCCCCCCCTTCCTTGCTTCTCCTCCACTCCTTCCCCCTCCCAAGTCCTAATCCAACTAGGAAAGGGGGGTCCTTGGGAGTAGGACTCCTCCGGCGCGCCTCCTCCTATGGCCGGCCGCACCCCCCCTTGCTCCTTTATATACGGGAGCAGGGGCACCCCATAGATACAACAATTGATCGTTTGATCTTTTAGCCGTGTGTGGTGCCACCCTCCACCATAGTCCACCTCGATAATACTATAGCGGTGCTTAGGCGAAGCCCTGCATCGGTAGAACATCATCATCTTCACCACGCCGTCGTGCTGACGAAACTCTCCCTCAACACTCGGCTGGATCGTAGTTCGAGGGACGTCATCAGGCTGAATGTGTGCTGAACTCGGAGGTGTCGTGCATTCGGTACTTGATCGGACGGATCGTGAAGACGTACGACTACATCAACCGCGTTGTGCTAACGCTTCCGCTTTCGGTCTACGAGGGTACGTGGCCAACACTCTCCCCTCTCGTTGCTATGCATCACCATGATCTTGCGTGTGCGTAGGAATTTTTTTGAAATTACTACGTTCCCCAACAGTGGCATCCGAGCCTGGTTTTATGCATAGATGTCATATGCACGTGTAGAACACAAGTGAGTTTTGGGCGATATAAGCCATACTGCTTACCAGCATGTCATACTTTGGTTCAGCGGTATTGTTGGATGAAGCGGCCCGGACCGACATTACGCGTACGCTTACGTGAGACTGGTTCTACCGACGTGCTTTGCACAGAGGTGGCTGGCGGTTGTCAGTTTCTCCAACTTTAGTTGAACCGAGTGTGGCTACACCCGGTACTTGCGAAGGTTAAAACAGCACCAACTTGACAAACTATCATTGTGGTTTTTGATGCGTAGGTAAGAACGGTTCTTGCTAAGCCCGTAGCAGCCACGTAAAACTTGCAACAACAAAGTAGAGGACGTCTAACTTGTTTTTGCAGGGCATGTTGTGATGTGATATGGTCAAGACATGATGCTAAATTTTATTTTATGAGATGATCATGTTTTTAACCGAGTTATCGGCAACTGGCAGGAGCCATATGGTTGTCGCTTTATTGTATGCAATGCAATCACCCTGTAATGCTTTACTTTATCACTAAGCGGTAGCGATAGTCGTAGAAGCATAAGATTGGCGATACGACAACGATGCTATGATGGAGATCAAGGTGTCGCGCCGGTGACGATGGTGATCACGGAGGTGCTTCGGAGATGGAGATCACAAGCACAAGATGATGATGGCCATATCATATCACTTATATTGATTGCATGTGTTGTTTATCTTTTATGCATCTTATCTTGCTTTGATTGACGGTAGCATTATAAGATGATCCCTCACTAAATTATCAATGTATAAGTGTTCTCCCTGAGTATGCACTGTTGTGAAAGTTCTTCGTGCTGAGACGCCACGTGATGATCAGGTGTGATAGGCTCTACGTTCAAATACAATGGGTGCAAAACAGTTGCACACGCGGAATACTCAGGTTAAACTTGACGAGCCTAGCATATAACAGATATGGCCTCAGAACACGGAGACCGAAAGGTCGAGCGTGAATCATGTAGTAGATATGATCAGCATAGTGATGTTCACCATTGAAACTACTCCATCTCACGTGATGATCGGACATGGTTTAGTTGATTTGGATCATGTGATCACTTAGAGGATTAGAGGGATGTCTATCTAAGTGGGAATTCTTAAGTAATATGATTAATTGAACTTAAATTTATCATGAAAGTACCTGATAGTATCTTGCTTGTCTATGTTGATTGTAGATAGATGGCCCGTGATGTTGTTCCGTTGAATTTTAATGTGTTCCTTGAGAAAGCAAAGTTGAAAGATGATGGTAGCCATTACACGGACTGGGTCCGTAACTTGAGGATTATCGTCATTGCTGCACAGAAGAATTACGTCCTGGAAGCACCGCTGGGTGCCAGGCCTGCTGCAGGAGCAACATCAGATGTTATGAACGTCTGGCAGAGCAAAGCTGATGACTACTCGATAGTTCAGTGTGCCATGCTTTACGGCTTAGAACCGGGACTTCAACGACGGTTTGAACGTCATGGAGCATATGAGATGTTCCAGGAGTTGAAGTTAATATTTCAAGCAAATGCCCGGACTGAGAGATATGAAGTCTCCAATAAGTTCTATAGATGTAAGATGGAGGAGAATAGTTCTGTCAGTGAGCATATACTCAAGATGTCTGGGTATAATAATCACTTGATTCAACTAGGAGTTAATCTTCCGGATGATAGCGTCATTGACAGAATTCTCCAATCACTGCCACCAAGCTACAAGAGCTTCGTAATGAACTATAATATGCAAGGGATGGATAAGACAATTCCCAAGCTCTTCGCAATGCTAAAAGCTGTGGAGGTAGAAATCAAGAAGGAGCATCAAGTGTTGATGGTCAACAAGACCACTAGTTTCAAGAAAAAGGGCAAAGGGAAGAAGAAGGGGAACTTCAAGAAGAACAGCAAACAAGTTGCTGCTCAAGAGAAGAAACCCAAGTCTGGACCTAAGCCTGAAACTGAGTGTTTCTATTGCAAGCAAACTGGTCACTGGAAGCGGAACTGCCCCAAGTATTTGGCGGATAAGAAGGATGGCAAGGTGAACAAAGGTATATGTGATATACATGTTATTGATGTGTACCTTACTAATGCTCGCAGTAGCACCTTGGTATTTCATACTGGTTCTATTGCTAATATTTGCAACTCGAAATAGGGGCTACGGATTAAGCGAAGATTGGCTAAGGACGAGGTAACGATGCGCGTGGGAAATGGTTCCAAAGTTGATGTGATCGCAGTCAGAACGCTACCTCTACATCTACCTTCAGGATTAGTATTAGACCTAAATAATTGTTATTTGGTGCCAGCGTTGAGCGTGAGCATTATATCTGGATCTTGTTTGATGCTAGACGGTTATTCATTTAAATCAAAGAATAATGGTTGTTCTATTTATATGAGTAATATCTTTTATGGTCATGCACCCTTGAAGAGTGGTCTATTCTTATTGAATCTTGATAGTAGTGACACACATATTCATAATGTTGAAGCCAAAAGATGCAGAGTTGATAATGATAGTGCAACTTATTTGTGGCACTGCCGTTTAGGTCATATCGGTGTAAAGCGCATGAAGAAACTCCATACTGATGGACTTTTGGAACCACTTGATTATGAATCACTCGGTACTTGCGAACCGTGCCTCATGGGCAAGATGACTAACACCGTTCTCCGATACTATGGAGAGAGCAACAGATTTGTTGGAAATCATACATACAGATGTATGTGGTCCGATGAATGTTGAGGCTCGTGGCGGATATCATTATTTTCTCACCTTCACAGATGACTTAAGCAGATATGGGTATATCTACTTAATGAAACATAAGTCTGAAACATTTGAAAAGTTCAAAGAATTTCAGAGTGAAGTTGAAAATCATCGTAACAAGAAAATAAAGTTTCTACGATCTGATCATGGAGGAGAATATTTGAGTTACGAGTTTGGTGTACATTTGAAAAAATGCGGAATAGTTTCGAAACTCACGCCACCCGGAATACCACAACGTAATGGTGTGTCCGAACGTCGTAATCGTACTTTACTAGATATGATGCGATCTATGATGTCTCTTACTGATTTACCGCTATCGTTTTGGGGTTATGCTTTAGAGACGGTCGCATTCACGTTAAATAGGGTACCATCAAAATCCGTTGAGACGACGCCTTATGAACTGTGGTTTGGCAAGAAACCAAAGTTGTTGTTTCTGAAAGTTTGGGGCTGCGATGCTTATGTGAAAAAGCTTCAACCTGATAAGCTCGAACCCAAATCGGAGAAATGTGTCTTCATAGGATACCCAAAGTAGACTGTTGGGTACACCTTCTATCACAGATCCAAAGGCAAGATTTTTGTTGCTAAATTAGGAAACTTTCTAGAGAAGGAGTTTCTCTCGAAAGAAGTGAGTGGGAGGAAAGTAGAACTTGATGAGGTAACTGTACTTGCTCCCTTATTGGAAAGTAGTTCATCACAGAAACCGGTTTCTGTGACACCTACACCAATCAGTGAGGAAGTTAATGATGATGATCATGAAACTTCAGACCAAGTTACTATTGAGCCTCATAGATCAACCAGAGTAAGATCCGCAGCAGAGTGGTACGGTAATCCTGTTCTGGAAGTCATGCTACTAGATCATGATGACCCTACGAACTATGAAGAAGCGATGGTGAGCCCAGATTCCGCAAAATGGCTTGAGGCCATGAAATCTGAGATGGGATCCATGTATGAGAACAAAGTATGGACTTTGGTTGACTTGCCTGATGATCGGCAAGCAATTGAAAATAAATGGATCTTCAAGAAGAAGACTGACGTTGACGGTAATGTTACTATCTACAAAGCTCGACTTGTTGCGAAAGGTTTTCGACAAGTTCAAGGGATTGACTACGATGAGACCTTCTCATCCGTAGCGATGCTTAAGTCTGACCGAATCATGTTAGCAATTGCCGCATTTTATGATTATAAAATTTGGCAAATGGATGTCAAAACTGTATTTCTGAATGGATTTCTGGAAGAAGAGTTGTATATGATGCAACCAGAAGGTTTTGTAGATCCAAAGGGAGCTAACAAAATGTGCAAGCTCCAGCGGTCCATTTATGGACTGGTGCAAGCCTCTCGGAGTTGGAATAAACGCTTTGATAGTATGATCAAAGCATTTGGTTTTGTATAGACTTTTGGAGAAGCCTGTATTTACAAGAAAGTGAGTGGGAGCTCTGTAGCATTTCTAATATTATATGTGGATGACATATTGCTGATTGGAAATGATATAGAATTTCTCGATAGCATAAAGGGATACTTGAATAAGAGTTTTTCAATGAAAGACGACCTCGGTGAAGCTGCTTATATATTGGGCATTAAGATCTATAGAGATAGATCAAGTCGCTTAATTGGACTTTCACAAAGCACATACCTTGAAAAAGTTTTGAAGAAGTTCAAAATGGATCAAGCAAAGAAAGGGTTCTTGCCTGTGTTACAAGGTGTGAAGTTCAGTAAGACTCAATGCCCGACCACTGCAGAAGATAGAGAGAAAATAAAAGATGTTCCCTATGCTTCAGCCATAGGCTCTATCATGTATGCAATGCTGTGTACCAGACCTGATGTGTGCCTTGCTATAAGCCTAGCAGGGAGGTACCAAAGTAATCCAGGAGTGGATCACTGGACAGCGGTCAAGAACATCCTGAAATACCTGAAAAGGTCTAAGGATATGTTTCTCGTTTATGGAGGTGACAAAGAGCTCATCGTAAATGGTTACGTTGATGCAAGCTTTGACACTGATCCGGACGATTCTAAATCACAAACCGGATATGTGTTTACATTGAACAGTGGTGCTGTCAGTTGGTGCAGTTCTAAACAAAGCGTCGTGGCAGGATCTACGTGTGAAGCGGAGTACATAGCTGCTTCGGAAGCAGCAAATAAAGGAATCCATATTTCACAAGAGATAGAGATTTGCAAGATACATACGGATCTGAATGTTGCAGACCCGTTGACTAAGCTTCTTCCACGAGCAAAACATGATCAACACCAAGGCTCCATGGGTGTTAGAATCATTACTGTGTATCTAGATTATAGACTCTAGTGCAAGTGGGAGACTGAAGAAAATATGCCCTAGAAGCAATAATAAAGTTATTATTTATTTCCTTATATCATGATAAATGTTTATTATTCATGCTAGAATTGTATTAACCGAAAACATAATACATGTGTGAATACATAGACAAACAAAGTGTCACTAGTATGCCTCTACTTGACTAGCTTGTTGATCAAAGATGGTTATGTTTCCTAGCCATAGACATGAGTTGTCATTTGATTAACGGGATCACATCATTAGGAGAATGATGTGATTGACATGACCCATTCCGTTAGCTTAGCACCCGATCTTTTAGTATGCTGCTATTGCTTTCTTCATGACTTATACATGTTCCTATGACTATGAGATTATGCAACTCCCGTTTACCGGAGGAGCACTTTGTGTGCTACCAAACGTCACAACATAACTGGGTGATTATAAAGGAGCTCTACAGGTGTCTCCAAAGGTACATGTTGGGTTAGCGTATTTCGAGATTAGGATTTGTCACTCCGATTGTCGGAGAGGTATCTCTGGGCCCTCTCGGTAATGCACATTACTTAAGCCTTGCAAGCATTGCAACTAATGAGTTAGTTGCAGGATGATGTATTATGGGACGAGTAAAGAGACTTGCCGGTAACGAGATTGAACTAGGTATTGAGATACTGACATTCGAATCTCGGGCAAGTAACATACCGATGACAAAGGGAACAACGTATGTTGTTATGCGGTCTGACCGATAAAGATCTTCGTAGAATATGTAGGAGCCAACATAAGCATCCAGGTTCCGCTATTGGTTTTTGACTGGAGACGTGTCTCGGTGATGTCTACATAGTTCTCGAGCCCGTAGGGTCCGCACGCTTAACGTTTCGATGATAGCTATATTATGAGTTTAGATGTTTTGATGTACCAAAGGTTGTTCGCAGTCCCGGATGTGATCACGGACATGACGAGGAGTCTCGAAATGGTCGAGACATGAAGATTGATATATTGGAAGCCTATGTTTGGATATCGGAAGTGTTCCAGGTGAAATCTGGATTTTACCGGAGTACCGGGAGGTTACCGGAACCCCCCGGTAACTTAATGGGCCTTAGTGGGCCTAGGCGGAAGAGAGGAGAGGAGGCAAGGTCTGCCGCGCGCCCCTCCCCCCCTAGTCCGAATAGGACAAGGAGAGGGGGGCGGCGCCCCCCCCCCCCTTCCTTCCTTCTCCTCCACTC
>NC_041392.1:10115738-10149570 GCF_002162155.2 Triticum dicoccoides
GTCCTAATCCAACTAGGAAAGGGGGGAGTCATACTCGCGGTGGGAGTAGGACTCCTCCAGCGCGCCTCCTCCTATGGCCGGCCGCACCCCCCCTTGCTCCTTTATATACGGGGGCAGGGGCACCCCATAGATACAACAATTGATCGTTTGATCTTTTAGCCGTGTGCGGTGCCCCCCTCCACCATAGTCCACCTTGATAATACTATAGCGGTGCTTAGGCAATGCCCTGCGTCGGTAGAACATCATCATCGTCACCATGTCGTCGTGCTGACGAAACTCTCCTTCAACACTCGGCTGGACCGGAGTTCGAGGGACGTCATCGGGCTGAACGTGTGCTGAACTCGGAGGTGCCGTGCATTCGGTACTTGATCGGTCGGATCGTGAAGACGTATGACTACATCAACCACGTTGTGCTAACGCTTCCGCTTTCGGTCTACGAGGGTACGTGGACAACACACTCCCCTCTCGTTGCTATGCATCACCATGATCTTGCGTGTGCGTAGGAAATTTTTTGAAATTAGTATGTTCCCCAACAGTCCTCATAAATGGTATTGTACCTGCCCTACAACCTAGCTATGAGCACTTGCCATCGAAAGCAAAAATATGCTTCTCCTTCTGTGTTGTTTACCCCAAGGATAGGATGATGGATAAAGACATATTAATCCGGCTATGGATGGAAAGTGTCTTCGTTGCATCAGAAACAGCAGGCCAACAAATTTGCGATGTTCTATTTTGGAGATGTTTCTTACAAGATGTGGATATTGGTAGGATGTCTTCATACATAATATACATGATTTCATGCATGATCTTGTTGACTCTGTAAGAAGAAATAATTGCTTACTTATGCAAGAATCTTCATCGTCGCAAGAAATTGTGGAACGATCTACTGATGGGAGTTCATTTCAATATGAGGTTCAACATTTGTCACTTGATTTTGTTAGTAATATTGCCACTTCGGAGGAAATTATTGCTCCCTGTCCGCTCACGATATTAGTCTCATGAGAGAAGGACTGTATTAAGACTCCGTTGCGTATGGTCACATATAAATTCATGTTCCCACAAGCATTGAAGTCATCCTCAATCAAAACGCACATGGGAAACATGAAGCATCTTCACTACCTAGATTGTTCTAATTCTTGTATGTTTGAATTGCCTGAATCCACTACGTACCATCTTGCATATATAGCTTCCAAAAACTAAGGCTCAACCATTATTTATTCCTTTACTAGAAGAGATGAAATTTATGAGAAGTCTTCGGCACATCTTCCTTACTAACTATGGTTGTTTGGACCACATGCCACAAGGTATTGGTTAATTGAATTCTCCGACCACATTGATGAATTATGTCATTGATAGTGATTCGGGTTATGGGAATTGATCAACATGAAAATTTGAGTCTAGGTGGTGCTCTTTCTTTTACTCAATTGATAAAGGTGAGTAGTGCAAAAAAGTGTTAAACAAGGCAATATGTCCACCAAAGCATAAGTTGAAATGATTATCACTCGATTTGTACTGGGATTATAGAAGAAACTATGGAGATAAAGTACATAATAATGTGAAAGGAATATTACAAGCCCTTCACCCTAAAAAAGGATTAAATTTTTATTGTTAATTATGTTGTTATACTGGAGCTAAAGTATCATCGTGGATGGAAAACTCTACACTATTCAAACACCTCCCTGATTGTTATTCAAGTAGATGCAAGAACGGCAAGGATCCCCACCATTATGGCAGCTTCCTTGCATCAAGTAGTGGCGTTTGGAATGCTTGATGTGTATATGTGTTTGTAATGATGATAAAAACTGTGAGAAATCCTGTATTTCTCCACAATCATTCTTCCCAAAACTAGAAAACCTAATAGATAGCAACATTCCAAAGCTACAGAGATGGCACCCTGAGGTTGTGATACGTCTCCAACGTATCTATAATTTTTGATTGTTCCATGCTATTATATTATCTGTTTTGGATGTTTAATGGGCTTTAATATGCTCTTTTATATTATTTTTGGGACTAACCTATTAACCGAAGGCCCAGTGCAAATTGCTGTTTTTTTTTGCCTATTTCAGTGTTTCGCAGAAAAGGTTATCAAATGGAACGAAACCTTCACGAGGATCTTTCTTGGAACAAACGCAACCCAAGAGACTTGGAGTGGAAGTCAAGGAAGCAACGAGGCGGCCACGAGGCAGGAGGGCGCCCCCCCACCCTCGTGGGCCCCTCATAGCTCCACCGACCTACTTCTTTCGCCTATATATACTCTTATACCCTGAAAACATCGAGGGGATCCACGAAACCACTTTTCCACCGCCGCAACCTTCTGTACCCGTGAGATCCCATCTTGGGGCCTTTTCCGGTGATCTTCCAGAGGGGGATTCGATCACGGAGGGCTTCTACATCAACACCATAGCCTCTCCGATGATGTGTGAGTAGTTTACCATAGACCTTCGGGTCCATAGTTATTAGCTAGATGGCTTCTTCTCTCTCTTTGGTTCTCAATACAAAGTTCTCCTCGATTTTCTTGGAGATCTATTCGATGTAAAACTTTTTGTGGTGTTTTTGCCGAGATCCGATGAATTGTGGGTTTATGATCAAGATTATCTATGAACAATATTTGGTTCTTCTCTGAATTCTTATATGCATGATTTAATATCTTTGCAAGTCTCTTCGAATTATCGGTTTAGTTTGGCCTACTAGATTGATCTTTCTTGCAATGGGAGAAGTGCTTAGCTTTGGGTTCAATCTTGCGGTGCTCGATCCCAGTGACAGAAAGGGAAACGACATGTGTTGTATTGTTGCCATCGAGGATAAAAAGATGGGGTTTATATCATATTGCTTGAGTTTATCCCTCTACATCATGTCATCTTGCCTAATGCATTACTATGTTCTTATGAACTTAATACTCTAGATGCATGCTCGATAGCGGTCGATGTGTGGAGTAATAGTAGTAGATGCAGAATCGTTTTGGTCTACTTGTCACGGACGTGATGCCTATGTTCATGATCATTCCTAGATATTCTCATAACTATGCGCTTTTCTATCAATTGCACAGCAGTAATTTGTTCACCCACCGTAATATATGCTATCTTGAGAGAAGCCACTAGTGAAACCTATGGCCCCCGGGTCTACTTTACAGCATATAAGTTTCCGATCTACAATTCTAGTTTACTATTTATTTTCAATCTTTACTTTTCCAATCTATAGAACAAAAATACCAAAAATATTTATCTTATTATCTTTATTAGGTCTCACTTTTGCAAGTGGCCCTGAAGGGATTGACAACCCCTTTATCGCATTGGTTGCAAGGTTCTTGATTGTTTGTGCATGTACTAGGAGATTTGTGTGTGGTCTCCTACTGGATTGATACCTTGATTCTCAAAAACTGAGGGAAATAATTACACTACTTTGCTGCATCACCCTTTCTTGTTCAAGGGAAAACCAACGCATGCTCAAGAGGTTGCAGGAGAAGTAACAGATGTAGCATTCCGTTAGCTCAAGATGTTAAATATTCGTAATTACTCAGTGCGAGAAAGTACACCTCAGATGCTCCCTTTGGTTGAAGATCTGTAGGTGTTTGGAAAAACATTTTTCCAATTTACCATTAGATGAATTTGTGAGTGCAATCTAATCTTGAGTGCGAAGGTATATTTTGTGGAACCTACAGTCGATTGTCTTCTTACTGATGACCTTCATATCCCAAGTCATGGAGACTAACATGTCACTAATGCTCATAGGTCTGACAAAAAAAAAGTGGAATTCTTTGAAGAAGAGCTTAACAGAATATGCAAAGGTGGAGATAATAGATCGTGACTGTGTAGTTGCTTGTTTGATGCTACGTGATTCATTTGGTTAGGTTGCTTGTTTTGAGGGCTCATATTATCAAACTTGTTGAACAACCACTGCAGATGCTTTGATTTCTTTTATTTGGAAATTGTTAATTATTGAATGTTGAGCATCAAAGAAAATTGACCGAGTACAAAAAAAATAGGGGGGGAGGTGGCGAACGGGTCCGTGCTCTAGCACCCTCCCGGTTGTCCACGAACATGTTCGGACATGCGTCCATGGATGTTTGACAGTGTTCATTTGATGAATAGAAAAGTGTAGGATATGCCCTTTGTCTTCAAGGTAACTTTTAATGCTTAAAAATTGACTTTGATTTTTAGAAGGGGCATAGGTTTATTGTAAAGGTCTATCCTCTTTATAATAGTTGATTTAGGAATAATTATTTCCAACCTAGTACATATTGATAATTTGTTTGAAGGTTACACGAGTAAATTGAAATTGAGAAACTATTTGAAAGTTTTGTGCATATATTTTTGAAACTCAGAAGTTGCAACAATGTGTTGCGGAATCAATGACTTGATGAGGGGCAACTTGATCAATCCACAAAGCCATGTAGAAATATCAAATCGGTTATACCAAAGTATGTATAGAACACATCAATCTAGATTTGACATATCAATGCGAGGGGATACAAACTGAGTATCAACATATCTTTTTGCATTCACTGGACACTATTCTTTTGGATATCCATGATCAAGATATGTTGCATTAATGAAATGGTGGAAGTCAAATGTGTAGTATCAACATCATTAATAAAGGATATCCAAATTGAGTATATACATATTTGTATATAGATTTGACACTAATCATATGCATATCCATGACGCAACTTGCAAACTTCATTTATGAAACCCAACTATACGCATTATAAATAAACATCAACCTCCCATACATCATATCCCTCCAACTCCTCACCCCCCCCCCCACACAAATATCCATGCACACATTAGATATCATTAAAAAGGAGATCAAAACTGAGCACTCAAAAATTTGTGCAAAGATTAACCAATAATAATAAGCATATCCATGACCAAGCTCCATACTGCATTTATGAACCCCACTATACACATTATAAATAAATCTCAACCTCTCATACATCATATCCAACCATTTTCCCCCTACACAACCATCTGTATCCATTTATCCCCACCTCTCTAGGTTGTAGTATAATTCAACGCTTCTAACAAGCCTTGCAACAATATATGGCACGAACACAGATGGACACCATCATCTTTTCCGCCATTGTCTTCATGTTGCTTTTCGTGACCACGACGGCTCAAGCCAGTGGATCTGGTGGTGCCAAGCCCAAGGCGACCGACCTCATGATAGAAGCGTGCAAGAACGCCACATTAAACAACGCATATGTGGATCCTCGCAGAGAGGAATTCTGTTTAACGACCCTCTAGTCAGACAATCGAAGCGCTGAGGCTAAGGACCTCCGTGACTTGCTGCAAGTCACCGTCGACATCCTTAGGGGTCGAGTCACTACTACCAGCAGCAAGGTCAAGAAAATGTTGGAAAACACCAAGAAGGGCACGGTGCCAATGCGCGTCCTCAGTTTGTGTGAGGTGGATTATGACACCATGGTGAGCGTCATCAACATATGTGATGCCATTATCAGGGATTACCAACGTGACGAGGGCAGGCAATGGTCCAAAGAGCTAGTCCGTTGGATGGATATGGCACGTGATCATGTCAATGAGTGCATCTCTGAGCTTGTTGACATGCCTGCAGTGGGGGCTCTTGTCAATGAAAACAATGAATTGGGAATGCTGGTTAAACTGAACACCGCCTTGGTAGCAGCCCGTATGTTTCCCGAGTAATAGGATGTTTGTGTTTATATGGCAAAAAATATGTCGATGAGAAATAAATTGTACTATTAATAGTTATTACTATAAATATAATGATAAATGTGTTGTGGCATCAATATGCATGGTTTTCCACAAATTTTTCATTTTGCTATGATAATTCTAGATTTTTTGGGGCCCATTAGTCTTTCTTTCTTCAAAGTCTTACAATAATGACATCTATCACTCGTTGTGGAACCTCTCTTTTAAATTGGCTCTTGAAATCCGATTGTCAGTATTTTTCTAATATACCATTGTTAGTATGTTATTCTGATGTGTTGAACTTATCTATCTCCCGAGTTATCTCTATGCGTGAATATTTTCAAGTATGAAGAGCCGAGGTCAATGTAACAGCGCAAACAATTGCAACCACCCGTTTAGCCAACAGGCTACTACCATCTACGTGCCAATCCTTATCTTTACATAATATAATAATAAAGAACGGAGGCTTTCATATTGTCCATCCGTCATCTGTTTATATCCATCGATTTTATGTTAACCATAAAAATTAACGGCTGGGATTTAAAAATAAATCAACACACATGTAATAAGGAAAGCAAACAAACAAACGCTATGGAACAAAGTAAAAAAAGTCACGAACGTTGCACGTCTCTCTTGACAATGAGAAAAAGGAAAACAATCATATATATCAGATCAATTTCCTGACAATCCCTATTTGGCACTACAAGCGCCGGTTATAACTGTTTTGTGCAAACCGGCGCCTACAGCCCACATCCCTCTGATGCGACTGGGCCGGTCCATGTATCTGCTTTTAATTTTTTTTTCTAAAGGTTCAGAAAATGTGCGTCCGCACGAAATCGAACTCAAGATCTGCTCTAGTAAATTAGCACCGCAACCATCAGGCCACAAAATATCGCGGTAACTCCTCCGTTTGGGAATCTTCCAGAACCTTCCCTAAACCGTTTTTTGGTTCGTTGGTCATTTTCAGGTGCGATTTTACTCGGTTTTCTTTTGTTCTTTTCCTTTTATTTCTTAAATGCGTTTTTTATCGTGTTATTTTTCAAAATCAATCATGTTTTTCTCTTTCACGTATTTAACAAAATCGATGAACTTTTTTCCAAATTCGATGAACCTTTTTAAAAATTGATGAACCTTTTCGAAATACGAGTAACTTTGTTCAAATCCGATGAATTTTTTTTTTCAAAATTGATTCTACAACTATCGCTAACGCATAGTGATAAAGTAAAGCAATTACATGGCATTTGCATCTCATACAATAAAGCGACAACCATAAGGCAACTGCCAGTTGCCGATAACTTTTACAAAACATGATCATCTCATACAATAACGTATATCACATCATGTCTTGACCATATCACATCACAACATGCCCTGCAAAAACAAGTTAGACATCCTCTAATTTGATGTTGCAAGTTTTACGTGGCTGCTACGGGCTTCTAGCAAGAAACATTCTTAACTACGCATCAAAACCACAATGGTGATTTATCAAGTTTGTTGTTTTAGCCTTCAACAAGGACCGGTCGCAGTCAAATTCGATTCAACGAAAGTGGGAGAAACAGACACCCACCAGCCACCTTTATGCAAAACTAGTTGCATGTCTGTCGGTGCAATAGGTCTCATGAACGTGGTCATGTAAGGTTGATACGGGCCGCTTCATCCAACAATACCGCCGAATCGAAATAAGACATTGGTGGTAAGCATAGACCTGGCTCGGATGCCACTGTTGGGGAACGTAGCATGCAATTTCAAAAAAAATCCTACGCTCATGCAAGATCTATCTAGGAGATGTATAGCAACAAGAGGGGGAGAGTGTTTCCACGTACCCTCGTAGACCAAAAGCAGAATCATTTTGACAACGTGGTTGATGTAGTCGAACTTCTTCTCGTTTCGACCGATCAAGCACCGAACGTACGGCACCTCCGAGTTCTGCACACGTTTAGCTCGATGACGTCCCTTGAACTCTTGATCCAACAAATTGTCGAGGGAGAGTTTCGTCAGCACGATGGTGTGGTGATGGTGATGGTGAAGTGATCCGCACAGGGCTTCGCCTAAGCACTGTGACAACTAGTCATCTACCCGTGCGTTCGCACGGGCTATAGAAATTATATATTTACAAAATCTTCACAATATATATTCTAAGGACAATGGTGACTGATATTAGATGAAATTTCATTTTCCTATCCTCATTGTAATGGATGAGCCCAAAATTAGAAAGATAACAATACATGCCATAGCATTAATAATTAACATAGAGAACCTTTTGTTGTATAAATCATTCTTAGATTCTCGTTGACAACCTTGAATCATAAGAACTGGCCAAATTATGTCTCCGTATAACTTGTGTTGGTATATTTTAGTTAGAAATCAATAATACTTTTTGCTAATATTTGACCTGCAAAGGAGAATGTTTTTTATAATTTATACCATGATGTATGTCAGGAAGAACCTATAAATATAATAAAGTGGTGTTGTCTATGTAAAAAAAGTCTCGCATAAATTTGAATATAAAGACATTATTTTGTTTCTTCTTGGAATTATTATATCCTCGAGTAATATTGTATGAAGAAATATATGACAACCCGATTGTATAGTTGGATTATTTTTAATATGCAGAACTCCAAAGCACGGAAGGTTCATATTAGAATGTTTAATGCATGTAATGTATCAAATTATGCCAAATAAATATTTAGTAGCTACTCGCATTTTAGCCTATTGGTCCCTTTGATGACTTCGAGAGTGCTTAAAGTTACCTCACCCTTTCTACTATATCTTCTCTAGATCATGGTACAAACTCGTGCTTGCAAATAAGAATTACCTTTTCTACCGAAGGTTTTCCCTAATTGTGTCTGAACGTGTACCCCTATAGACTTCCATCAAATAGAATGCTATCCCTTTGCTTGGTACAGCTTTATGTGTAGTAGGTAGAATTTTCTTACGACGGAGCTAGAAAGTAACCCTTGATCCATTCTGAAGTAGATTTGAAAGTCTGATATCATAATACATTTCACAATGACTCCAAAAAAGATTTTGGTTGATGGCTTGCGTGAAATTTGTTTCATTAGATTTTTCACATGAAATATGTTCAGAGTATTACTTTTTGAACTTGTTGTGTTTGCATGCTCGAGCAAAAAATAATGATCAAGTTTAATAGTAAGAAACTTAAAACGATTAGAAACTTTAAATAGTATTGGGACTCATAGAGTGCAATTTTTAAATGTTACCAGTTCCTCTCATCATGGGCGTAGTCAATTGGAACACTTGGTTTGTTTTTCCTGTTTGCAGTTGAGAAGGTGAATCTTACTGACTACATATAATGTATTGATTTCTACTCCAGCACGTACGCCATGACAAACTTGTACCTGCTGCGAGGCCCTCTCGAGCAATCGATACATACATATGTTAGTGCGTATACTTTCTTTTAATGTATATACTTGTCTTTGCTATAGCCTTCTTCCTACATCTGCGAGTAAGCAGCAACCTACTTTTTTAATAATTGTCACCTTGAACATGGCACACATGAAACCTATATTCCTCCATTGCCGAACCATCTAAAACAACTAACTTTTCCTTACTCGCTGACACACGGTTTTAAGCATCATCCCATACTGTTCATTTTTCATATTCTAATATGTTTTCCAAACTGAGAAAATGATACAACCAATCATATCTTGCGAAATTGTTCTGCAACTTTCTTGCTTTAAGCATGATATAATTCTTCCTTGAAATTGATGGGAAATAGGCTAAAGGGTAATCTGTTTCTATTAAAAACTACAACGCAGAATCAGGTTTTTCGTCTTAGTTTGCAAACCCTAAACAAGAATCGAACGAAATTGGTACCACTGGAAAGCTTGCAACATATCCCATAACTTTTACCACTGTCTTAATTTCAGATTATGCAATGTTTTATCACAGTTTTAAACTTAACTCTACCGGCTCAGACAACCCATGCCTAGATAAATACTTAGCGTCAGTCTCTCCAATCCATCTTTCTACTTTGCCAATAATGACTAATTAGGGTTTACCTTTTCTGTGTGGAATCATTCTTCCAGTTCCATGGCAAGATCACAAATTTTGGACGACCCAACGGATTCTCCTTCCTCCAGAGTCTTCTTCTCCGCTCAGATTGGCTACTGCGCCTTACTCTTCTGATTACATGTATTCCCTTCTCTCTTCTGACTAAATTCTCCCTGGTGCAATATGTGCAGTCTACTGCCTTGAGCTGCTCCTTGTCATAGCCTGCTCTGCACTCCAGATCTCTTGCTCTGATTGGTGGCTGGATCAAATGCAACCCACCCAACAGTAGTTAGCTCAACATAAGCGGCTTCAAAAAAACGCAAGGAGCAGCACGTAAACGTAAAGGTCGACGACTGAAAATGGCAACACCATCCTAGAGCAGTGGAGCTCACGGCTATAGGTAGAACTTGGTGGTGGTAGTCATGAACAGCGACCAGCACCAGCCTCCGATAGAAGGGGGCAGTTCATCCATGTGCTTGAGTGTTGACGGCTGGCCATATTGTGAACGACAGAGTCGTCAATTCTGACTAAGTGTAGTCTCATGCTGATTCTCTACTGCCGCATAGGCATGTCCGGCGGTGGCCAGCGTGACTGCATACTGGGTCATCGATCAATGATCCGGGCAATTCAATTGTAAACCCCAAAAAAGCAAATTCAAAGCAAATCAGTGTGAGATGAGGAACCTGATTTAGATAAGGAACAAAATTCTAATGTGATAACTTCAGCGAGAGCTTGGGATCCATGCCCTAACATCCTTGCTCCAATTTGAGAGAGAGAACGATCTGTTTACCGTGTGTGAAGTAAAGAGAGACATGAGAGAAGAGATATATGAGAGTTTGAGAGAGGGAGAAACGGGATAGATTGAGAGAGATAGACGAAGAGAGATATGACAGTTTGAGAGAGAGAAAGAGACGTGAGGGACTGAGAGAGAGAGTTTGAGAGAGGGACGTCAGAGATTGTGAGAGACCACGATTTCTTAGGTTGTTGTTTTTCTTTTACTTTGAGAGGAATAGAAAGAGGTAGATATTTTATGGTTTACTATTCAAAAGTTTTTTTGGCCGAACTAAGCTGCCTGAATGGTCAAAAAAATATTGTTCTCTGAAGATTAATCTACACCGTAATAACTCGGTCCCACCAGATGAACGGCTGGTAAATTCTAATTAACGTGATAATTTTTAGGGAGTCTATAATTAGTATAGAATATAGATATAGATATAGATATAGATATAGATATAGATATAGATAGATAGATATAGATATAGATATAGATATAGATAGATAGATAGATAGATAGATAGATAGATAGATATGACTGAAGGCGTAAACTGTGGAGGGGCGCCGCACACGGCTAGGAATCAATGTTGTGTGTTCTAGAGGTGCCCCTCCCACATATATATTAGGTGGGAGAGGGAGGGGAGCAGCAAGGGGCGCCTCCTCCAAGTCGCCCCCCCCCCCTTCATAAGTGTTGGAGGGGGAAGGAAAGAGAGGGGGAGAGAGGGAAAGGGGGAGGCTGAATCCTCCCCTTTCCTTCTCCCTTCCCTCCTTTCCTTCTTCTCCTATTTTGGTCTACATGGGGCGCACCAGCCCACTAGGGGCTGGTCTGTCCCCTGCTTGGCCCATTAGGCCCATGTAGTTGCCGGGGGGATGCTCGGAACCCCTTCCGTTGACCCGATATGTACCAGGAACCCTCGGAACACTTCCAGTGTCCAAATACCATCGTCCTATATATGAATATTTACCTCTCGACCATTTCGAGACTCCTCGTCATGTCCGTGATCTCATCCGGGACTCCGAACAACATTCGGTCACCAAATTGCATAACTCATATAATACAAAATCGTCATCAAACGTTAAGCGTGCGGACCCTATGGGTTCGAGAACTATGTAGACATGACTAAGACACCTCTACGGTCGATAACCAACAGCGGAACCTGGATGCTCATATTGGTTCCTACATATTCTACGAAGATCTTTATCGGTCGTACCGTAATGACAACATACGTTATTCCCTTTGTCATTGGTATGTTACTTGCCCGAGATTCGATCGACGATATCTTCATACCTATTTCAATATCGTTACCGGCAAGTCTCTTCACTCGTTCCATAATAGATCATCCCAAAATTAACTCATTAGTCACACTGCTTGCAAGGCTTATTATGATGTGCATTACCGAGAGGGCCCAGAGATACCTCACCGATACTCGGAGTGACAAATCCTAATCTCAATCTATGCCAACCCAACAAACACCTTCGAAGATACCTGTAGAGCATCTTTATAATCACCCAGTTCCGTTGTGACGTTTGATAGCACACAAGGCATTACTCCGGTATCCGAGAGTTGCATAATCTCATAGTCAAAGGAATATGTCTATGACATGAAGAAAGTTGTAGCAATAAAACTGAACAATCAATATGCTAAGCTAACCGATGGGTCTTTTCCATCACATCATTCTCCTAATGATGTGATCTCGTCCATCAAATGACAACACATGTCTATGGTTAGGAAACTCAACCATCTTTGATTAACGAGCTAGTCTAGTAGAGGCTTACTAGGGAAACTATGTTTTGTCTATGTATCCACACATGTATCTAGTTTCCGGTTAATACAATTCTAGCATGAATAATAAACATGTATCATGATATAAGGAAATATAAATAACAACTTTATTATTGCCTCTAGGGCATATTTCCTTCACTAAGAGAGGAAGGCGGTTGTCGCTCTTGTCCCTTGTTGCCAGCCTACCATGCCGTCATCGATCACTGGCTCACTTAGGACACGAGCTAGTAGATTTTGTGATAAGAGTGAGGAGGATGGTACCGTAGAAAATGTGGAAAATTGCATTTTATTAGAGATGGATTCAAAACAAATTGCTTGAGTGAGTGGTTTATATATTTTCTTCATCAATTCGTACAATTTTTTGGTTAGGATAGAGGGGTAAATGCATTGGTTGGGTGCTTCAAGAGTTAATAACGGACACAGTGGCATACCGGTTTCATGCCAAACAACCGACATCATATTTTTCTTTTGTCGTAAGGTACGACATTCAACTGTATGTTGGCAATGTCTAAGGACAATCATATCTGCCTTCTTGGGCATCACGGGAGGCACATGCCTTGTTCCCCTTGATGGAGGTGGCAGATGGCATGATCCCGGGGGGAGGGGATCAGGGCAGAGAGCGGGGCGGTTGGCAGGTGATAACCCACAAGTATAGGGGATCGCAACAGTTTTCGAGGGTAGAGTATTTAACCCAAATTTACTGATTCGACACAAGGGGAGCCAAAGAATATTCTCAAGTATTAGCAGTTGATTTGTCAATTCAACCACACCTGTAAGACTTCATATCTGCAGCAAAATATTTAGTAGCAAAGTAGTATGGAAGTAACGGTAACGGTGGTAAAAGTAACAGTAACAGTTCTGTAGTAATTGTAACAGTGGCAACAGTAAAGTAACTAAGCAAAGATCAATATGTGAAAAGCTCGTAGGCATTGGATCAATGATGGATAATTATGTCGGATGTGATTCCTCATGCAACAGTTATAACATAGGGTGACACGGAACTAGCTCCAGTTCATCAATGTAATGTAGGCATGTATTCCGAATATAGTCATACGTGCTTATGGAAAAGAACTTGCATGACATCTTTTGTCTTACCCTCCCGTGGCAGGGGGTCCTATTGGAAACTAAGTGATATTAAGGCCTCCTTTTAATAGAGTACCGGACCAAAGCATTAACACTTAGTGAATACATGAACTCCTCAAACTATGGTAATCACCGGGAGTGGTCCCGATTATTGTCACTTCGGGGTTACCGGATCATAACACATAGTAGGTGACTATTGACTTGCAAGATAGGATCAAGAACTCACATATATTCATGAAAACATAATAGGTTTAGATCTGAAATCATGGCACTCGGGCCCTAGTGACAAGCATTAAGCATAGCAAAGTCATAGCAACATCAATCTCAGAACATAATGGATACTAGGGATCAAACCCTAACAAAAATAACTCGATTACATGGTAAATCTCATCCAACCCATCACCGTCCAGCATGCCTACGATGGAATTACTCACGCACGGCGGTGAGCATCATGAAATTGGTGATGGAGGAAGGTTGATGATGACGATGGCGATGGATTCCCCTCTCCGGGGCCCCAAACGGACTCCAGATCAGCCCTCCCGAGAGAGATTAGGGCTTGGCGGCGGCTCCATATCGTAAAACGCGATGAATTCTTCTCTCTGATTTTTTTTCTCCCTGAGCGTGAATATATATAGTTGGAGTTGAGGTCGGTGGAGCTTCAGGGGGCCCACGAGGCAAGGGGGCGCGCAGCCCACCCTCGTGGACAGGCTGTGGGCCCCTTGGTGTTGATTCTTTCGCTAGTATTTTTTATATATTCCAAAATATTCTCCGTGAAGTTTCAGGTCATTCCGAGAACTTCTATTTCTGCACAAAAATAACACCATGGCAATTCTACTGAAAACAGGGTCTGTCCGGATTAGTTCCATTCAAATCATGCAAGTTAGAGTCCAAAACAAGGGCAAAAGTGTTTGGAAAAGTAGATACGATGGAGACGTATTAGCAGGGGATTCCTCCTTGATGGTCCATGGGGTTGTATGTTGTGAAGGAGAAAGGAGACTATAGCGAAGGTCAAGTGAGCGTCATCAGATTTTAATGTAGAGAGCACCAACGACAAATTCCTGTTTATGGCGGAAAATTGAGCGAGAAGGGGACGTTCCGATAGGAAAAGGGAAGGGTGCATCATCGAGTGGAGTTTTTGTGTTGGAACCGCGTGTTGGAGATGATGGAGGATAATCTGGAAAACCACATATCTTCCTCACATATAGGTTGGATTTCGGTGAGCCTGGACTATCTAAACGGTTGGATTTTCGGGAGCCTTTTAGGCGCCTGTCTGATGTCCGAACACTCTCGGACATATGAGAGAGAAATGAGCTTCAACCTTGGAGATGATCTTAATCATTTGTCTTGTCTAATTCATTTATATATATTATAGCCTGTAGCAACACACGGGCATTCCACTAGTATTAATTAGTGCTCTGGAAGACACCCGTTAAGATGTGCTTCCAACACTCGAAGTGGGGGGATGTGTCCAAATTATGTCTTGACCAAAACGCGCCCTGCATCAAGAGTCAGTTGTCTAGCTGTATGCCCTATTCGCCACGCGGAGTTTCCTCGGTAATTAAGGTAAATCAAACAAAATCATTGGACATTTAATGACTACACCTTATGCATCCCCAGAGATTGGATCCACCCTACCATACTAAGCCCTTCTATCACTCGTGTTCGGAATTGCGCTTCACGTTGTCCCGTGTCCTAACCTCCACTTGGACCGAACTCCAGGATCCATGGAACCTGCAGGGCCGAAGAACGAGGTTGGAGGGAGAGAGAGAGAAGAGACTACTATGATGTAATTTTATTTTATATATACATGACGTCCATTCAAAGTCATTCCATCAACCCCTCAAACAAATACATCAGGTTGCAAGGACATTGGACATTGCCTTACCGAATTACTCACACATGGCGATCGGATCGCAAGAAGTAATCAGTGAAGAAGACATCGGATCGGATCACAAAACAAAGAGAGGATTTCACAATCCCTTGCATTCATCAGTCATTAGTGGCAATATCAATGGGAGTATCATAGATTTTCTAAGATAAACATGTTTAAACTATGGCATGATGAGCATAAAAGTAACACACGTCAACTCTTCAAGATTAAACTTGATCATCCTCCAGTAACATAGATAGAAATCCAAACCGTAAGGAACTAGGTTGTTTAATGCCTAGATAGACCTCCGCTTCTTCACATGAAAAGTTAGTATAGCTGTAGCGGTGGCATGGTTATTATGCAAGTGTTATTGAAGCAAAGATAATCAACACAAAGCTCTTGCTCACCTAGAAAAAATAAAAAGTAGCTTTTATTCTATTTAATCTAGTTAACACTTGCTTGCGGGGAACACATGGAAGAGAATTTTCTTTCTTGAGCAATGAAAACATAAATTAAGGGAGTGAAAGTTATGAAAATACAACATGGTACTAGAGTAACTCATTAACACCCACGAGTGTCTCATCATTAATTCTCTCAAGGACTTCGCTTCAATCATTGCTTGCTGAAACTTTTCTTGTCTAGTGACGAGATTATGCCAAAGAAATTATTCATGCATAAGGTTTCGCAGAGGCTTAAGCTTGAGTACTATTGATGAGTCCAAATTGTGTGATTATTTCGACGAGTATTTTGTGCCAACTCCTTGGCTTTGTGGAATGTTACTGCGTTCACACACTGTTTTTGTCGGTTTTCCCCAGGACACTTCTTTTGGAACAAATGGAAAACTATGGTAGGAATCACATGATATTATGGTGGAATCACATAAATCAATGTGATTATACCTTACCATAAATAGAATAAAATACGTAAAGGAAATTGGATCTGGCGCAGTCCAACAAAGTGCAACACGGGCAACCATACGAGCGCACGTGCTCGTGCATGCAGCCATATGGCATGTTGGTAGCTCCCTCCTGTCGACTACTTCTTCCCTATGGATAAAGATTGAGGAATAGACACACACACACACACACACACACACACATACACACAACCACCAGAAACACATCCAGAAGGAGAACCCTAACTTTTTGAACCCATCCAGAGGGGAATTGGTAAGGAGGAGATCGCCATCTTCACCACCAGGTGCAAGGGGACGTCGGCATCATCACCACTGTCATCATCGTCATAATCCACATCAATCTTCATCTCGTTGTAATATCAGAACTCTAGTGGATCATCATGCATGTTACTTGTTTGATTCATCCATGTTTATCATCACCGCATTCATGCTATTTTGCTTCCCCTATGTATGAGTAAACCCCCTAGTTCTTAGGGATATGGATGAATCTTGGTATGTATAGGAGCTGAAACGTTAATATGTGATATTTTCTATTGAATGATTTAGTTTAATAGACTTCGTGAATGTTGTGAAGGCTCCTCCCTCAAAATTATCACCAAAAGGTCACAAAGTATATTACTGTCGTTTTAAGAGTTAGCGAGTGAAGGTAATTCGAGGTGACAGCAAAAGCCTTCACCCCTAGGTTTTACAATTGATTAGGGAATTACGGAGAACCTTAGTGAGGCCGCGTCCATAGAGAGACCCTTAATTACCGTAGTCGTAACTTGTTGCGGGAGACTACTGTAGTGGCATGCGTGGCACGAAGTCTACCTAGAGTAGAATGTGCTCAGTATCCGGCTATGCCCGGTGTAAACGTCAAGAATGGTGTAAGTGCATCTAGTGCCTCCTTTGTGGTTATGGACTATTGAAGACAAATGTGTTAAGAGACTAATGTGTTTGTGAGTGTACATAGGTGAAAAGTCACAGAAGATGTTGTTTAACCATGAAAGACGACCCCTAAAAATGTACGTTTAGATTGAATAAATTGGTGCGCCCCTTTGAAGGAATTGACGTGATGAATTGGAACGTGAAGATTTTGTTCCAGTAGTTTCTTTTTTCTTATATTGATTCATAGGGAACACCATACTGTTAAAGGGGGTCTAGGTCATATGTATGCGTATTTCCGAAGTGATGCTCAACCTACCTATTTCTTCGAGTGAAGACTATGAAAATCTCTTGAAGTGCAGTCGAGTTCCACAACAACAGAGACACAGTTCTTCTGTTCGTTGACGAAATTGGTCTGAAGGAAGAGTTAGGATTTCGCCGGTGTGATTCTCCTACCGCGAGAAATTTGAGAGTTTAAATTTCCAACCGTTGCCGGACTAAGGCGGTGCTCGAGTCTAAGCCCGTCATAAGTGTTGTGGCAACGGAGGTGCAAGAAGTGCTGAAGGTGGGGTAGTATCGATGTCATGGTGAGCGGTCTGAGGACCGGCATGTCATTGTCCAGTGACAAGAGTTCCGAGGTGGTGTACAAGTCATCCTTCATGTGTTTCTTGGTGCAGGATCGGAGCTAGCAGAAACACAAGGATGCTGAACAAAAGCACCCCATCTCATATGAGCTGGCGCTAGTCCAGCCTCACCGTGCTGCCGCCACCACCTATGTTATTTGGCTTCGCAATCCCCTCCTCCACGGCGGGAGGCATGGGTTTACTTGGTGTGGAGTTCGACGTCACCTGCGGCGAGAGTGGATGTCGCATAACTTTACAAGTGGGATCCACCAAGATACAGTGCCACGTAGGCAAAGTTTGCGGTTACATGCGAGAAATGCACCATATTAGCCAACTGATTGTACCAGAAATCGATTTCCATCTTTCGGCATGAAAATGAACATGCAAGCCAAGTTTAGGGACCACGGGTAAATTCATCTCTTAAATAATACAAAAGGCTTTTTCATCCTCCCACATCCTCCCTTTTACTCGTTGGATATCCACACACTACAGAGGAGCTTAGTAGTAGCGCTTTTTATAAGAAAGCGCTGCTACTAAAGAACGGTAGCGCTTGTCACCGAAGAGCACTGCTAATATCCATCTAGCAGTAACGCTTTTGTTATAAAAAACGCTACTACTATAGTTGCCAACGGTTGCATGGCAGTGTAGGTATACTAGTAGCGCTCTTAATTAAAAAGCACTACTGCTATTGTATATAGCAATAGCGTTGTCCTCTGTCGAGCGCTACTGCTATTTTTTCAGGTGTATGTGTGGGCTGATATATAACCGTACAACTTTCTCATGTTGCGAGTGAAAGACATTGTGAGTTTTCCATGATCTTGCTTAAATACAGGTATGACTACTGAACTGAAATTAATCTTATCGTGCATATTCACTTGCAACTGGTACTCGTAAATCTACAACACATGTCATTAATGCAACACAGCTTGATCATGGATATAAAAAATGATTATTGTTCTTTGTATGCACAAATGTATTGGTGGTTCATCAATGCCATATGCATCTTGGCTATAGATATCCAAATTGTTAGTGTTTTATCTCCACACAAATACGTTGATCCTCCTATTGGACATGCTGGTCTTAGTGCCCTCTCTATTCACAAATATGTTAATGCTCAGTTTAGGTCTTCTCGTATTAATACACTTCTAGCTTCTATTGGCTGGTGAATGCAACATTTCATTTGTATTAATATGTCTACTTGTTATTGCGGGGAATATTAATATGTCTAATGTAGCTTCATTAATGCAACTCAACTTGATCATGGTTTAAATGATCATTGTTCATTTTACGCCCTTGCAGAAAAAAGAAGGGTTCAGTGTATGTATAGATATATTGACATGATACCTGTTTTAGATAACCTTGCATTAATATGTCTAATTTCCATTTATGTTCTCTTTCCTCGTTCTACAGATTTCATATTTGTATTCATTTTAAGGGTTCTTCAAGATGCACATAATTTAGTCACTGGTTACAATCTAAATGTAAGAAAGCACATTTTCTGTAGAAGGTGCAACCTATGTGTTATCCATGTGATAAAATTAAAATCAACATCCTAGATCAAATGTCCAAGTCAACTAAAAAAGAGATTTCCTTACAAGTAATGTCAAGCCGCATTTTCAAATCACAAACAGTTTTGAGCAATGAATGATCTCAAAAAAAATCATCCTGCCTGCCACCGTTTATCTCTTTGGATGTCCACATATTGTTTTTTTTCATGGTGAGCGTCTGTGCCAATAGATAAACTAACGAGTTTTTCATCTTGTGATCGAGTCAAAGATATTCGATTCTGTGTTTTTCATGATCTTGCTTGTACGTACGACCATGAAGCTACTATTGTTATCGTGTATGAATACTTGCAACAGGGTGCTTCAGCGCCAGCACCGACCATGGATGCACATGAGTATGCATGGATGCGTGCATGTAACGACCTGATCGCTCCTGCAGGTCAAAGTACATGTTTCTCTTAGGTCTGTGCACCATCAAGGCCTTGAACAGTTCCTTGATGAGTGTCAAGTGAGACTTCATGTCTCTATGGTGAACAGACAAACTTCAGCGGATATGTTGCTCTCATGGCACGGCAAAGACAAGAACAATAGATGGACTCTTGCCACTAGTAGTATTGATCCACGCTTGACACATGACTACTCATGGAGAAGACCCATCCTTTATAACATTTCCCTTTTATTCAGTCTGTTTTGGTGAATCAGCAGTTAGAAGAACTTCTTCTTCTGTTAAAAATAGGTTTTCTAACCCAAATTAAAGTTAGATTTCACAAGGAGTGAACCAGTGGCATTGTTGTATCCCCTTGAAGCAGAGAAGACAAGGGTGCGACAATCATATTTCCAATTATCCAGCTGGTATTTTACAAGTATCCGTTCTTGAATACTCGGTTCAATAAATAAGTTGTTCACACTTCACAGCCATCCATGTGCATATACAGTAAGTTAATAACACAAAATCCGAGTAAATTTATGCCACAACAAGGTTTATTATTGTTATTTCAAATAACTGATGCGACAACAAATAATATTAATCACGGACATCATATGATATTAGTAAGGCGTTGTTGAGGATGAGAAGCATGTACAACTCCTCGTTTTCTTTGATGAGCGCCTCCGCACCAGGCATATCTGGAAGCTCTAACCAACACATGATGATAGGGTTGTAATTAATATCCACACAGTCGAGCAGATGCAAGAACTGTTGCCCACTCTTGTCACCTTGGTAGTCCTTGATCAGGCCGTGGCACACGTTGAGGCGTCTCACCACACCTTCATACTCCATCTCACAATAACTAAGAACGTGCATTGCCACTGTTCCCTTCTTGGCATCTTGCAGCTTTTGCTTGATCTTACCACTAGCGGCAGTGACACGGCTCTTAAAGATGTCGACAGTGACAAGCACTAAGTCATGGAGGTCCTTAGCCTCGGCACTTCGATTGTCCGACTGAAGGGTGGACAAACAGAATTCTTGCGTGATAGATTTGTTGCAGGGGTTGTTGATCGAGGCCTTCTTGCATGCTTCCACCATGAGCTTGGTCGCCTTGGGCTTGCCAGTGTCAGAGCCACTAGCATGAGTGGAAAAAAGGAAGAATATGATGGTGGAGAGGACGATGGTAGTCCTTGGCATTGCTACCATTACTACAGGGCTAGCTAGAAGCCTTGAAGTACTGAAGCGCTGAGAGGGAGGTGGAGAAAAATAGACAGAGAAGGATGTGTATTGCAGAGATGGATGGGTGGATGGAGGTGATGTACATGAGGCTGAGAATTCTTTATAATGCCTGCAATGGGGTATCATAAATGCAGTATGCAGCTTTGGTCCAGAATATGTGTACTATCGGTGTCCAGTAAATGTTGAATGCCCATTTTGGATCTCTACATATTAATGCTCTCTCTATGTTCACAAATACACAGATGCTCACTATAGATCTTGTTGTAGTAACACATATCTTACTTATATGAATCCATTAATGCAACGTAGCTTGATCAAGGATATCCCAAATGATTAGTGTGCACCGAATGCCCATAGATATGTTGATGCTCATTTTGGTACGTCTTATTTGCATTGGTGTTTTCTAAACATCATTTTGTATAACTGATTTGTTACTTCTACCTCCCTTTGGGGGACGAATATATTTTCCCTCATCAAGTCTATAATTGCTCATTTTTTCTTTGCAATTTTCGAGTAGTTACAAATAATTCTCAGGGAGCAGGCACTTAGTTAACTTGGTGACACAATAAATATTTTTGTTAAAATATCAAAATTTTATATCATAATTTTTTTTATTTCCAAGTCGATTATTGTCTGATGGATTGACTTTTACAACAGTTGTATTCCCCCAGTTAAAAATCACAACTTATTTTAGGGATTAAATGATGCCAGCCGGACTAACATATCATTCGTAGGCACTGTCAAAAAATAAGCATGTTTACTGCCCACCGCCTAAGAAAATCAAAAAAAAATTACCAATACCAACACGTCACTGTATGGGTTTATTTGGTTTCGATTCTCGTTACTATGTAGTAGGAAGGAAAAAAAAAGAGCTATCGATCATAAGGAGGTAACCTGTATCATAGGTACATGATGCGCACGTACACGCCGGTATCTTATATTTTATATTTTATATCTTATATTTACTAATTGGAAGCACCTTTCAAGCCTTCTCATTAATCAACATTATAAAAATTAATTACACCGTTGTATTATAGAATTTACGTCTAAGATGAAAGGAGAACTTACGTAACATAAACTTGGAAGGGAAAAAGATATAGGGAAAGGAGAATAAAAATAGAAGTAAAACAAAGAAAATAATTTAGATGGGCCAGCCCATTATTGTTTGCCTTGTGCGAAATTCTGACTATTTATGGCGCTGTGCGGAAAATAGAGTTTTTGCAGCTGCATGGGCAGAAAAATAACTGGGCTGGCTTTGCTGGGCCACCGCGCGTGGCCCACGTACAACAATTCTTTTTCTAGCAAACAAACGCATAAGACCTTTGTACCACCTCGGGTAGAAAGATTGTTTTTTCGACGGTGAACAGATGAAAATATAGGCAAAACGCACCTTGCTTCATTAGTAGTAGCACATATGCCCGTGCATTGCAACGGGAGAGATGTTTCTTTGGAGAAGCAATAGGAGAGATAATTGATGTCTCCACCAAAAATGATCTTCATAGCGGTGTGATAGAGAGAGGAGTTGTGGTCTTCTAGCGGGTCATGTTTCTCCCGCCAGATATTGATAGTGGTGCGGTTAGTCGGCATAGCGGCAACCATACAACTCGTGCATTTTTTTCCTTTGTGTCAGTCTCTGTCTCGGGGTTGTGTCTGCCTCTACGTTTGGTAGCTATGCGGCGACCTTCAGAGCACGGTTGCTTCGACCACTCTCTCTTACGATGGCGTAACCGGATGAATTACTAATTGTAGCGCTTAAATCCTGTTTCATTAGCATATATATTTAGCGCATAACCAGATATCAATGTCCCTTCTTTATTAGGGTTTATTTTCTTTGATTATTTTAGCGCTCACGTGCCCACAACTATTTTATTCGAGCCAAACCAACATATTCTCTTTTATTGGACCAAGAAAAAATTGCTCCCTCAGACGACCCAGTAGGGAGTGTGGTTGAGGCCCAATACAGCCTATATGACGCTAGTTGCGTAAAATAATGTGTGAGATGCACATCAGTTCGTGTATGGACCAACACACTGGTAGGCGCCAAGACGACCTATGTTAGGAAGGCACGGAAAAATCCAAAAAATAATGAGTTGAAGGATCAAAATCATGTCCTGAAAGAGCCGACTACGTGCTCATTGCCACTCGAAGAAACGAGTCCTACCAACCAATGGCCAGCTCAAACCTTTAAGATCATACTCCAATGTGAGATTGGATACAATTTTTTTAACTGTTTAAAAAATATAAATTGCTGAATATTCCTGAAAACATGAATAATTTTTAAAATCACAAACACTTTTTGAAATTCTTTACATTTTCAGAAATACACAAAAAAATTGGAAACCCTTAAAATTCACAAATTTATTTGAAATCATAAACCTTTTATAATAACATGAACACGTTTTGAAAATGCGATTTTGTTTGAAAAAGAAACATATTTTGAACATTCAAAACATTTTTTGAAAATGTGTTTCTATAAACTTGGACATTACTTTGAATTTGCGAACATTTCACTAAAACAAAAATATTTTTCATATTTGGAACATTTTCTAAATGCATTTTTTTTGGGAATATCTCAAACAACTTTGGAAAACACAAAGAAAAAATGGAACATTTTTTGAAACCTGAACGAATTTTGGAATGAGAACAAAGCACTATTGGGAAAAGGCTAATTAGTGGCGCACATATTTTTGCTATTAATGGCGCACTCTTGGTGCGCCAGTATTATCACGCCACTAGTAACAAATAGTAATGGCGCACCTATAGTGCGCCATTACTATGCCTAGAAGGTGCGCCATTACTATCTGACTTAGTAATGGCGCACCACATAGAAGTGCGCCATTACTAACAATTTTTTTTAAAAAAAATATCCAAAATTTTTCAAATATTTTTCCCTTTTTTTCTTAATCTCAGGTCAATATGCTTAATCTCAAGTCAAATCGATCCTATTAAACCTTATTGATGTCTAGGACTTTGTTTATGTTCATGAGTGTGATGAAATTTCAAACTTCCCGGTCATATTACGTATCATATTTTTTTTTCTGTTACTAGTGGCGCACCTAGCAAATGGTGCGCCACTAGCAAGTTTGATTTTTTTTGTTTTCCCCTCTCTAGATCCTAAAAGCCCCGTATCTTTCATTCTGTTAGGTTTTTGGGGATTCTGAAAATCTTGTAACTTTTCGAGTAGATGCTTTTTCATATATAAAACTTTTTAATCCGAGTTCGTATATAAAAGTTATGTCCATTTTACTAAATTCCAGAGAGATTTTGCAAATAAAGTCGAAATTCATATTTGTAAATTTTCCCAACAACTAGACCACATATCACATGGGAAACTTATTTTCTTTTATTTTTTTGACATTTCCATCATTTTCTTTTATTTTTTCTAAAACTGAAAAGACGGTCCAGGGGGGTGGGGGTGCAAAGAAAGTTAGTAATGACGCACCTTCACAAAGTGCACCATTATTATGTGTATGACTTGGTCAAATCTTGGTCAAAGTTAGTAATGACGCACTTTGTGTAGGTGCATCATTACTAAGTTTGACATACTAATGGCGCACCTATGCAAAAATGCGTCATTACTAAGTTTGATCAAGGTTTGACCCAGTCATACACATAGTAATGATGCACTTTGTACAGGTGCGCCATTACTATGTCAACTAGTAATGACGCACTATCCTCTAGTGCGCCACTGCCAACAATTTTTTTTATTTTTACTTCAAAACTAGTACTAGCGCACCACACACCAGGTGCACCACTAGTAATATGTCAATAATGTCGCACCTGTATCTAGTGCGCCACTGCATACATGGTGCGCCATTAATGTCCACATTAGCTATAGCCCTTTTCCTAATAGTGAAGATTTAATGTTCTGAACATTTTTCGAAAAGGAATATTTATTAACATCCCAAACATTTTTAAAAAACGGATTTGTGTGATATTATGAGTTTTATTGAAAATTTTGGTTTTACGAAAAAAGGGGAGATAAAGAAATAAACTTGAAAGGAAAAAAGAAAAAAGGAAAGGAAAGAAAATAGAAACCAATGGAGAAAGAAAAATAGAAACATAACACAGAACAAAAAAACGGTTCGACCGAGCTCGAGCGCCCGATGCGAATTTGTGACTATTTTGGAATGAGAACAAATATTTATATTATAAACTTTTTCAAAAAGAAATATATTTAAAGTTCTGAACATTTTTTAAAAAATTGATTCTTATGATATTATGAATTTTTTGAAAATTTTGAATTTACAAAAAAAAGGGAGAAAAATAAACTTGAAAGGAGAAAACACCAAAGAAAAAGTGAAAGAAATGGAAAAAAATAGAAACATATTTTAAAGTTCTGAGCATTTAAGAAAATCGAATTTTTATGATATTATGTAGTTTTTTGACAATTTTGAATTTAAGAAAAAAGGAGAAAAAGGTAAACTTGAAAGGGAAAAAGACCAAACAAAAGGAGAAAGAAACGGAAAAAGAAAAACAGAAACATAACACAAAACAAAACAAAAGAATATATTTCAGCCCAGCTTGGGCGCCCAGTGCGAATTTACGACTATGTAACGCTAATTGCGATAAATAGGATTTTTCCACCTGCATGTACACGAAAATAACTGGGCTGGATTTCCTGGGCCAATACTGTGGGCGGCCCATGTACGAGATCTGGCGTTTTTCTTTTCTAATAGACAAACGGACAAAAAAATTGTACCACCTCGAATAGAAAAAAAATCTTTTCGTTGGTGAACGGATGAAAAAATCAGAGAAACACACCTTGCTTTATTAGTAGGTATAGAGGTATAGATATAGATATAGATATAGATATAGATAGTATTGATAGAAAAATGAAATTTTCCATCCATGCTAATCTTAACATAAATTGTTTAAGAATTCGTTGGTACACATAAAAACATCTAATGTGAATAATCTATGGTTCTTATAGTATTTGTTAGGATATCATGTATGTTAAAGGAAAGTCATGCATGCATGTGTCCATTATTGTGTATAGAAACAAAGTATTTATAATTCTACCATTCTTCCGTGGCAAAAACAAGCATGTATTCCTTCTTTTAGGTTAACTAAGAAAGGCTACAATAGAACACTCGACCTTTATGCCTTCTAGAAACTTCTAGATCACGAGTGCATGATGCACACAATAACTTTTGCGTTTGTAACTATGTTTTCTACCAACATAAAAAATATACCCTTATATAACTTTCATAAAGTAGCACATTGTTATTTCCACATATCTTCTATAAATTTGACATGATTTTCCATCACACAGCGATATTTTTATACTTTCGTCACAAAATTGGACATAAACAATCAATCACAAAATAGTCAAAGAATTGTAACTTCATTGGATCCAATGTGCATGTGTAATAATAATAACCTATATCCAAATGATTGTTTGATATTTATAATTTGTCAAAAATATGTTATATCTGATATTACAATTGCTAGCCCGTGCAGGTGCACGGATTGACGACTAGTGATATGTAGATAGAATTAATTATGATTACCACTCAATAATTTTTCTTTATGGATATCCAAATTTATGTTTAGAATCAACATTTCTACTTCAATTTTTTCCGGGGATTTTTTTACTTAGTAAACATATGGATATTTAGAAATTTTTTGTGCTAATTGTGTGCTCTCCTTAGCCTATGTTACAATGCATGGTTTTCTCGGTTATTTTAGAAAATGCATGTATTTCTCTATTGCCAACTTCTCACAGATGCAGTTAAGTTTCGTAAAAGTTTAGAATGGCAGCCAACATGAAAAAGGATAAAAGTATCATCATTTGCACATTTTTTTCACCTTCTTCATTATCTATATTTATGGATATTCACTTTGCGATTTATATTTTCCCAATTCGCTACAAAAGCGCAGAACAAACATTTTAGAAAATAAATGCAAAATGTGTAAAATAAAATGTGTAGGTACATAATTAAAAATCTTGGACGACGATAACTGCCACACGTGTGGCATCTAGGGGGTATGTGCCGCACGCCCCGTGTGGCATCGACACAGGCCCGCCCGCACGAGCACGTCCGCGCGCACCCCACCACAGCCCGCACGTTCGGTGTGCGGCGCAATCGCCCGCACTAGCACGTCCGGGCGAGCGACCTCACAGCCCGCACGACCCGTCTCGGCCCTCGCCCCTCCCCGCCTGCGAGCCACACGCCCCGCGTGGCAGTAACCACGCGTCCCGCCGCGATTGCCATGGTCTGAACCCTC
Organism: Triticum dicoccoides; assembly: GCF_002162155.2. Lineage (NCBI taxonomy): Eukaryota > Viridiplantae > Streptophyta > Magnoliopsida > Poales > Poaceae > Triticum > Triticum dicoccoides. Next base: position 10,142,734 of record NC_041392.1, read on the forward strand.
TTCCATGTTCGTTTAACTGTAGTTGCCATGTTGCTGAACTGCAGTTGCCATGTCTGACAACTACAGTTGCCATGGTTGCTCAACTGCAGTTGCCATCTCAGGTCAAGTGTCGGATGCCATTTTTGGGCACCTGTAGCTGTTGCCATGTATGGTCTGGTCTACTACAGTTGCCATGATTTGAAAACTTTAGGATTTGCAACCTACTAACACTAGACAGTTGCCATGTAGCACTACAAAAGCATGGCAAAAAACATGTTCAGGTAAAAAAGAGAGTTGCCATCTGCTTACAAGCACACTAGGGCAGTTGCCATGTACCCTGCAAAAACACATGGCAACTGATAGCTTTTGGAGTGTGGGAGAGGAGACGGGCATGTGGGCGACGGTGGTATCTTTAGGAGTTGCCACCTACTAACACTAGACAGTTGCCATGTAGCGCTACAAAACAGACGTGTCAACAATAACATGTTCGGGGTAAAGAGAGTTGCCATCTGCTTATAATCACAAATAGGGCAGTTGTCACACACTAGCACTGGACAGTTGCCATTTAGCGCTACAAAAACAGACGTGGCAACAATAACATGTTCGGGGTAAAGAGAGTTGCCATCTGCTTACAATCACAAATAGGGCAGTTGCCATGTACCCTGCAGAAAACATGGCAAATGACAACTTGGTGTGGGAGAGTGGGAAAAAGGGCAGTCATGGGAGATGGGGAACAGAAGTCGTGCGCGGCGTGCGGGCGCGACAGCAGTTCCACCGCACGCCCCGACTCGCAATCGGTCTCGTCCGAGGGAGAAACAGCGTGCGGGCGAACTACCTACACACCACACACCGGGCTTGTCCTACGTGGCACACCAAATCCAACTTTTGGTGTCAGGATTCATGCAAAAAACAACCAACGACAATCCAGGCGTGTGGGCGAGTTGAAGACGTTCCACGCGTGTAGGCGTTAGTGTTTCCGAAAATCTTATATCTCCGTCTCAAACAAACAAAAGCCTCCTTCCATAAGAAACAGCTCATACGTGAAACTCTTCTCGCCTATTAAAAAAAAGGAAAAGCATCCCTCCCCGAAAAAAGAGAAAACGTCTTCACTAGCTCCTGTACTTTTTTAGGCAACCACGTCTCCTCTATATGGCCAGATCTTTCAAGGCTTCTTACTAATCAGACCACTACGTTGTAAATTTATATCCAATAAAGAAAACTTGCCGAATCATAGATGGTCTCGTCCAAAAAAATGTCATGTGATACGTCCAACGTTGTCAAAAAAACATCCTCCATTCCTTAAAGAGAAAAGATAGCGTCCTTAGAAAAGCACTACCAATAAAAAGAAAAGAAAGACGGAATCCAATTGATAACCGATGAAACTCCATAAATAAAATCTTCTGTCGATCGATTTTAAAAGAAGAAACATCTGGCTCAGTTCCTCTACATGGCCGCATACACCACTTCCTCTTCAATCCGGCTCTCCTACATGTGGCTGGTGGTGGCGATTTCTCTAACCGAAGGATATACCCAACTCGCCATCACCATCAAGTGCGCTCTCCCACCAGCAGGGCCAACAACAAACTGCAAAGGAACCTGACGACAGGTGCTGCGAGGTATGATGCAAGATCGACTGCGACCCCAAGCGGCAATCGATCTTCCTTATTGTTATTGTCACCGCGTCTCCTTCCATCCACCCGGGCATCAAAGTTCACCCTATTTTATGATAATAAAAAAGTCCAACTACCAAGTACAAGCTCTAATAAGTTCTTCTTGGATTCATGCTCCGACAAGACTATGATCCAACTATGATAATAATGGATTAAGGCGCAGATTGCTAACACTTATCTGCATATATAGTACGTATGCATGTCTTTATTTTGGTCTTAGAAAAAAGAGAAAATTAGCTATTAAAGCATCTTTAAATACATACAAATTACCGAAGTAACAAGAAAATATGGATGTACCATGCGCCACGAAGATCTAATAGACACACAATTATCTATGTGGTATAGGTATGTATACAATATGGATAGAAAATATAAAAAAATGACATCCGTATTAAAAATATAAGAAATTCTTTAAGAATTTGTTTGTTGAGACTAGAACTTAAAACCGGAATAATCTATGGTGCTTATAGTAATGAGAATATACTACAAACTTTTGTTTGCCATCACACAATGACAATATTAATGAGGTTGTCACACAATTGGAGGCAAACAATCAAATAACAAAATAGTCCGAAGCAATGTAACACTGTTGAACCTTATGTCTAACAAAGATAAACATGCATGTGTGACAACAATAACCCATATCAACATATTATTATTGTCTGACATTTCTAATTTGTAACAACTTTGTTGTATGCAATATTAAAAGTGCTAGCCCGTGCATGTGCACGGGTTGATGACTAGTATAATATAACTCTGAGACATGCCTATATAACCTCTTATTTGCATACGTTCTTTTAAAACATAGCATAGACAAACCATATTATATTATAATAATGAATTTGTTTTTTCTCGGTGACAGGGTAACTGTTATTTCTATGTCGACCAGTTGTAGCTTGAAAGAAAGTGTTATAAAACAATTATGTTACTCCCTCCTCCATCACTGTTTTCATTGACCAGAGCCCCCACTCCACACATATCGACAAGCTCGGAGTCCCGCTCATCGATATGATCGTATGCCATATCCACACAACTGGCGAGCTCATTGGAGCGTAGCCCGTCCTCGTCGCCTTGGTAATCCCTGATCATGGCATCACATATGTTGAGGATGCTCACCACAGTCATAATCCGCCTCACAAAAACTAAGGACACGCATTGGCACCGTGCCCTTCTTGCTTCATGTGTCTGTTATCTTGGCGCACCCATTTCGTCCACCGCCATCCGTTTGTGTCGGCGCGGACAGAAAAGTCGGCCCAATGCGCCGACACAAATGGACGCGCGTCCGATTTCGTCCGCCTGCCTATCCATTTCCGGCCTATTTTTGAGCCGGATTTGCGTCGGCGGAGACAAAAGACGGACGCACGCGCTCACCCTCTCTCCTTTCCGGGCGCGCTGGTCGGTGGCACATTGGCCTCTCCACATCAAACAACACACCCTCGCCCGCCTGCTTCATCGCTGACGCCGCCGGTCATTTTTTCCGATAGAAAAATGATACATAGATAGTTCTAGCATACACAGATAAAAAAAAGACCAACTACTCGTCGCTTTCCGACTTCGACTCGGTAATGTCCTCCTATGACGTCTAAATGTAGGCGTCAGCATGCTGATCATCTTCAAAGTCCCACCCCGACGTTTCTCGTAGCTTCAGTTTCAATTGAGCGGCCTGCTTGCGCGCACGCTTGTCCTCCCGATAGGCGGCTCGCTCCGTCCTCCTCACCTCCTTCTCCGTCCTCCTTTGCGTGTAGAACTGGCGCTCATTGACGATGTCCTGCAGAAAGCGTTCGCGCCACACCACCATGGCTTTCAAGTCCATCTCGGTGATGGCGAGGCGACGCTGCCGCCTCCGGTGGACACGACGATCCTCGTCGGTGAAAAGCCGCGGGAGAGGCGCGAGATCCTGCGCCGCTGGCTCGACACGTCAGGAAAATTCATATCCCAACGAGGCCTCAGGAGGCACCACGCCGCCGCGTCGTGCGCGTGGGCCGACTCCTCTACGGTGTTGAAGGTGCCGAGGATGAGGCGTTTCTCGCCAAACCTGATCTCGGAGGAGAAGGCACCAGAGCGGCGCTCGCGGACTCCGCGAAAATTTGAAGCGCCCAGGCGGCGCATCGACATGGTGGCGCAGAGGCGGCGAGGCTAGTGATAGGGGGCGACACAAGTGGGCGGCGGACAGAGTGTGGAGGGAGCGCCTTCTTATAACGAGCGCCGGCCGCGGCGCGCGCGCGAACCTTTCCCGCGCGCTGGAGCACCGAAACCAGCACGCGCTAGGCCACTTTTCCCCCACGCGTGTGAACCTTTCCCGCGCGCTGGAGCGCCAAAACCAGGGAGACGGCATGGCAGCTGGCATGATCGAAAGCGCGTGCGATCATGAAGTGGGTCGGCCCGTTGGACGCACTGCCGACCCAAATCTAAAAGAGGGCGAACGGCGGGCGGGCGGCAGACCCAAACGTACAAAAAGCGGACAACAACGCCGTCCATCTGGGTCGGCCCGTTGAAGTTGCTCTTAGGGGTGAAACCTCTGTCTCCCGTAGGGCCCCATGTGTTTGACAACACATGGGGTGGCCTGTTCAGCACGCTAGTGTGAAAAATCATGACACAGGCATGAGGTAATAGTTAGTGGTCTACTCCCTACGCCTGGGAGTTATCACATCATAGGAGTAGGTAGCTCCAGTAGATAAGTTTCCCTATATTGGATAAAGATCAATGGAACGCCTCGTAGGTGTGAGTAGCGAGTTGCCAAATATATATGTTATACGGAATTAAATTATAGGAATCCTGCTAGCTGAGCAGCTGTGATTTTCCTTTTGAAAAGTAAGGAAATGGAATAGGGAGAAGATTTTGCATTTTAGAATAAAGAATCTGCTCAAGATGCTCTATAATATTTCCTGACTTGGGCACATCATTGTTTTCTTTTATTTGAGACGCAGATTGGAGCACAGCATTTGCTGGTAATTAAGCAAATGCATGATGCATGCCAACATGATACTTGGGAAAATAACAAGACTACACTTCCTACAGTAATACAGATTCACGCGTAAGGTCAAGTCTAAAAAGATGTATCGGGATCAGCTTCCATTTCATATACTCCATGGTGGAATATGATGTCACGCTTGTTATCAAGGTTTTGGATCGGGAGTGAACAGTGGACTAGACAAACCAGTGTGCCAGGGTGGTCCAATAGTAGAAATCTTTACATAAATTTATTTATTTTCAAAGAAATAATTTTTCTACTACACTATATACATGCTGTGGGGAAAATTCAGGGTGGTCCATGTCCACCCCCTAGCTAAGCCACTACGAGCGGACCTTTTCTCTAAAGGGGCACCAAAATTCGAGGTTACTAAGGTAACCACGAAATACAAAAAAATCAGACGAAATTAGAAATCATTTTAAGTTGATATAGATAGTTATTTATCTTTACCTAATAATAAAGTATAAAGTGTGTCTACCCGTTCACCATCATCCAAATTACCCTCGAAGTTGGCGAGAATTACCCACTAATGCCACCTGTAAGTGGCAAAAATAATTCGCTTTTTTCCATGCTGGTTCAATATGAAGCTATCTTCTTATGTGACACAAGTACATGCGCATCCCACCGGCTAGAGGTTCGATCCCATATTCTCCCCATTCTATCTCCCTTTTCTCTCTTGTTGTTAGAGGGTTGATTGCGCCAGCCCAGCACGGCCTTCAACTCTCTTTCTTTCCTTTCTTACAGACGGTTTTTCTTTCTTTCGGCTTTATTTCGAAATACTCTAAATATTTCTATGCATTAAAGAAATGTTAAACTTCTCTACAAAAAATATTTCCACCATGTATAAACAAATGGGTAGTGTGTATGGAAAGCAAAATTAGGAAAATAATAACGTAAGTTTCTGTTTTTTTGAAAAAAATTAAGCATGCATTTAAATAAATTTAAATGTGTACAAAAATTGTTTATGATGTATACAAAAATATACAATATGTTTAGAACAAAGTAGACATAAAAAAGTATATGTCTTCAAAAATATTAATCATGTATTTGGACGATGTTAACTGTGTACATAAAAATGATCATGATGTACACAAGAAATATAGAATGCGTATAGGAAAATGGGAAATCAAAAAACTTATGGTTAAAAAAAGTTGAAAACTAAATTGGAAAAATGTTATACTTGTATATCTAAATGTTTGTCATGTATACAAAAAAAATACTGTGTTCATGGAGAATATAGAGATAAACAAAATATTTTACCAAATGTTAATTAATTATTTAAAAATGTAATAATTTATTTTTAAATTTCTAAATGTGATATAAAATGTTTCTGGTATATACAAAAAAATTATAGTGTATATGAGCAAACGTAGACATAAAAAATATAAGTTCTCAAAAATATTAATTATATATTTAGAAAATGTTAAACATGTATATAAAAATTGTTCTTGGCGTATAAAAAATGTAGAAAGAAAACGAACAAAAACTATAAAATTGAAAAAGAAACAAAAAAAGCAAAGAAAGCAAAAAAAATAGCAAAACCCGTAAAACCAAAAGAATATACCAAAAAATAAGAAAGAAAAAACAAGAATGATAAAAACGTGCTATCATTAATTACTAACATGTACTTTGTTATCTTCATCACACTACAAATATTTGTTGGGCATCATCAAGGACGAACGACAACAAATGCGTAATGAGATACCTCCAACTAGGTAGATATTTTTGTTGTCTAATAAGTTAAAAACATCTTGAGTACACTTCAAAAATCATCCCATTTTTATATTTTTACACAACACCACTTATCATGTTATTTGTCATGTGACATCGTGAAAGATTTCAAGGGATTTACTAATGTCTTGAGAGTGTGTATGAGGGGTGACTTTTTCTCCCCCGTTGAAAGAACACAAAGCCTGCCCTTCTTCGGAAAACACACACACACACACATACACACACAAAGCAAGCCCTACTGTATTGGCTGTTCACCCTTAGCTGCCGCTTGGTCAAACGTCGCGAGTTTGACGTTCTTACCTTTTGCATCCTCTAAAAGAAGTAAAAATGAAAGCGACGAGACTCGAACCCGAGACTTGCTGCTGCGGAAAGCTTGGCTTTGCCACCTAGGCCATGACCTGTCACGATGTTCAATAAGAGATGCCACATATTTAACTATGAGGTGAGCGTTTGAATTCAAAAGTTTCAAAATATTTGAGATTTTTC
>NC_041392.1:10149812-10196718 GCF_002162155.2 Triticum dicoccoides
AGAACATTATTATTATTATTTCAAATGGAAGTAATGTTGGTTTTACATGAACATTGTTTCTGGCAGAAAATCTTATATTTACTAATTGGAGGCACCTTTCATGATCTCTCATTAATCCACATCATCAAAATTAATTAAACCGTTGGATTGTAAAATTTATGACCAGGATTAAAAAAACAACTTGTGTAACGCAGATGATGCTGTCCTATAAAAAGTGCACCTGACACGTACAACTTTTGTTAAACAAACAAAGAAAAGACTCACATAAAAAAACGAAAGCCACAAGTAAAAAAGGGAAAGGCCCCACCAGTTCCCACAAATTAAGTAGAAAAACAGCCTCATGCAAGAAAAAGAGGAAAGTCCCTACCGTATCCCACAAATTAAGAAGCAAAATTTTCCATAAGAAAACCTAACGATAAGATGCCAAAACAAAATCCCAACGTTAAAGGAAAAAAATCGACTATCGGGCAGATTGCCCGTGAAATAAAAGAAAGCAAACTCGCGTAACAAAACTTAAACCTCCACCCATCTGAACAAATAAAAACACTATGTACCAAACAGATCAAGCCAAAATGTACAAAAAAAATAGAAGTCATGTAAAGAAAAAGGGAAAGTCCTTAGCATCCGCTACTTCTCATAAAAAAATAGGGTTCTCACCACGTACATATAATTGAAGATTAAGCACACGCCTTCCAAAAAAAATAGTCCTTAGCATACACGTTACTTCCCAGAAGAAAAACAAGCTACAAAAACAGTTTTCACCACATACATGAAATAAAATCTTACAAAGAAACATACGACTTGATCTTTGGTATGGGACATGACAAAAAAAGACACAACCTCAAAAAATGACTTCGCATTACGTATGTGAAATAAAACCTTGCAGAAAAAATACATACATGAAATAAAAGATTAAACATACATGACCAAATAAAAACAAGGAAAGCCTCACGTCAATCGAAAAAGCAAAGGAAAAACTCCACCCGTTGCACAAATTAAGAAGGAATGTCTCTGTTAAAAACTCCAAGATAAAATGTAAAAAAAGTCCAATGATAAAAATGGAAAAATTCCGCGATCCAGCTGATTGACCGTGAAATAAAAACTAGACCCAATGGCTCCATCAATAAAATATTCTCCCGACAAAAATCTGTGTCGACTCATCTGTACGGCCGATGCCTCCTCCTCTGCTTCAATCCTGCTGTCCTACCAATGGCCGCCGATCACGATTATTTGTCACTGAATGTGCTTTCCCACCTGCATGGCCATCGGTGAACCACAAAGTGTCACAAGGGCGGCCTAATTTATTTTTATATATGCTACAACAAAAATACCTCTCATGTTTAGTTGGACAGTATATTTTTTAAAGGGATATTGAAGCTGAAGTTTGTCAACCACGGATGTGGAGCTGGTCGAGACTGGTGGCTAGATGACAAAGGCTCCGCTCGGCAAGGAAAGATTTGCATTGAGCTAAGACTCATGACTAATTGATATAATCTAAGAGATGATGAACCAAGAAAATTATATTAGAATTAAGTTGGATGTTATTTGCATTATTCTATTTTGAGGAGTAAAATTATTTTTTGGGAATTACACAATCAAACTATTGTTATGATTTCTTGAACTGGCCATATAGGCCACATAAATTATGAAATTACTTTTCATTGACGGAATTTCGTTTGTGAAGATAGCATAGGGGCAACCGATCAATGTCCCCGGTAATGAGTACTCAATCACATCATGTTTGGTAGTACTACTGTATGGGTGTTCTACATAAAAGCAAATGTAAGTAGACAACATTATAATTATTAATTTTGTCCATTATATTGCAAAGTAAAGGATATCCGTGTGGTCAAAAAAATTTAGATCAATATTGCACCACTATATGTCTTTTTTTCAAATTTAAATCCTGTTCAAGTTTATACTGCTTTTCTTACTACTCCTAATAAATGATCAGAACAAGGAAGCTTGCAGTTCTGTAGGGGAAGACCGATCCTTGACGAGCATTTCTAGCGTGACACATATAAATAACATTGGATGGAGCGGCTCGATGACCTCCTCATGTACGCTGCCGGACGCTGGCTGCATCCGATGACGCCGGGAGCAAGGTAGTGGTGTCGTGTAAGTTCATTTTAGATGCTAAGGACTATTATGCACAACTTAGTACTATTCTCTTGAAAGATAAACTACTTTGTCTGACATGCATACTTGCGATTATGTAGACTTAACATGTTTTTACACAGGTGCAGATTACGAATGCTAATTATTTGCACATATAGTACGGTTGCACATCTCTTTTTTTTGTCCTGATAAGTTATAAAAAATATAACTATTAAAGTATCTTTAATACACATAAATTTTTTTAGTAAAAAATAATGTGGATGTTTCCTGCACGACAAAGATCTCATATAAACAAATGATTATGTATGTGATATACATATGTGTAGCAAGGATAGAAAGTACAATAAACTTTCAAGCACATTAATCTGAAAAGAAATCCTCTTATGATTTTCTTTGCACAAATATGATAGTGAAATACGATTAATCTATCACACAACTCCAATTCAATCGTGAAAGATTTTCTTTAAGAATTTATTGGTTAATACAAGAATATAAAATACAAATAACCTATGGTGCTTAGCGTAATCAAGAATTGCAGAAATCAAACTTTTATATATTATTTGCTACAGTGTTACATACTACTTCTCCAAATAATTCTTTTTAGTCTGCATATAAGATTTGCCTGAAGTCAAACTTCATAAAGTTTGAGCATATTTATATTGAAAAATATTAACATGTACAATACTAAAGTCATAGAGTATAAAAATTAAGATTCATGCCGCATTTAATGATATTGATTACACATGGAGAATATTGATATTTTTTCTGTAAGTTGGTCAAACTTTACGTTGTTTTACTTCAAATAAATCTTCTATACAGAGTAAAATATCTGGCGGGAGTATTTAATATTAGAAGTGCTAGCCCGTGCTGATGCACGGGTTGATGACTAGTAGATTATTAACTATCAAAGTCATATGGCCCTAGCAAGACATTGTTCAGGCCGCCCAGCTTGATCAACTCCTCGTTATCGTTGATAACTGTCTGGCTTTTCATGGGAAGCTCATGCCGGCAGTTGCTGACATGGTCAGTCGCCTTCTCCACACACTCGGGCAATTCAAAGAACCACGGGCCGTCGGCGTCGCCCATGGGGACACGGAAGTCCCTGAGCATGGCGTCGCAGAGGCCGAGGGTACCGATAGCAGCATCGTAATCCACCTGGCAATACCTGAGGCCGAGCGCCTCCTCCATACCTTTCTTGGCTTTCTGGAGTGCTTCCTTCACCTTGCCGCCGGCAGCCGCCACGTGGATCTTGAGGATGTCAACGGCGACGAGCGACAGGTCGCGGAGGTCCTTGGACTCAGAGCTCCTTTTGTCGGACCGGAGAGTCTGCACGCAGAATTCCTGGGTGACGTTCAGGTGCTTGTTGCGGCAGCTGCTCGAAGCGTTCTTGCAGGTTTCTACCACGAGGTCTACCACCTTGACCTTGTCGTTGCGCCGCCGGCATGTGCGCCGATGCACACAAAAAGGAGCATGATTGCAACCAAGAAGGCAGCGGTCGCCCGTGTGGTTGCCATTGCTGCAAGGATAGCTGCAATTGTATTGTAGGCTTTGTAGCTGAGAGAGAGGTGAAGATGAATTGATAGTCAGATTTTGTAGTGCAAAGATGGAGGTGGTGTACGGTTCTTGTGACATCTATATAGTGCAGCAGCAGGTTCATAAATCCAATGCAGCTTAGTCACGGATATCCAAATAATTAGTATTTCAGACACTATATGCACAGATATGTGTTGGAAAAATGAGCAAATTACTACGAGATTTAATCCGAATAAATAGGAAATAGATCATGACAGCAATAGCAGAGATTAAACTAATCATGCGAACTAGCATACTAGATGAACAGATCACATCTAGGGCACATACTAGAAACATGAGTTCTACCACGATCTCGAACAAGAAGGATAGAATAACATACGGTGCCGCGGGTGCAGCACCGCCGGCGTTGACGTTGTCGCCCATGTCGTCGAGGATGAGGTTGCCGAGGTCGGGGAAGAAGTCGTCGTTCGCGAAGTCGTCGCTGCCAGCAGTCGCGCGAGTGCGCTCCCCAAAAACCTGATCGCCCCTCTCCCATACAGGATCACGAGAGGCGGGGTTCTAGAGGCCTGCTGTCCCTTCTCCCGGTGCACGCCGAAAGGAGGGATGGAGAAGACTTGCTTGGCGGCGCAATGATCTAGAACGGTGGTCAGAAACCATACGAAGCGGCGGCGGCTAGGATAGACGTCTGCCTGACTATATAGTGCGGGCCGGGTAGGTCGTGGGAGTAAACCTCACGTCCGAGTCATCACGATCCAAAAGAATCGGAAATGGTTCAGTAATTAATGAGTCCATTAATTATTAATTAATGAGTCCATTAATTATTAATTAATGACTCATTAATTTTTCCCGAGCAGCAAAAATATAGACAACGTGCATAGCTCTGTCCTCGGCTTGGCTCAATCCCGCGGCGCGGCGTGGCGAGGCGAGCGAGGAGGAGGAGCGCGCGTGTAGGTCTCCTCTTCTCATGCTCATACAAGTGGTAGAAAAGCTCACCTTATAAAGAGGTGCAACTCTCTCTCAACTTCCGGGGTGGGACTAAACTTTAGTCTCACCCACTCCAGTCACATGTGTGCATGAATGGGCCAAGAGAATTTCAGAATTTTAGTTGGGCTTTGGGCCAAGGCCTACTAGCAAAATTCCAACAATCCCCCACAAAGTCTCATTGGCACTTCTCATCATTTAGTTCCAAAACATTGTTTATATACCGGTGCTTAGTGGAGACTGTGAAGTTGAACTTCCACTTAAAGATTTATGCTACACTGGATCACAACTTGAATAGTGGACTATGCCTTGAACTACAAGTTTTCTGCGAAACTACTTTCACACAAATTCTTGACCGATACTGGGCTGCCGCAAGGCTTCCCCGCGGGTGGAGCGTATACGCCATACTCCAGGGCATTTTCATGAATTTATTAGAGAACACCCAATTCTCACAGACTGCGACGTTAACAGTCAAATTCATATAGGTGTGTTCCTCAGAAGATGTTCTGCAGGACAACATCTCTGCTTACCTGAATAAGCCACTTGGAACACATTAAGATAAGTATCAACCTGCCATGCAGATCAGGAGAGTATTGCATCTTCACGGAGTGGGATAGTTAATATAGGGATACTCTCCTCCCAGCTGACCAACAGCTTGTCTCCCACTTCTACTTCACGGGATCTCCGATCACATAGAGTGGGTTACCACTATGGACAACTCATGCGGTGGGTCTCAAACCCATCTCCATCGATGCATTATCTATCACATTATGTGATAGACCCTTTGTGAAGGGATCTGCCATGTTTTTCGATATTTGGATATAATCCAACGTAATAACTCCGGAGTTCCTCAATTTTCTGACAGATTTTAGTCTCCTCTTCACATGTCTTGAGGACTTCATATTGTCCTTCGAACTGTTTATCTTGACAATCACAGTTTGATTATCACAGTTCATCAGGATAGGGGGTATTGGTTTTTCAACCATAGGTAAGTCCATCAAGAGTTCACGAAGCCACTCTGCTTCAACAGTGGCAGTGTCTAATGCTGTGAGTTCTGCTTCCATAGTTGACCTCATTAAGATGGTCTACTTGCAAGACTTCCAGGAAACAGCGCCACCACCAAGTGTAAAAACATAACCACTCGTGGGCTTTATCTCATCAGAATCAGATATCCAGTTTAAGTCACTATAACCCTGCAGTACCCTTGGATACCCGGTGTAGTGAATCCCATAGCTCGCGTAGCCTTTCAAATAGCGAATAACTCTCTCAAGAGCATGCCAATGATCATCTCCCGGTTTTGACACAAACCGACTCAGCTTGCTCACAGCAAAAGAGATGTCAGGCCTCGTGGCACTCGCCAAATACATAAGCGAGCCAATAATCTGAGAATACCTCAGTTGATCTCTAGCAATCCGTCGATTCTTTCGAAGCAACACACTAGCATCATATGGAGTTGGAGAAGGTGTGCAGTCGCTATACCCAAAACGACTCAAGACCTTTTCCACATAGTGAGACTGAAGCAGTGTGATCCCACCATTCTCATCTCTCAACAGCTTGATGTTTAAGATAACATCAGCTACTCCTAGATCCTTCATCTCAAAACAGCGAGATAAGAAATCCTTAACCTCCTTGATTAAATCAAGTTTGGTTCCAAAGATCAATATGTCGTCGACATACAGACAAAGAATAACTCCTTCAGCCCCACCATAGCAATAGTACACGCACTTGTCACCATCATTTACTACAAAGCCGGCAGCAGTTAATGTCCTTTCGAACTTCTCATGCCACTCCTTAGGAGCTTGTTGAAGGCCATATAAAGACTTTAATAACTTGCACACCTTTCCTTCCTGACCAGGTACTACAAAACCATCTGGCTGATCCATGTAAATTTCCTCCTTCAACTCTCCATTGAGGAAAGCCGTCTTGACGTCCATTTGATGAACGAGAAGACCATGTGAGGCAGCCAGTGATAGTAGCACCTGAATTGTGGTCAGTCTAGCCACAGGTGAGTAAGTATCAAAGAAGTATTCACCTTCTTTCTGGGTATAACCCTTAGCCACAAGCCGTGCCTTGTTCTTTTCAATCGTACCATCAGGTCTAAGATTCTTCTTGAACACCCACTTACATCCTAAAGGTTTGCACCCATAAGGACGGCCAGTGATCTCCTAGGTTCCGTCAGCTAAGATGGAATCCATCTCGCTACGTACAGCTTCCTTCCAGTAGTCAGCATCAGGAGATGCATAGGCTTCTCTAATAGTCCTGGGTGTGTCATCCACGAGGTACACAATGAAATCATCACCAAAGGACTTTGTAGTCCTCTGTCTCTTACTCCTCACAGGAGTTCCATTGTCACCCTCAATAGGATTCTCAACGTGTTCCATCGCAATGGTGGGTTCAGGAATTACAGTGAATTCCTCACTAGATGGAGTAGGTATCGCCTGATTTGATGAACTCGACATGTCCTTCATAGGAAATATGTCCTCAAAGAAAGTTGCATCATTCGACTCCATAATCGTACCAACATGCATGTTGGATACCTCAAATTTTATTATCAAAAATCTATAGCCGATGCTATGAAAAGCATAGCCCAAAAGAACACAATCCACGGTTTTTGGTCCAAGCTTGCGCTTCTTGGGAATTGGTATATTGACTTTCTCCAAACAACCCCAAGTACGTAGGTAAGAGAGTTTCAACCTTTTCCTTTCCCATTCCTCAAATGGAGTCATGGTCTTATGCTTTGTGGGAACTCGGTTTACGATATGACACGCAGTCATTAGCGCCTCCCCCCACCATTCCTTGGATAGACCCGAAGTGTCTAACATGGTGTTAACCATATCAGTTAGAGTTCGGTTCTTTCTTTTGGCTACCCCATTTGACTGGGGTGAGTAGGGAGGCGTCCTCTCATGGATTATACCATGTTCCGCACAAAACAGATCAAATTCATTGGAAAAATACTCTCCACCACGATCAGACCTAAGCCGTTTAATTTTTCGATCAAGTTGGTTCTCTGCCTCAGCTTTATAGTTTTTGAAGAAAGTAAAAGCCTCATATTTTGATTTCAGAAGATACACATAACAATATCTAGTGGAGTCATCAATCAACATCATGAAGTATCTTTTTCCACCTTTTGTCAACACGACATTCATCTCACAAAGATCAGAATGTATAAGCTCTAGTGGTGCCAAGTCTCTTGCCTCTGTAGTCTTATGGGACTTGCGAGGTTGCTTAGCTTGCACACATACTTGGCACTTAGAGCCTTTGACAGTAGAGATTTTCAGAATTAAATTCATATTGGCTAGCCACGTCATGCAACCAAAGTTAATGTGACAAAGTCGTGAATGCCAAATATCTGACTCATTGCTGTGGCAAACATTATTAATAACTTTAGTGCAAATATCTGACAAAGACAGGCGGAACAAGCCTCGGCTCTCATAGCCTTTTCCAACAAATTGTCCATACTTAGAAATTACAACATTATTGGATTCGAAAACCAACTTAAAACCATCTCAACATCAATGGGAACCGCTAACGAGATTTTTATTGATGGACGGCACATGATGAACGTTCTTCAGACGCACGGTCTTCCCCGAAGTAAACTTCAGATCGACCGTACCAACACCTCGAACGATGGCATGTGACCCGTTCCCCATCAGCATGGGAGAAGTCCCAGTGGCCTGGTAAGAAGAAAACTTGGAGGCGTCAGCACAAACATGTACATTGGCACCGGTGTCAATTAACCAATCAGGGGATCGAAATACTGAAAGGATGGTAGGAAAAATATCGTATCCTGATTCCTTCATATCAGTATCACCGATAACAACATTAGCGGACTTGCCGCTCTTGTCATGTTCGCGCTCCTCAAAACGGTTAGGACACTTCGGAGCCCAGTGATTAGGATCACCGCAAACATGGCAAAGTCCCTTCCCCTTCTTATGAGAATTCTTCTTGAAGTTGGTAGAATGTGCTGGCTTGTTCTTTGTATCAAACTTACCTTTGCCCTGAGTTTTGTTCTTGTTGTTTTTGAACTTTTTGGGATGGAAGTTCTTCTTCTGTACCATGTGGGCACTAGAACCTCCCTCAGCAACTCGAGCACGTGTGTCCTTTGCTCTCGCCTTCTCTTCAACATCAAGAGTACCAATGAGATCCGCAACGGAAAACTCCTGTCTCTTGTGTTTCAAGGAAGTAGAAAAAATTATTCCACGAAGGTGGAAGCTTGGCAATGATGCCTCCGGCAACACACACTTGAAGTAATCAAGTTCTTTTGCGAGTGACTATATCTCATTAGCCTGCTGTACAACAAGGCGCTCATCAGTCATCTTGTAGTCATAGAATTGCTGCATGACGTACAACTCGCCGCCGACGTCCGAGGCACCAAACTTGGCCTCGAGCGCAGCCCACATGTCCTTGCCGTTGTAAAATGACATATACGAATCGATCTTCTCAAAAGCTTCCAGCTGTGCTGGATTAAGATCGCCCTCAGGCTTGCCCTTGGTGGCGTCATAGCAGCCCATGGTCTGAAACCAGTAGACTGCTATCGTGCGCCACCTCTTATATTGCGCCCCTTTAATGGCAGGCAGCTTCAAATGCGCAGCAAAATACGAGATTTAATCCGAATAAATAGGAAATAGATCATGACATCAATAGCAGAGATTAAACTAACCCCGAGTAGGTCATGGGACAACGTGCATAGCTCTGTCCTCGGCTCAATCCCGCAACCCGCGGCGCGGCACTCGTGTAGGTCTCCTCTTCTCATGGTCATACAAGTGGTAGAATAGCTCACCTTATAAAGAGGTGCAACTCTCTCTCAACTTCCGGGGTGGGACTAAACTTTAGTCTCACTCACTCCACTCACATGTGTGCATGAATGGGCCAAGAGAATTTCAGAATTTTAGTTGGGCTTTGGGCCAAAGGCCTACTAGCAAAATTCCAACAATATGTAGATCCACATTTTGGGTGTGCTAGTATTAATACGTGTGGCATGAGTGTGTTCTTGTTTTATGTATTTCTAGAGTGAATCTCACGTTATTTCCCCATATCATAAAATGGATTTGGGACATTAAAGGAAGATTATGCGCATTTTGCACTTGATAATCTATCTATCTTCTACATTTATATATCTATCTATATCTATCTCTATATTCATCCCTATATCTATACCTATCTATATGTATACTATATATGTATATTTATATCTACACCTATCTATCTATCTATCTATCTATCTATCTTTATATCTATATCTCTATCTATCTATACCTATACTTCTACTCCCTCCGTCCCAAAATAAGTATCTCAAGCTTAGTACAAGTTCGTACTAAAGTTAATACAAAGTTGAGACACTTATTTTGAGACGGAGAAAGTACTAATTAGGCACTCCCTAGAAATTACCATGTTAATCGGTAAAATTCAAGATAATTGGAAACCCATGCCCCTTCGTAAATACATGTAATTGCTTACACCATTTAGGATATGCTTGCATGATGGATATATACGATACACATGCATCATTATTAACCCGGAACACCTTTAAGATTACATTAAAAATGGCATCCAGGAGACACTATATTAAATAATACTGCCCATGATTAAATAGGAGGAAATCCAATTCTCCATCGAGGTATATGTGCAAAGAGTTAAACATTGATCATTTGGATATTCATGGGGCATATTGCATTTGGAAACCCCTACTCAGTGCACTATATAGTATATATAAGCCATAATCATAGCTATGTACTCCACCTCAACCCATCCATCTCTGCACTGCAGTTCCATTTGATCCATTCATCGTCTCCCTCAGTTACAATATAATTTTCTAGCAAGCCTGGCAGCAATGGAAATGGTGCAAACCACCTCCTTAGCATTCACTGGAATTGTCATCATTCTCCTTTCCATGGCCATCACCAATCAAGCTTCCGACACCAAGCCCATGCCGTCAGGCATCACGTTGGAAGCATGCAAGAATGTCTCGAGTGACTTCTTCAAGGTGCGCTCCACATATGACTTTTGTGTATCAACGCTCCAGTCAGACAAACGAAGCATCAACGCGAAGGACTGCCGCATCCTAGCTCTTGTGGACGTCGACGCCATGAAGCCCCAAGCCACGGCCGTGATGGCCAAGGTTGAGAACTTGATCCATGGTGCCACCAAGGACAAGCTCGCGACTCGCGCCCTTGGGTTCTGCCAAGTGGACTACGGTGGCATGGTGAGCACCCTCGAAATCTGCCATGATATCATCCAGAACTTTGAGGTTCGTAAAGGCAATGAAGGTCCGACGCCCTACGACCTGCCTGATTGCATTGCGAAAACAACCAAAGCCATCAACGATTGCTCTGACAAAACAAAGTTTACGTCGGTTACAAAAGGGCTAACAAAGGAATATGAGGAGTTATCTATGATGATCAGCCTCAGCAGCTCTTTGCCACATCTCTACATCACATCACCCTGATTTTTCTGGAAAAATATGATTTTATAGCATCGGTTTTAGGGTCTGCGAGGCCACCAGGTGGGGACAACCCACCTAGGCGCGCTTGGAGGGGGCACGCCTTGGTGGGTTGTGCCCACCCAGGTGCCCCCCTTCCGGTGGTTCATGGCTCCAGAAATTCTCTTTATTGATATAAAAAATCCTTGCAAAGTTTCGTTCCATTCCTAAAACTTTTATTTCTGCACAAAAACAACACCATGGTAGTTCTGCTGAAAACAGCATCAGTCCGGGGTTAGTTTCATTCAAGTCATGCAAATTAGAGTCCAAAACAAGAGGAAAAGCATTGGGAAAAGTAGATGTGTTGGAGACCTAACGGTGGCGGCGGGAAACAAATGAGGAAAGGGTGGCGTGTTCATAAAACGCCACCAATCAATGGAAACTTAGCATAGAAGGAACATTGAGCTAGCACAACGCGTGTGTGCACATTGCTCACCCAAGGCTATGATCCATATACTTGTGTGCCCAACAGAGCACACTATTCATAGTAAAGAATATTGTTCTGTTTATCCTAGTAGAGCAGTGGCAGCAAGCGACACAAGAAGAAGTAGATGATGATCAGATGATGGTTTATCCTAATTAATTATGCATGTAATAGTTTACTTTGGCGTGTGGAAATGTCATGTGTACTAGGCAACTATGTAATTGGATGTTTAATTTGATTGTGGAATCATGTCCTTATATCATGATAAATGTTTATTATTCATGCTAGAATTGTATTAACTGAAAACATAATACATGTGTGAATACATAGACAAACAAAGTGTCACTAGTATGCCTCTACTTGACTAGCTTGTTGATCAAAGATGGTTATGTTTCCTAGCCATAGACACGAGTTGTCATTTGATTAACGGGATCACATCATTAGGAGAATGATGTGATTGACATGACCCATTCCGTTAGCTTAGCACCGGATCATTTAGTATGTTGCTATTGCTTTCTTCATGACTTATACATGTTCCTATGACTATGAGATTATGCAACTCCTCTTTACCGGAGTAACACTTTGTGTGCTACCAAACGTCACAACGTAACTGGGTGATTATAAAGGAGCTCTACAGGTGTCTCCAAAGGTACATGTTGGGTTGGCGTATTTCGAGATTAGGATTTGTCACTCCGATTGTCAGAGAGGTATCTCTGGGCCCTCTCGGTAATGCACATCACTTAAGCCTTGCAAGCATTGCAACTAATGAGTTAGTTGCGGGATGATGTATTATGGGACGAGTAAAGAGACTTGCCGGTAACGAGATTGAACTAGGTATTGAGATACTGACGATCGAATCTCGGGCAAGTAACATGCCGATGACAAAGGGAACAACGTATGTTGTTATGCGGTCTGACCGGTAAAGATCTTCGTAGAATATGTAGGAGCCAATATGAGCATCCAGGTTCCTCTATTGGTTATTGACCGGAGACGTGTCTCGGTCATGTCTACATAGTTGTCGAACCCGTAGGGTCCGCACGCTTAACGTTTCGATGATAGTTATATTATGAGTTTATATGTTTTGATGTACCGAAGGTTGTTCGGAGTCCCGGATGTGATCACGGACATGAAGAGGAGTCTCGAAATGGTCGAGACATGAAGATTGATATATTGGAAGCCTATGTTTGGATATCAGAAGTGTTCCGAGTGAAATCAGGATTTTACCGGAGTACCGGGAGGTTAGCGGAACCCCCCAGTAACCTAATGGGCCTTAGTGGCCCTAGGTGGAAGAGAGGAGAGGAGGCAAGGGCTGGCCGCGCGCCCCTCCCCCCTAGTCCGAATAGGACAAGGAGAGGGGGGTGGCGCCCCCCTTCCTTCTCGTCCACTCCTTCCCCCTCCCAAGTCCTAATCCAACTAGGAAAGGGGGGAGTCCTACTCCCGGTGGGAGTAGGACTCCTCCGGCGCGCCTCCTCCTATGGCCGGCCGCACCCCCCCCCCTTGCTCCTTTATATACGGGGGCAGGGGGGCATCCCATAGATACAACAATTGATCGTTTGATCTTTTAGCCGTGTGTGGTGCCCCCCTCCACCATAGTCCACCTCGATAATACTGTAGCGGTGCTTAGGCGAAGCCCTGCATTGGTAGAACATCATCATATTCACCACGCCGTCGTGCTGACGAAACTCTCCCTCAACACTCGGCTGGATCGGCGTTCGAGGGACGTCATCGGGCTAAACGTGTGCTGAACTCGGAGGTGTCGTGCATTTGGTACTTGATCAGACAGATCGTGAAGACATACGACTACATCAACCGCGTTGTGCTAAGGCTTCCGCTTTCGGTCTACGAGGGTACGTGGCCAACACTCTCCCCTCTCGTTGCTATGCATCACCATGATCTTGCGTGTGCATAGGAAATTTTTTGAAATTACTACGTTCCCCAACAATGGCATCCGAGCCTGATTTTATGTGTAGATGTCATATGCACGTGTAGAACACAAGTGAGTTGTGGTCGATATAAGCCATACTGCTTACCAGCATGTCATACTTTGGTTCGGCGGTATTGTTGGATGAAGCGGCCCGGACCGACATTACGTGTACGCTTACACGAGACTGGTTCTACCGACGTGCTTTGCACAGAGGTGGCTGGCGGGTGTCAGTCTCTCCAACTTTAGTTGAACCGAGTGTGGCTACGCCCGGTCCTTGCGAAGGTTAAAACAACACCAACTTGACAAACTATCGTTGTGGTTTTTGATGCATAGGTAAGAATGGTTCTTGCTAAGACCGTAGCAGCCATGTAAAACTTGCAACAACAAAGTAGAGGATGTCTAACTTGTTTTTGCAGGGCATGTTGTGATGTGATATGGTCAAGACATGATGCTAAATTTTATTGTATGAGATGATCATGTTTTTTACCGAGTTATCGGCAACTGGCAGGAGCCATATGGTTGTTGCTTTATTGTATGCAATGCAATCGACCTGTAATGCTTTACTTTATCACTAAGCGGTAGCGATAGTCGAAGAAGCATAAGATTGGCGAGACGACAACGATGCTATGATGGAGATCAAGGTGTTGCGCCGGTGACGACGGTGATCACGGAGGTGCTTCGGAGATGGAGATCACAAGCACAAGATGATGATGGCCATATCATATCACTTATATTGATTGCATGTGATGTTTATATTTTGTGCATCTTATCTTGCTTTGATTGACGGTAGCATTATAAGATGATCCCTCACTAAATTATCAAAGTATAAGTGTTCTCCCTGAGTATGCACTGTTGCGAAAATTCTTCGTGCTGAGACACCACGTGATGATCAGGTGTGATAGGCTCTACGTTCAAATACAATGGGTGCAAAACAGTTGCACATGTGGAATACTCAGGTTAAACTTGACGAGCCTAGCATATAACAGATATGGCCTCAGAACACGGAGACCGAAAGGTCGAGCGTGAATCATATAGTAGATATGATCAGCATAGTGATGTTCACCATTAAAACTACTCCATCTCACGTGATGATCGGACATGGTTTAGTTGATTTGGATCACGTGATCTCTTAGAGGATTAGAGGGATGTCTATCTAAGTGGGAGTTCTTAAGTAATATGATTAATTGAACTTAAATTTATCGTGAACTTAGTACCTGATAGTATCTTGCTTGTTTATGTTGATTGTAGATAGATGGCCCGTGCTGTTGTTCCGTTGAATTTTAATGTGTTCCTTGAGAAAGCAAAGTTGAAAGATGATGGTAGCAATTACATGGACTGGGTCCGTAACTTGAGTATTATCCTCACTGCTGCACAGAAGAATTACGTCCTGGAAGTATCGCTGGGTGCCAGGCCTGCTGCAGGAGCAACACCAGATGTTATGAACATCTGGTAGAGCAAAGCTGATGACTACTCGATAGTTCAGTGTGCCATGCTTTACGGCTTAGAACCGGGACTTCAACGGCGTTTTGAACGTCATGGAGCATATGAGATGTTCCAGGAGTTGAAGTTAATATTTCAAGCAAATGCCCGGATTGAGAGATATGAAGTCTCCAATAAGTTCTATAGCTGCAAGATGGAGGAGAACAGTTCTGTCAGTGAGCATATACTCAAAATGTCTGGGTATAATAATCACTTGATTCCATTGGGAGTTAATCTTCCAGATGATTTCGTCATTGACAGAATTCTCCAATCACTGCCACCAAGCTACAAGAGCTTCGTGATGAACTATAATATGCAAGGGATGAATAAGACTATTCCCGAGCTCTTCGCAATGCTGAAAGCTGCGGAAGTAGAAATCAAGAAGGAGCATCAAGTGTGTATGGTCAACAAGACCACTAGTTTCAAGAAAAAGGGCAAAGGGAAGAAGAAGGGGAACTTCAAGAAGAACAGCAAACAAGTTGCTGCTCAAGAGAAGAAACCCAAGTCTGGACCTAAGCCTGAAACTGAGTGTTTCTACTGCAAGCAAACTGGTCACTGGAAGCGGAACTGCCCCAAGTATTTGGCGGATAAGAAGGATGGCAAGGTGAACAAAGGTATATGTGATATACATGTTATTGATGTGTACCTTACTAATGCTCGCAGTAGCACCTAGGTATTTGATACTGGTTCTATTGCTAATATTTGCAACTCGAAACAGGGGTTACGGATTAAGCAAAGATTGGCTATGGACAAGGTAACGATGCGCGTGGGAAATGGTTCCAAAGTTGATGTGATCGCAGTCGGAACGCTACCTCTACATCTACCTTTGGGATTAGTATTAGACCTAAATAATTGTTATTTGGTGCCAGCGTTGAGCATGAATATTATATCTGGATCTTATTTGATGCAAGACGGATATTCATTTAAATCAGAGAATAATGGTTGTTCTATTTATATGAGTAATATCTTTTATGGTCATGCACCCTTGAAGAGTGGTCTATTCTTATTGAATCTTGATAGTAGTGACACACATATTCATAATGTTGAAGCCAAAAGATGCAGAGTTGATAATGATAGTGCAACTTATTTGTGGCACTACCGTTTAGGTCATATCGGTGTAAAGCGCATGAAAAAACTCCATACCGATGGACTTTTGGAACCACTTGATTATGAATCACTCTCTACTTGCGAACTGTGCCTCATGGGCAAAATGACTAAAACACCGTTCTCCGATACTATGGAGAGAGCAACAGATTTGTTGGAAATCATACATACAGATGTATGTGGTCTGATGAATGTTGAGGCTCATGGCGGATATCGTTATTTTCTCACCTTCACAGATGACTTAAGCAGATATGGGTATATCTACTTAATGAAACATAAGTTTGAAACATTTGAAAAGTTCAAAGAATTTCAGAGTGAAGTTGAAAATCATCGTAACAAGAAAATAAAGTTTCTACGATCTGATCATGGAGGAGAATATTTGAGTTACGAGTTCGGTGTACATTTGAAAAAGTGCGGAATAGTTTCGAAACTCACGCCACCCGGAACACCACAACATAATGGTGTGTCCGAACGTCGTAATCGTACTTTAATAGATATGGTGCGATCTATGATGTCTCTTACTGATTTACCGCTATCGTTTTGGGGTTATGCTTTAGAGACGGCCGCATTTACGTTAAATAGGGCACCATCAAAATCCGTTGAGACGACGCCTTATGAACTGTGGTTTGGCAAAAAACCAAAGTTGTTGTTTCTGAAAGTTTGGGGCTGCGATGCTTATGTGAAAAAGCTTCAACCTGATAAGCTCGAACCCAAATCGGAGAAATGTGTCTTCATAGGATACCCAAAGGAGACCGTTGGGTACACCTTCTATCACAGATCCGAAGGCAAGATTTTTGTTGCTAAATTAGGAAACTTTCTAGAGAAGGAGTTTCTCTCGAAAGAAGTGAGTGGGAGGAAAGTAGAACTTGATGAGGTAACTGTACTTGCTCCCTTATTGGAAAGTAGTTCATCACAGAAACCGGTTTCCGTGACACCTACACCAATCAGTGAGGAAGTTAATGATGATGATCATGAAACTTCAGACCAAGTTACTACTGAGCCTCATAGATCAACCAGAGTAAGATCCGCAGCAGAGTGGTACGGTAGTCCTGTTCTGGAAGTCATGCTACTAGATCATGATGACCCTACGAACTATGAAGAAGCGATGGTGAGCCCAGATTCCGCAAAATGGCTTGAGGCCATGAAATCTGAGATGCGATCCATGTATGAGAACAAAGTATGGACTTTGGTTGACTTGCCTGATGATCGGCAAGCAATTGAAAATAAATGGATCTTCAAGAAGAAGACTGACGCTGACGGTAATGTTACTGTCTACAAAGCTCGACTTGTTGTGAAAGGTTTTCGACAAGTTCAAGGGATTGACTACGATGAGACCTTCTCACTCGTAGCGATGATTAAGTCTGTCCGAATCATGTTAGCAATTACCGCATTTTATGATTATGAAATTTGGCAAATGGATGTCAAAACTGCATTTCTGAATGGATTTCTAGAAGAAGAGTTGTATATGATGCAACCAAAAGGTTTTGTGGATCCAAAGGGAGCTAACAAAATGTGCAAGCTCCAGCGGTCCATTTATGGACTGGTGCAAGTCTCTCAGAGTTGGAATAAACGCTTTGATAGTATGATCAAAGCATTTGGTTTTGTACAGACTTTTGGAGAAGCCCGTATTTATAAGAAAGTGAGTGGGAGCTCTGTAGCATTTCTAATATTATATGTACATATTGCTGATTGGAAATGATATAGAATTTCTAGATAGCATAGGGATACTTGAATAAGAGTTTTTCAATGAAAGACGACCTCGGTGAAGCTGCTTATATATTGGGCATTAAGATATATAGAGATAGATCAAGACGCTTAATTGGACTTTCACAAAGCACATACCTTGAAAAAGTTTTGAAGAAGTTCAAAATGGATCAAGCAAAGAAAGGGTTCTTGCCTGTGTTACAAGGTGTGAAGTTGAGTAAGACTCAATGCCCGACCACTGCAGAAGATAGAGAGAAAATGAAAGATGTTCCCTATGCTTCAGCCATAGGCTCTATCATGTATGCAATGTTGTGTACCAGACCTGATGTGTGCCTTGCTATAAGCCTAGCAGGGAGGTACCAAAGTAATCCAGGAGTGGATCACTGGACAGCGGTCAAGAACATCCTGAAATACCTGAAAAGGACTAAGGATATGTTTCTCGTTTATGGAGGTGACAAAGAGCTCATCGTAAATGGTTACGTTGATGCAAGCTTTGACACTGATCCGGACGATTCTAAATCACAAACCGGATACGTGTTTACATTGAACGGTGGTGCTGTCAGTTGGTGCAGTTCTAAACAAAGTGTAGTGGCGGGATCTACGTGTGAAGCGGAGTACATAGCTGCTTCAGAAGCAGCAAATAAAGGAATCCAGATTTCAGAAGAGATATAGATTTGCAAGATACATACGGATCTGAATGTTGCAGACCCGTTGACGAAGGGCACGGTGCCAATGCGCGTCCTCAGTTTGTGTGAGGTGGATTATGACACCATGGTGAGCGTCATCAACATATGTGATGCCATTATCAGGGATTACCAACGTGACGAGGGCAGGCAATGGTCCAAAGAGCTAGTCCGTTGGATGGATATGGCACGTGATCATGTCAATGAGTGCATCTCTGAGCTTGTTGACATGCCTGCAGTGGGGGCTCTTGTCAATGAAAACAATGAATTGGGAATGCTGGTTAAACTGAACACCGCCTTGGTAGCAGCCCGTATGTTTCCCGAGTAATAGGATGTTTGTGTTTATATGGCAAAAAATATGTCGATGAGAAATAAATTGTACTATTAATAGTTATTACTATAAATATAATGATAAATGTGTTGTGGCATCAATATGCATGGTTTTCCACAAATTTTTCATTTTGCTATGATAATTCTAGATTTTTTGGGGCCCATTCGTCTTTCTTTCTTCAAAGTCTTACAATAATGACATCTATCACTCGTTGTGGAACCTCTCTTTTAAATTGGCTCTTGAAATCCGATTGTCAGTATTTTTCTAATATACCATTGTTAGTATGTTATTCTGATGTGTTGAACTTATCTATCTCCCGAGTTATCTCTATGCGTGAATATTTTCAAGTATGAAGAGCCGAGGTCAATGTAACAGCGCAAACAATTGCAACCACCCGTTTAGCCAACAGGCTACTACCATCTACGTGCCAATCCTTATCTTTACATAATATAATAATAAAGAACGGAGGCTTTCATATTGTCCATCCGTCATCTGTTTATATCCATCGATTTTATGTTAACCATAAAAATTAACGGCTGGGATTTAAAAATAAATCAACACACATGTAATAAGGAAAGCAAACAAACAAACGCTATGGAACAAAGTAAAAAAAAGTCACGAACGTTGCACGTCTCTCTTGACAATGAGAAAAAGGAAAACAATCATATATATCAGATCAATTTCCTGACAATCCCTATTTGGCACTACAAGCGCCGGTTATAACTGTTTTGTGCAAACCGGCGCCTGCAGCCCACATCCCTCTGATGCGACTGGGCCGGTCCATGTATCTGCTTTTAAATTTTTTTTCTAAAGGTTCAGAAAATGTGCGTCCGCACGAAATCGAACTCAAGATCTGCTCTAGTAAATTAGCACCGCAACCATCAGGCCACAAAATATCGCGGTAACTCCTCCGTTTGGGAATCTTCCAGAACCTTCCCTAAACCGTTTTTTGGTTCGTTGGTCATTTTAAGGTGCGATTTTACTCGGTTTTCTTTTGTTCTTTTCCTTTTATTTCTTAAATGCGTTTTTTATCATGTTATTTTTCAAAATCAATCATGTTTTTCTCTTTCACGTATTTAACAAAATCGATGAACTTTTTTCCAAATTCGATGAACCTTTTTAAAAATTGATGAACTTTTTCGAAATACGAGTAACTTTGTTCAAATCCGATGAACTTTTTTTTTCAAAATTGATTCTACAACTATCGCTAACGCATAGTGATAAAGTAAAGCAATTACATGGCATTTGCATCTCATACAATAAAGCGACAACCATAAGGCAACTGCCAGTTGCCGATAACTTTTACAAAACATGATCATCTCATACAATAACGTATATCACATCATGTCTTGACCATATCACATCACAACATGCCCTGCAAAAACAAGTTAGACATCCTCTACTTTGATGTTGCAAGTTTTACGTGGCTGCTACGGGCTTCTAGCAAGAAACATTCTTAACTACGCATCAAAATCACAACGGTGATTTATCAAGTTTGTTGTTTTAGCCTTCAACAAGGACCGGTCGCAGTCAAATTCGATTCAACGAAAGTGGGAGAAACAGACACCCACCAGCCACCTTTATGCAAAACTAGTTGCATGTCTGTCGGTGCAACAGGTCTCATGAACGTGGTCATGTAAGGTTGATACGGGCCGCTTCATCCAACAATACCGCCGAATCGAAATAAGACATTGGTGGTAAGCATAGACCTGGCTCGGATGCCACTGTTGGGGAACGTAGCATGCAGTTTCAAAAAAAATCTTACGCTCATGCAAGATCTATCTAGGAGATGTATAGCAACAAGAGGGGGAGAGTGTTTCCACGTACCCTCGTAGACCAAAAGCAGAATCATTTTGACAACGTGGTTGATGTAGTCGAACTTCTTCTCGTTTCGACCGATCAAGCACCGAACGTACGGCACCTCCGAGTTCTGCACACGTTTAGCTCGATGACGTCCCTTGAACTCTTGATCCAACAAATTGTCGAGGGAGAGTTTCGTCAGCACGATGGTGTGGTGATGGTGATGGTGAAGTGATCCGCACAGGGCTTCGCCTAAGCACTGTGACAACTAGTCATCTACCCGTGCGTTCGCACGGGCTATAGAAATTATATATTTACAAAATCTTCACAATATATATTCTAAGGACAATGGTGATTGATATTAGATGAAATTTCATTTTCCTATCCTCACTGTAATGGATGAGCCCAAAATTAGAAAGATAACAATACATGCCATAGCATTAATAATTAACATAGAGAACCTTTTGTTGTATAAATCATTCTTAGATTCTCGTTGACAACCTTGAATCATAAGAACTGGCCAAATTATGTCTCCGTATAACTTGTGTTGGTATATTTTAGTTAGAAATCAATAATACTTTTTGCTAATATTTGACCTGCAAAGGAGAATGTTTTTTATAATTTATACCACGATGTATGTCAGGAAGAACCTATAAATATAATAAAGTGGTGTTGTCTATGTAAAAAAAGTCTCGCATAAATTTGAATATAAAGACATTATTTTGTTTCTTCTTGGAATTATTATATCCTCGAGTAATATTGTATGAAGAAATGTATGACAACCCGATTGTATAGTTGGATTATTTTTAATATGCAGAACTCCAAAGCACGGAAGGTTCATATTAGAATGTTTAATGCATGTAATGTATCAAATTATGCCAAATAAATATTTAGTAGCTACTCGCATTTTAGCCTATTGGTCCCTTTGATGACTTCGAGAGTGCTTAAAGTTACCTCACCCTTTCTACTATATCTTCTCTAGATCATGGTACAAACTCGTGCTTGCAAATAAGAATTACCTTTTCTACCGAAGGTTTTCCCTAATTGTGTCTGAACGTGTACCCCTATAGACTTCCATCAAATAGAATGCTATCCCTTTGCTTGGTACAGCTTTATGTGTAGTAGGTAGAATTTTCTTACGACGGAGCTAGAAAGTAACCCTTGATCCATTCTGAAGTAGATTTGAAAGTCTGATATCATAATACATTTCACAATGACTCCAAAAAAGATTTTGGTTGATGGCTTGCGTGAAATTTGTTTCATTAGATTTTTCACATGAAATATGTTCAGAGTATTACTTTTTGAACTTGTTGTGTTTGCATGCTCGAGCAAAAAATAATGATCAAGTTTAATAGTAAGAAACTTAAAACGATTAGAAACTTTAAATAGTATTGGGACTCATAGAGTGCAATTTTTAAATGTTACCAGTTCCTCTCATCATGGGCGTAGTCAATTGGAACACTTGGTTTGTTTTTCCTGTTTGCGGTTAAGAAGGTGAATCTTACTGACTACATATAATGTATTGATTTCTACTCCAGCACGTACGCCATGACAAACTTGTACCTGCTGCGAGGCCCTCTCGAGCAATCGATACATACATATGTTAGTGCGTATACTTTCTTTTAATGTATATACTTGTCTTTGCTATAGCCTTCTTCCTACATCTGCGAGTAAGCAGCAACCTGTTTTTTTAATAATTGTCACCTTGAACATGGCACACATGAAACCTATATTCCTCCATTGCCGAACCATCTAAAACAACTAACTTTTCCTTACTCACTGACACACGGTTTTAAGCATCATCCCATACTGTTCATTTTTCATATTCTAATATGTTTTCCAAACTGAGAAAATGATACAACCAATCATATCTTGCGAAATTGTTCTGCAACTTTCTTGCTTTAAGCATGATATAATTCTTCCTTGAAATTGATGGGAAATAGGCTAAAGGGTAATCTGTTTCTATTAAAAACTACAACGCAGAATCAGGTTTTTCGTCTTAGTTTGCAAACCCTAAACAAGAATCGAACGAAATTGGTACCACTGGAAAGCTTGCAACATATCCCATAACTTTTACCACTGTCTTAATTTCAGATTATGCAATGTTTTATCACAGTTTTAAACTTAACTCTACCGGCTCAGACAACCCATGCCTAGATAAATACTTAGCGTCAGTCTCTCCAATCCATCTTTCTACTTTGCCAATAATGACTAATTAGGGTTTACCTTTTCTGTGTGGAATCATTCTTCCAGTTCCATGGCAAGATCACAAATTTTGGACGACCCAACGGATTCTCCTTCCTCCAGAGTCTTCTTCTCCGCTCAGATTGGCTACTGCGCCTTACTCTTCTGATTACATGTATTCCCTTCTCTCTTCTGACTAAATTCTCCCTGGTGCAATATGTGCAGTCTACTGCCTTGAGCTGCTCCTTGTCATAGCCTGCTCTGCACTCCAGATCTCTTGCTCTGATTGGTGGCTGGATCAAATGCAACCCACCCAACAGTAGTTAGCTCAACATAAGCGGCTTCAAAAAAACGCAAGGAGCAGCACGTAAACGTAAAGGTCGACGACTGAAAATGGCAACACCATCCTAGAGCAGTGGAGCTCACGGCTATAGGTAGAACTTGGTGGTGGTAGTCATGAACAGCGACCAGCACCAGCCTCCGATAGAAGGGGGCAGTTCATCCATGTGCTTGAGTGTTGACGGCTGGCCATATTGTGAACGACAGAGTCGTCAATTCTGACTAAGTGTAGTCTCATGCTGATTCTCTACTGACGCATAGGCATGTCCGGCGGTGGCCAGCGTGACTGCATACTGGGTCATCGATCAATGATCCGGGCAATTCAATTGTAAACCCCAAAAAAGCAAATTCAAAGCAAATCAGTGTGAGATGAGGAACCTGATTTAGATAAGGAACAAAATTCTAATGTGATAACTTCAGCGAGAGCTTGGGATCCATGCCCTAACATCCTTGCTCCAATTTGAGAGAGAGAACGATCTGTTTACCGTGTGTGAAGTAAAGAGAGACATGAGAGAAGAGATATATGAGAGTTTGAGAGAGGGAGAAACGGGATAGATTGAGAGAGATAGACGAAGAGAGATATGACAGTTTGAGAGAGAGAAAGAGACGTGAGGGACTGAGAGAGAGAGTTTGAGAGAGGGACGTCAGAGATTGTGAGAGACCACGATTTCTTAGGTTGTTGTTTTTCTTTTACTTTGAGAGGAATAGAAAGAGGTAGATATTTTATGGTTTACTATTCAAAAGTTTTTTTGGCCGAACTAAGCTGCCTGAATGGTCAAAAAAATATTGTTCTCTGAAGATTAATCTACACCGTAATAACTCGGTCCCACCAGATGAACGGCTGGTAAATTCTAATTAACGTGGTAATTTTTAGGGAGTCTATAATTAGTATAGAATATAGATATAGATATAGATATAGATATAGATAGATAGATATAGATATAGATATAGATATAGATAGATAGATAGATAGATAGATAGATAGATATGACTGAAGGCGTAAACTGTGGAGGGGCGCCGCACACGGCTAGGAATCAATGTTGTGTGTTCTAGAGGTGCCCCTCCCACATATATATTAGGTGGGAGAGGGAGGGGAGCAGCAAGGGGCGCCTCCTCCAAGTCGCCCCCCCCCCCTTCATAAGTGTTGGAGGGGGAAGGAAAGAGAGGGGGAGAGAGGGAAAGGGGGAGGCTGAATCCTCCCCTTTCCTTCTCCCTTCCCTCCTTTCCTTCTTCTCCTATTTTGGTCTACATGGGGCGCACCAGCCCACTAGGGGCTGGTCTGTCCCCTGCTTGGCCCATTAGGCCCATATAGTTGCCGGGGGATGCTCAGAACCCCTTCCGTTGACCCGATATGTACCAGGAACCCTCGGAACACTTCCAGTGTCCAAATACCATCGTCCTATATATGAATCTTTACCTCTCGACCATTTCGAGACTCCTCGTCATGTCCGTGATCTCATCCGGGACTCCGAACTACATTCGGTCACCAAATTGCATAACTCATATAATACAAAATCGTCATCAAACGTTAAGCGTGCGGACCCTACGGGTTCGAGAACTATGTAGACATGACTAAGACACCTCTCCGGTCGATAACCAACAGCGGAACCTGGATGCTCATATTGGTTCCTACATATTCTACGAAGATCTTTATCGGTCGTACCGTAATGACAACATACGTTATTCCCTTTGTCATTGGTATGTTACTTGCCCGAGATTCGATCGTCGATATCTTCATACCTATTTCAATATCGTTACCGGAAAGTCTCTTCACTCGTTCCATAATAGATCATCCCAAAATTAACTCATTAGTCACACTGCTTGCAAGGCTTATTATGATGTGCATTACCGAGAGGGCCCAGAGATACCTCACCGATACTCGGAGTGACAAATCCTAATCTCAATCTATGCCAACCCAACAAACACCTTCGAAGATACCTGTAGAGCATCTTTATAATCACCCAGTTCCGTTGTGACGTTTGATAGCACATAAGGCATTACTCCGGTATCCGAGAGTTGCATAATCTCATAGTCAAAGGAATATGTCTATGACATGAAGAAAGTTGTAGCAATAAAACTGAACAATCAATATGCTAAGCTAACCGATGGGTCTTTTCCATCACATCATTCTCCTAATGATGTGATCCCGTCCATCAAATGACAACACATGTCTATGGTTAGGAAACTCAACCATCTTTGATTAACGAGCTAGTCTAGTAGAGGCTTACTAGGGAAACTATGTTTTGTCTATGTATCCACACATGTATCTAGTTTCCGGTTAATACAATTCTAGCATGAATAATGAACATGTATCATGATATAAGGAAATATAAATAACAACTTTATTATTGCCTCTAGGGCATATTTCCTTCACTAAGAGAGGAAGGCGGTTGTCGCTCTTGTCCCTTGTTGCCAGCCTACCATGCCGTCATCGATCACTGGCTCACTTAGAACACGAGCTAGTAGATTTTGTGATAAGAGTGAGGAGGATGGTACCGTAGAAAATGTGGAAAATTGCATTTTATTAGAGATGGATTCAAAACAAATTGCTTGAGTGAGTGGTTAATATATTTTCTTCATCAATTCGTACAATTTTTTGGTTAGGATAGAGGGGTAAATGCATTGGTTGGGTGCTTCAAGAGTTAATAACGGACACAGTGGCATACCGGTTTCATGCCAAACAACCGACATCATATTTTTCTTTTTCGTAAGGTACGACATTCAACTGTATGTTGGCAATGTCTAAGGACAATCATATCTGCCTTCTTGGGCGTCACGGGAGGCACATGCCTTGTTCCCCTTGATGGAGGTGGCAGATGGCATGATCACGGGGGGAGGGGATCAGGGCAGAGAGCGGGGCGGTTGGCAGGTGATAACCCACAAGTATAGGGGATCGCAACAGTTTTCGAGGGTAGAGTATTTAACCCAAATTTACTGATTCGACACAAGGGGAGCCAAAGAATATTCTCAAGTATTAGCAGTTGATTTGTCAATTCAACCACACCTGTAAGACTTCATATCTGCAGCAAAATATTTAGTAGCAAAGTAGTATGGAAGTAACGGTAACGGTGGTAAAAGTAACAGTAACAGTTCTGTAGTAATTGTAACAGTGGCAACAGTAAAGTAACTAAGCAAAGATCAATATGTGAAAATCTCGTAGGCATTGGATCAATGATGGATAATTATGTCAGATGTGATTCCTCATGCAACAGTTATAACATAGGGTGACACGGAACTAGATCCAGTTCATCAATGTAATGTAGGCATGTATTCCGAATATAGTCATACGTGCTTATGGAAAAGAACTTGCATGACATCTTTTGTCTTACCCTCCCGTGGCAGGGGGTCCTATTGGAAACTAAGTGATATTAAGGCCTCCTTTTAATAGAGTACCGGACCAAAGCATTAACACTTAGTGAATACATGAACTCCTCAAACTATGGTAATCACCGGGAGTGGTCCCGATTATTGTCACTTCGGGGTTACCGGATCATAACACATAGTAGGTGACTATTGACTTGCAAGATAGGATCAAGAACTCACATATATTCATGAAAACATAATAGGTTTAGATCTGAAATCATGGCACTCGGGCCCTAGTGACAAGCATTAAGCATAGCAAAGTCATAGCAACATCAATCTCAGAACATAATGGATACTAGGGATCAAACCCTAACAAAAATAACTCGATTACATGGTAAATCTCATCCAACCCATCACCGTCCAGCATGCCTATGATGGAATTACTCACGCACGGCGGTGAGCATCATGAAATTGGTGATGGAGGAAGGTTGATGATGACGATGGCGATGGATTCCCCTCTCCGGGGCCCCAAACGGACTCCAGATCAGCCCTCCCGAGAGAGATTAGGGCTTGGCGGCGGCTCCATATCGTAAAACGCGATGAATTCTTCTCTCTGATTTTTTTTCTCCCTGAGCGTGAATATATATAGTTGGAGTTGAGGTCGGTGGAGCTTCAGGGGGCCCACGAGGCAAGGGGGCGCGCAGCCCACCCTCGTGGACAGGGTGTGGGCCCCTTGGTGTTGATTCTTTCGCTAGTATTTTTTATATATTCTAAAATATTCTCCGTGAAGTTTCAGGTCATTCCGAGAACTTCTATTTCTGCACAAAAATAACACCATGGCAATTCTACTGAAAACAGGGTCAGTCCGGATTAGTTCCATTCAAATCATGCAAGTTAGAGTCCAAAACAAGGGCAAAAGTGTTTGGAAAAGTAGATACGATGGAGACGTATTAGCAGGGGATTCCTCCTTGATGGTCCATGGGGTTGTATGTTGTGAAGGAGAAAGGAGACTATAGCGAAGGTCAAGTGAGCGTCATCAGATTTTAATGTAGAGAGCACCAACGACAAATTCCCGTTTATGGCGGAAAATTGAGCGAGAAGGGGACGTTCCGATAGGAAAAGGGAAGGGTGCATCGTCGAGTGGAGTTTTTGTGTTGGAACGGCGTGTTGGAGATGATGGAGGATAATCTGGAAAACCACATATCTCCCTCACATATAGGTTGGATTTCGGTGAGCCTGGACTATCTAAACGGTTGGATTTTCGGGAGCCTTTTAGGCGCCTGTCTGATGTCCGAACACTCTCGGACATATGAGAGAGAAATGAGCTTCAACCTTGGAGATGATCTTAATCATTTGTCTTGTCTAATTCATTTATATATATTATAGCCTGTAGCAACACACGGGCATTCCACTAGTATTAATTAGTGCTCTGGAAGACACCCGTTAAGATGTGCTTCCAACACTCGAAGTGGGGGGATGTGTCTAAATTATGTCTTGACCAAAACGCGCCCTGCATCAAGAGTCAGTTGTCTAGCTGTATGCCCTATTCGCCACGCGGAGTTTCCTCGGTAATTAAGGTAAATCAAACAAAATCATTGGACATTTAATGACTACACCTTATGCATCCCCAGATATTGGATCCACCCTACCATACTAAGCCCTTCTATCACTTGTGTTCGAAATTGCGCTTCATGTTGTCCCGTGTCCTAACCTCCACTTGGACCGAACTCCAGGATCCATGGAACCTGCAGGGCCGAAGAACGAGGTTGGAGGGAGAGAGAGAGAAGAGACTACTATGATGTAATTTTATTTTATATATACATGACGTCCATTCAAAGTCATTCCATCAACCCCTCAAACAAATACATCAGGTTGCAAGGACATTGGACATTGCCTTACCGAATTACTCACACATGGCGATCGGATCGCAAGAAGTAATCAGTGAAGAAGACATCGGATCGGATCACAAAACAAAGAGAGGATTTCACAATCCCTTGCATTCATCAGTCATTAGTGGCAATATCAATGGGAGTATCATAGATTTATAAGATAAACATGTTTAAACTATGGCATGATGAGCATAAAAGTAACACACGTCAACTCTTCAAGATTAAACTTGATCATCCTCCAGTAACATAGATAGAAATCCAAACCGTAAGGAACTAGGTTGTTTAATGCCTAGATAGACCTCCGCTTCTTCACATGAAAAGTTAGTATAGCTGTAGCGGTGGCATGGTTATTATGCAAGTGTTATTGAAGCAAAGATAATCAACACAAAGCTCTTGCTCACCTAGAAAAAAATAAAAAGTAGCTTTTATTCTATTTAATCTAGTTAACACTTGCTTGCGGGGAACACATGGAAGAGAATTTTCTTTCTTGAGCAACGAAAACATAAATTAAGGGAGTGAAAGTTATGAAAATACAACATGGTACTAGAGTAACTCATTAACACCCACGAGTGTCTCATCATTAATTCTCTCAAGGACTTCGCTTCAATCATTGCTTGCTGAAACTTTTCTTGTCTAGTGACGAGATTATGCCAAAGAAATTATTCATGCATAAGGTTTCGCAGAGGCTTAAGCTTGAGTACTATTGATGAGTCCAAATTGTGTGATTATTTCGACGAGTATTTTGTGCCAACTCCATTGGCTTTGTGGAATGTTACTGCGTTCACACACTGTTTTTGTCGGTTTTCCCCAGGACACTTCTTTTGGAACAAATGGAAAACTATGGTAGGAATCACATGATATTATGGTGGAATCACATAAATCAATGTGATTATACCTTACCATAAATAGAATAAAATACGTAAAGGAAATTGGATCTGGCGCAGTCCAACAAAGTGCAACACGGGCAACCATACGAGCGCACGTGCTCGTGCATGCAGCCGTATGGCATGCTGGTAGCTCCCTCCTGTCGACTACTTCTTCCCTATGGATAAAGATTGAGGAATAGACACACACACACACATACACACAACCACCAGAAACACATCCAGAAGGAGAACCCTAACTTTTTGAACCCATCCAGAGGGGAATTGGTAAGGAGGAGATCGCCATCTTCACCACCAGGTGCAAGGGGACGTCGGCATCATCACCACTGTCATCATCGTCATAATCCACATCAATCTTCATCTCGTTGTAATATCAGAACTCTAGTGGATCATCATGCATGTTACTTGTTTGATTCATCCATGTTTATCATCACCGCATTCATGCTATTTTGCTTCCCCTATGTATGAGTAAACCCCCTAGTTCTTAGGGATATGGATGAATCTTGGTATGTATAGGAGCTGAAACGTTAATATGTGATATTTTCTATTGAATGATTTAGTTTAATAGACTTCGTGAATGTTGTGAAGGCTCCTCCCTCAAAATTATCACCGAAAGGTCACAAAGTATATTACTGTCGTTTTAAGAGTTAGCGAGTGAAGGTAATTCGAGGTGACAGCAAAAGCCTTCACCCCTAGGTTTTACAATTGATTAGGGAATTACGGAGAACCTTAGTGAGGCCGCGTCCATAGAGAGACCCTTAATTACCGTAGTCGTAACTTGTTGCGGGAGACTACTGTAGTGGCATGCGTGGCACGAAGTCTACCTAGAGTAGAATGTGCTCTGTACCCGGCTATGCCCGGTGTAAACGTCAAGAATGGTGTAAGTGCATCTAGTGCCTCCTTTGTGGTTATGGACTATTGAAGACAAATGTGTTAAGAGACTAATGTGTTTGTGAGTATACATAGGTGAAAAGTCACAGAAGATGTTGTTTAACCATGAAAGACGACCCCTAAAATTGTACGTTTAGGTTGAATAAATTGGTGCGCCCCTTTGAAGGAATTGACGTGACGAATTGGAACGTGAAGATTTTGTTCCAGTAGTTTCTTTTTTCTTATATTGATTCATAGGGAACACCATACTGTTAAAGGGGGTCTAGGTCATATGTATGCGTATTTCCGAAGTGATGCTCAACCTACCTATTTCTTCGAGTGAAGACTATGAAAATCTCTTGAAGTGCAGTCGAGTTCCACAACAACAGAGACACAGTTCTTCTGTTCGTTGACGAAATTGGTCTGGAGGAAGAGTTAGGATTTCGCCGGTGTGATTCTCCTACCGCGAGAAATTTGAGAGTTTAAATTTCCTACCGTTGCCGGACTAAGGCGGTGCTCGAGTCTAAGCCCGTCATAAGTGTTGTGGCAACGGAGGTGCAAGAAGTGCTGAAGGTGGGGTAGTATCGATGTCATGGAGAGCGGTCTGAGGACCGGCATGTCATTGTCCAGTGACAAGAGTTCCGAGGTGGTGTACAAGTCATCCTTCATGTGTTTCTTGGTGTAGGATCGGAGCTAGAAGAAACACAAGGATGCTGAACAAAAGCACCCCATCTCATATGAGCTGGCGCTAGTCCAGCCTCACCGTGCTGCCGCCACCACCTATGTTATTTGGCTTCGCAATCCCCTCCTCCACGGCGGGAGGCATGGGTTTACTTGGTGTGGAGTTCGACGTCACCTGCGGCGAGAGTGGATGTCGCATAACTTTACAAGTGGGATCCACCAAGATACAGTGCCACGTAGGCAAAGTTTGCGGTTACATGCGAGAAATGCACCATATTAGCCAACTGATTGTACCAGAAATCGATTTCCATCTTTCGGCATGAAAATGAACATGCAAGCCAAGTTTAGGGACCACGGGTAAATTCATCTCTTAAATAATACAAAAGGCTTTTTCATCCTCCCACATCCTCCCTTTTACTCGTTGGATATCCACACACTACAGAGGAGCTTAGTAGTAGCGCTTTTTATAAGAAAGCGCTGCTACTAAAGAACGGTAGCGCTTGTCACCGAAGAGCACTGCTAATATCCATCTAGCAGTAATGCTTTTGTTATAAAAAACGCTACTACTATAGTTGCCAACGGTTGCATGGCAGTGTAGGTATACTAGTAGCGCTCTTAATTAAAAAGCACTACTACTATTGTATATAGCAATAGCGTTGTCCTCTGTCGAGCGCTACTGCTATTTTTTCAGGTGTATGTGTGGGCTGATATATAACCGTACAACTTTCTCATGTTGCGAGTGAAAGACATTGTGAGTTTTCCATGATCTTGCTTAAATACAGGTACGACTACTGAACTGAAATTAATCTTATCGTGCATATTCACTTGCAACTGGTACTCGTAAATCTACAACACATGTCATTAATGCAACACAGCTTGATCATGGATATAAAAAATGATTATTGTTCTTTGTATGCACAAATGTATTGGTGGTTCATCAATGCCATATGCATCTTGGCTATAGATATCCAAATTGTTAGTGTTTTATCTCCACACAAATACGTTGATCCTCCTATTGGACATGCTGGTCTTAGTGCCCTCTCAATTCACAAATATGTTAATGCTCAGTTTAGATCTTCTCGTATTAATACACTTCTAGCTTCTATTGGCTGGTGAATGCAACATTTCATTTGTATTAATATGTCTACTTGTTATTGCGGGGAATATTAATATGTCTAATGTAGCTTCATTAATGCAACTCAACTTGATCATGGTTTAAATGATCATTGTTCATTTTACGCCCTTGCAGAAAAAAGAAGGGTTCAGTGTATGTATAGATATATTGACATGATACCTGTTTTAGATAACCTTGCATTAATATGTCTAATTTCCATTTATGTTCTCTTTCCTCGTTCTACAGATTTCATATTTGTATTCATTTTAAGGGTTCTTCAAGATGCACATAATTTAGTCACTGGTTACAATCTAAATGTAAGAAAGCACATAATCTGTAGAAGGTGCAACCTATGTGTTATCCATGTGATAAAATTAAAATCAACATCCTAGATCAAATGTCCAAGTCAACTAAAAAAGAGATTTCCTTACAAGTAATGTCAAGCCGCATTTTCAAATCACAAACAGTTTTGAGCAATGAATGATCTCAAAAAAAATCATCCTGCCTGCCACCGTTTATCTCTTTGGATGTCCACATATTGTTTTTTTTCATGGTGAGCGTCTGTGCCAATAGATAAACTAACGAGTTTTTCATCTTGTGATCGAGTCAAAGATATTCGATTCTGTGTTTTTCATGATCTTGCTTGTACGTACGACCATGAAACTACTATTGTTATCGTGTATGAATACTTGCAACAGGGTGCTTCAGCGCCAGCACCGACCATGGATGCACATGAGTATGCATGGATGCATGCATGTAACGACCTGATCGCTCCTGCAGGTCAAAGTACATGTTTCTCTTAGGTCTGTGCACCATCAAGGCCTTGAACAGTTCCTTGATGAGTGTCAAGTGAGACTTCATGTCTCTATGGTGAACAGACAAACTTCAGCGGATATGTTGCTCTCATGGCACGGCAAAGACAAGAACAATAGATGGACTCTTGCCACTAGTAGTATTGATCCACGCTTGACACATGACTACTCATGGAGAAGACCCATTCCTTTATAACATTTCCCTTTTATTCAGTCTGTTTTGGTGAATCAGCAGTTAGAAGAACTTCTTCTTCTGTTAAAAATAGGTTTTCTAACCCAAATTAAAGTTAGATTTCACAAGGAGTGAACCAGTGGCATTGTTGTATCCCCTTGAAGCAGAGAAGACAAGGGTGCGACAATCATATTTCCAATTATCCAGCTGGTATTTTACAAGTATCCCTTCTTGAATACTCGGTTCAATAAATAAGTTGTTCACACTTCACAGCCATCCATGTGCATATACAGTAAGTTAATAACACAAAATCCGAGTAAATTTATGCCACAACAAGGTTTATTATTGTTATTTCAAATAACTGATGCGACAACAAATAATATTAATCACGGACATCATATGATATTAGTAAGGCGTTGTTGAGGATGAGAAGCATGTACAACTCCTCGTTTTCTTTGATGAGCGCCTCCGCACCAGGCATATCTGGAAGCTCTAACCAACACATGATGATAGGGTTGTAATTAATATCCACACAGTCGAGCAGATGCAAGAACTGTTGCCCACTCTTGTCACCTTGGTAGTCCTTGATCAGTCCGTGGCACACGTTGAGGCGTCTCACCACACCTTCATACTCCATCTCACAATAACTAAGAACGTGCATTGCCACTGTTCCCTTCTTGGCATCTTGCAGCTTTTGCTTGATCTTACCACTAGCGGCAGTGACACGGCTCTTAAAGATGTCGACAGTGACAAGCACTAAGTCACGGAGGTCCTTAGCCTCGGCACTTCGATTGTCCGACTGAAGGGTGGACAAACAGAATTCTTGCGTGATAGATTTGTTGCAGGGGTTGTTGATCGAGGCCTTCTTGCATGCTTCCACCATGAGCTTGGTCGCCTTGGGCTTGCCAGTGTCAGAGCCACTAGCATGAGTGGAAAAAAGGAAGAATATGATGGTGGAGAGGACGATGGTAGTCCTTGGCATTGCTACCATTACTACAGGGCTAGCTAGAAGCCTTGAAGTACTGAAGCGCTGAGAGGGAGGTGGAGAAAAATAGACAGAGAAGGATGTGTATTGCAGAGATGGATGGGTGGATGGAGGTGATGTACATGAGGCTGAGAATTCTTTATAATGCCTGCAATGGGGTATCATAAATGCAGTATGCAGCTTTGGTCCAGAATATGTGTACTATCGGTGTCCAGTAAATGTTGAATGCCCATTTTGGATCTCTACATATTAATGCTCTCTCTATGTTCACAAATACACAGATGCTCACTATAGATCTTGTTGTAGTAACACATATCTTACTTATATGAATCCATTAATGCAACGTAGCTTGATCAAGGATATCCCAAATGATTAGTGTGCACCGAATGCCCATAGATATGTTGATGCTCATTTTGGTACGTCTTATTTGCATTGGTGTTTTCTAAACATCATTTTGTATAACTGATTTGTTACTTCTACCTCCCTTTGGGGGACGATTATATTTTCCCTCATCAAGTCTATAATTGCTCATTTTTTCTTTGCAATTTTCGAGTAGTTACAAATAATTCTCAGGGAGCAGGCACTTAGTTAACTTGGTGACACAATAAATATTTTTGTTAAAATATCAAAGTTTTATATCTTAAATTTTTTTATTTCCAAGTCGATTATTGTCTGATGGGTTGACTTTTACAACAGTTGTATTCCCCCAGTTAAAAATCACAACTTATTTTAGGGATTAAATGATGCCAGCCGGACTAACATATCATTCGTAGGCACTGTCAAAAAATAAGCATGTTTACTGCCCACCGCCTAAGAAAATAAAAAAAAATTACCAATACCAACACGTCACAGTATGGGTTTATTTGGTTTCGATTCTCGTTACTACGTAGTAGGAAGGAAAAAAAAGAGCTATCGATCATAAGGAGGTAACCTGTATCATAGGTACATGATGCGCACGTACACGCCGGTATCTTATATTTTATATTTTATATCTTATATTTACTAATTGGAAGCACCTTTCAAGCCTTCTCATTAATCAACATTATAAAAATTAATTACACCGTTGTATTATAGAATTTACGTCTAAGATGAAAGGAGAACTTACGTAACATAAACTTGGAAGGAAAAAAGATATAGGGAAAGGAGAATAAAAATAGAAGTAAAACAAAGAAAATAATTTAGATGGGCCAGCCCATTATTGTTTGCCTTGTGCGAAATTCTGACTATTTATGGCGCTGTGCGGAAAATAGAGTTTTTCCAGCTGCATGGGCAGAAAAATAAGTGGGCTGGCTTTGCTGGGCCACCGCGCGTGGCCCACGTACAACAATTCTTTTTCTAGCAAACAAACGCATAAGACCTTTGTACCACCTCGGGTAGAAAGATTGTTTTTTCGACGGTGAACGGATGAAAATATAGGCAAAACGCACCTTGCTTCATTAGTAGTAGCACATATGCCCGTGCATTGCAACGGGAGAGATGTTTCTTTGGAGAAGCAATGGGAGAGATAATTGATGTATCCACCAAAAATGATCTCCATAGCGGTGTGATAGAGAGAGGAGTTGTGGTCTTCTAGCGGGTCATGTTTCTCCCGCCAGATATTGATAGTGGTGCACTTAGTCGGCATAGCGGCAACCATACAACTCGTGCATTTTTTTCCTTTGGGTCAGTCTCTGTCTCGGGGTTGTGTCTGCCTCTACGTTTGGTAGCTATGCGGCGACCTTCAGAGCACGGTTGCTTCGACCACTCTCTCTTATGATGGCGTAACCGGATGAATTACTAATTGTAGCGCTTAAATCCTGTTTCATTAGCATATATATTTAGCGCATAACCAGATATCAATGTCCCTTCTTTATTAGGGTTTATTTTCTTTGATTATTTTAGCGCTCACGTGCCCACAACTATTTTATTCGAGCCAAACCAACATATTCTCTTTTATTGGACCAAGAAAAAATTGCTCCCTCAGACGACTCAGTAGGGAGTGTGGTTGAGGCCCAATACAGCCTATATGACGCTAGTTGCGTAAAATAACGTGTGAGATGCACATCAGTTCGTGTATGGACCAACACACTGGTAGGCGCCAAGACGACCTATGTTAGGAAGGCACGGAAAAATCCAAAAAATAATGAGTTGAAGGATCAAAATCATGTCCTGAAAGAGCCGACTACGTGCTCATTGCCACTCGAAGAAACGAGTCCTACCAACCAATGGCCAGCTCAAACCTTTAAGATCATACTCCAATGTGAGATTGGATACAATTTTTTTAACTGTTT
Organism: Triticum dicoccoides; assembly: GCF_002162155.2. Taxonomy (NCBI): domain Eukaryota; kingdom Viridiplantae; phylum Streptophyta; class Magnoliopsida; order Poales; family Poaceae; genus Triticum; species Triticum dicoccoides. The sequence continues at coordinate 10,185,875 of NC_041392.1, forward strand.
AAAAAATATAAATTGCTGAATATTCCTGAAAACATGAATAATTTTTAAAATCACAAACACTTTTTGAAATTCTTTACATTTTCAGAAATACACAACAAAATTGGAAACCCTCAAAATTCACAAATTTATTTGAAATCATAAACCTTTTATAATAACATGAACACGTTTTGAAAATGTGATTTTGTTTGAAAAAGAAACATATTTTGAACATTCAAAACATTTTTTGAAAATGTGTTTCTATAAACTTGGACATTACTTTGAATTTGCGAACATTTCACTAAAACAAAAATATTTTTCATATTTGGAACATTTCCTAAATGCATTTTTTTTGGGAAAATCTCAAACAACTTTGGAAAACACAAAGAAAAAATGGAACATTTTTTGAAACGTGAACGAATTTTGGAATGAGAACAAAGCACTATTGGGAAAAGGCTAATTAGTGGCGCACATATTTTTGCTATTAATGGCGCACTATAGGTGCGCCAGTATTACCACGCCACTAGTAACAAATAGTAATGGCGCATCTATAGTGCGCCATTACTATGCCTAGAAGGTGCGCCATTACTATCTGACTTAGTAATGGCGCACCACATAGAAGTGCGCCATTACTAACAATTTTTTTTCAAAAAAAATATCCAAATTTTTTCAAATATTTTTCCCTTTTTTTCTTAATCTCAGGTCAATATGCTTAATCTCAAGTCAAATCGATCCTATTAAACCTTATTGATGTCTAGGACTTTGTTCATGTTCATGAGTGTGATGAAATTTCAAACTTCCCGGTCATATTACGTATCATATTTTGAAATGTTACTAGTGGCGCACCTAGCAAATGGTGCGCCACTAGCAAGTTTGATTTTTTTTGTTTTCCCCTCTCTAGATCCTAAAAGCCCCGTATCTTTCATTCTGTTAGGTTTTTGTGGATTCTGAAAATCTTGTAACTTTTCGAGTAGATGCTTTTTCATATATAAAACTTTTTAATCCGAGTTCATATGTAAAAGTTATGCCCATTTTACTAAATTCCAGAGAGATTTTGCAAATAAAGTCGAAATTTATATTTGTAAATTTTCCCAAAACCTAGACCACATATCACATGGAAAACTTATTTTCTTTTATTTTTTTGACATTTCCATCATTTTCTTTTTTTTTTCTAAAACTGAAAAGACGGTCCAGGGGGTGGGGGTGCAAAGAAAGTTAGTAATGACGCACCTTCACAAAGTGCACCATTATTATGTGTATGACTTGGTCAAACCTTGGTCAAAGTTAGTAATAACGCACTTTGTGTAGGTGCGTCATTACTAAGTTTGACATACTAATGGCGCACCTATGCAAAAATGCGTCATTACTAAGTTTGATCAAGGTTTGACCCAGTCATACACATAGTAATGATGCACTTTGTACAGGTGCGCCATTACTATGTCAACTAGTAATGACGCACTATCCTCTAGTGCGCCACTGCCAACAATTTTTTTTATTTTTTCTTCAAAACTAGTACTAGCGCACCACACACCAGGTGCACCACTAGTAATATGTCAATAATGTTGCACCTGTATCTAGTGCGCCACTGCATATATGGTGCGCCATTAATGTCCACATTAGCTATAGCCCTTTTCCTAATAGTGAAGATTTAATGTTCTGAACATTTTTCGAAAAGGAATATTTATTAACATCCCAAACATTTTTAAAAAACGGATTTGTGTGATATTATGAGTTTTATTGAAAATTTTGGTTTTACGAAAAAAGGGGAGATAAAGAAATAAACTTGAAAGTAAAAAAGAAAAAAGAAAAGAAAAGAAAATAGAAACCAATGGAGAAAGAAAAATAGAAACATAACACAGAACAAAAAAAAACGGTTCGACCGAGCTCGAGCGCCCGATGCGAATTTGTGACTATTTTGGAATGAGAACAAATATTTATATTATAAACTTTTTCAAAAAGGAATATATTTAAAGTTCTGAACATTTTTTAAAAAAATTGATTCTTATGATATTATGAATTTTTTGAAAATTTTGAATTTACAAAAAAAGGGAGAAAAATAAACTTGAAAGGAGAAAACACCAAAGAAAAAGTGAAAGAAATGGAAAAAAATAGAAACATATTTTAAAGTTCTGAGCATTTAAAAAAATCGAATTTTTATGATATTATGTAGTTTGTTGACAATTTTGAATTTACGAAAAAAGGAGAAAAAGGTCAACTTGAAAGGGAAAAAGACCAAACAAAAGGAGAAAGAAACGGAAAAAGAAAAACAGAAACATAACACAAAACAAAAAAAAGAATATATTTCAGCCCAGCTTGGGCGCCCAGTGCGAATTTACGACTATGTAACGCTAATTGCGATAAATAGGATTTTTCCACCTGCATGTACACGAAAATAACTGGGCTGGATTTCCTGGGCCAATACTGTGGGCGGCCCATGTACGAGATCTGGCGTTTTTCTTTTCTAATAGACAAACGGACAAAAAAATTGTACCACCTCGAATAGAAAAAAAATCTTTTCGTTGGTGAACGGATGAAAAAATCAAAGAAACACACCTTGCTTTATTAGTAGGTATAGAGGTATAGATATAGATATAGATATAGATATAGATATAGATATAGATAGTATTGATAGAAAAATGAAATTTTCCATCCATGCTAATCTTAACATAAATTGTTTAAGAATTCGTTGGTACACATAAAAACATCTAATGTGAATAATCTATGGTTCTTATAGTATTTGCTAGGATATCATGTATGTTAAAGGAAAGTCATGCATGCATGTGTCCATTATTGTGTATAGAAACAAAGTATTTATAATTCTACCATTCTTCCGTGGCAAAAACAAGCATGTATTCCTTCTTTTAGGTTAACTAAGAAAGGCTACAATAGAACACTCGACCTTTATGCCTTTTAGAAACTTCTAGATCACGAGTGCATGATGCACACAATAACTTTTGCGTTTGTAACTATGTTTTCTACCAACATAAAAAATATACCCTTATATAACCTTCATAAAGTAGCACATTCTTATTTCCACATATCTTCTATAAATTTGACGTGATTTTCCATCACACAGCGATATTTTTATACTTTTGTCACAAAATTGGACATAAACAATCAATCACAAAATAGTCAAAGAATTGTAACTTCATTGGATCCAATGTGCATGTGTAATAATAATAACCTATATCCAAATGATTGTTTGATATTTATAATTTGTCAAAAATATGTTATATCTGATATTACAATTGCTAGCCCGTGCAGGTGCACGGATTGACGACTAGTGATATGTAGATAGAATTAATTATGATTACCACTCAATAATTTTTCTTTATGGATATCCAAATTTATGTTTAGAATCAACATTTCTACTTCAATTTTTTCCGGGGATTTTTTTACTTAGTAAACATATGGATATTTAGAAATTTTTTGTGCTAATTGTGTGCTCTCCTTAGCCTATGTTACAATGCATGGTTTTCTCGGTTATTTTAGAAAATGCATGTACTTCTCTATCGCCAACTTCTCACAGATGGAGTTAAGTTTCGTAAAAGTTTAGAATGGCAGCCAACATGAAAAAAGATAAAAGTATCATCATTTGCACATTTTTTTTCACCTTCTTCACTATCTATATTTATGGATATTCACTTTGCGATTTATATTTTCCCAATTCGCTACAAAAGCGCAGAACAAACATTTTAGAAAATAAATGCAAAATGTGTAAAATAAAATGTGTAGGTACATAATTAAAAATCTTGGACGACGATAACTGCCACACGTGTGGCATCTAGGGGCTATGTGCCGCACGCCCCGTGTGGCATCGACACAGGCCCGCCCGCACGAGCACGTCCGCGTGCACCCCACCACAGCCCGCACGTTCGGTGTGCGGCGCAATCGCCCGCACTAGCACGTCCGGGCGAGCGACCTCACGGCCCGCACGACCCGTCTCGGCCCTCGCCCCTCCCCGCCTGCGAGCCACACGCCCCGCGTGGCAGTAACCACGCGTCCCGCCGCGATTGCCATGGTCTGAACCCTCTTCCATGTTCGTTTAACTGTAGTTGCCATGTTGCTGAACTGCAGTTGCCATGTCTGACAACTACAGTTGCCATGGTTGCTCAACTGCAGTTGCCATCTCAGGTCAAGTGTCGGATGCCATTTTTGGGCAACTGTAGCTGTTGCCATGTATGGTCTGGTCTACTACAGTTGCCATGATTTGAAAACTTTAGGATTTACAACCTACTAACACTAGACAGTTGCCATGTAGCACTACAAAAGCATGGCAAAAAACATGTTCAGGTAAAAGAGAGAGTTGCCATCTGCTTACAAGCACACTAGGGCAGTTGCCATGTACCCTGCAAAAACACATGGCAACTGATAGCTTTTGGTGTGTGGGAGAGGAGACGGGCATGTGGGCGACGATGGTATCTTTAGGAGTTGCCACCTACTAACACTAGACAGTTGCCATGTAGCGCTACAAAACAGACGTGTCAACAATAACATGTTCGGGGTAAAGAGAGTTGCCATCTGCTTATAATCACAAATAGGGCAGTTGCCACACACTAGCACTGGACAGTTGCCATTTAGCGCTACAAAAACAGACGTGGCAACAATAACATGTTCGGGGTAAAGAGAGTTGCCATCTGCTTACAATCACAAATAGGGCAGTTGCCATGTACCCTGCAGAAAACATGACAAATGACAACTTGGTGTGGGAGAGTGGGAAAAAGGGCAGTCATGGGAGATGGGGAACAGAAGTCGTGCGCGGCGTGCGGGCGCGACAGCAGTTCCACCGCACGCCCCGACTCGCAATCGGTCTCGTCCGAGGGAGAAACAGCGTGCGGGCGAACTACCTACACACCACACACCGGGCTTGTCCTACTTGGCACACCAAATCCAACTTTTGGTGTCAGGATTCATGCAAAAAACAACCAACGACAATCCAGGCGTGTGGGCGAGTTGAAGACGTTCCACGCGTGTAGGCGTTAGTGTTTCCGAAAATCTTATATCTCCGTCTCAAACAAACAAAAGCCTCCTTCCATAAGAAACAGCTCATACGTGAAACTCTTCTCGCCTATTAAAAAAAAGGAAAAGCATCCCTCCCCGAAAAAAGAGAAAACGTCTTCACTAGCTCCTGTACTTTTTTAGGCAACCACGTCTCCTCTATATGGCCAGATCTTTCAAGGCTTCTTACTAATCAGACCACTACGTTGTAAATTTATATCCAATAAAGAAAACCTGCCGAATCATAGATGGTCTCGTCCAAAAAAATGTCATGTGATACGTCCAACGTTGTCAAAAAAACATCCTCCATTCCTTAAAGAGAAAAGATAGCGTCCTTAGAAAAGCACTACCAATAAAAGGAAAAGAAAGACGGAATCCAATTGATGACCGATGAAACTCCATAAATAAAATCTTCTGTCGATCGATTTTAAAAGAAGAAACATCTGGCTCAGTTCCTCTACATGGCCGCATACTCCACTTCCTCTTCAATCCTGCTCTCCTACATGTGGCTGGTGGTGGCGATTTCTCTAACCGAAGGATATACCCAACTCGCCATCACCATCAAGTGCGCTCTCCCACCAGCAGGGCCAACAACAAACTGCAAAGGAACCTGACGACAGGTGCTGCGAGGTATGATGCAAGATCGACTGCGACCCCAAGCGGCAATCGATCTTCCTCATTGTTATTGTCACCGCGTCTCCTTCCATCCACCCCGGGCATCAAAGTTCACCCTATTTTATGATAATAAAAAAGTCCAACTACCAAGTACAAGCTCTAATAAGTTCTTCTTGGATTCATGCTCCGACAAGACTATGATCCAACTATGATAATAATGGATTAAGGCGCAGATTGCTAACACTTATCTGCATATATAGTACGTATGCATGTCTTTATTTTGATCTTAGAAAAAAGAGAAAATTAGCTATTAAAGCATCTTTAAATACATACAAATTACCGAAGTAACAAGAAAATATGGATGTACCATGCGCCACGAAGATCTAATAGACACACAATTATCTATGTGGTATAGGTATGTATACAGTATGGATAGAAAATATAAAAAAATGACATCCGTATTAAAAATATAAGAAATTCTTTAAGAATTTGTTTGTTGAGACTAGAACTTAAAACCGGAATAATCTATGGTGCTTATAGTAATGAGAATATACTACAAACTTTTGTTTGCCATCACACAATGACAATATTAATGAGGTTGTCACACAATTGGAGGCAAACAATCAAATAACAAAATAGTCCGAAGCAATGTAACACTGTTGAACCTTATGTCTAACAAAGATAAACATGCATGTGTGACAACAATAACCCATATCAACATATTATTATTGGCTGACATTTCTAATTTGTAACAACTTTGTTGTATGCAATATTAAAAGTGCTAGCCCGTGCATGTGCACGGGTTGATGACTAGTATAATATAACTCTGAGACATGCCTATATAACCTCTTATTTGCATACGTTCTTTTAAAACATAGCATAGACAAACCACATTACATTATAATAATGAATTTGTTTTTTCTCGGTGACAGGGTAACTGTTATTTCTATGTCGACCAGTTGTACCTTGAAAGAAAGTGTTATAAAACAATTATGTTACTCCCTCCTCCATCACTGTTTTCATTGACCAGAGCCCCCACTCCACACATATCGACAAGCTCGGAGTCCCGCTCATCGATATGATCGTATGCCATATCCACACAACTGGCGAGCTCATTGGAGCGTAGCCCGTCCTCGTCGCCTTGGTAATCCCTGATCGTGGCATCACATATGTTGAGGATGCTCACCAGTCATAATCCGCCTCACAAAAACTAAGGACACGCATTGGCACCGTGCCCTTCTTGCTTCATGTGTCTGTTGTCTTGGCGCACCCATTTCGTCCACCGCCATCCGTTTGTGTCGGCGCGGACAGAAAAGTCGGCCCAACGCGCCGACACAAATGGACGCGCGTCCGATTTCGTCCGCCTGCCTATCCATTTCCGGCCCATTTTTTAGCCGGATTTGCGTCGGCGGAGACAAAAGACGGACGCACGCGCTCACCCTCTCTCCTTTCCGGGCGCGCTGGTCGGTGGCACATTGGCCTCTCCACATCAAACAACACACCCTCGCCCGCCTGCTTCATCGCTGACGCCGCCGGTCATTTTTTCCGATAGAAAAATGATACATAGATAGTTTTAGCATACACAGATAAAAAAAAGATCAACTACTCGTCGCTTTCCGACTTCGACTCGGTAATGTCCTCCTATGACGTCTAAATGTAGGCGTCAGCATGCTGATCATCTTCAAAGTCTCACCCCGGCGTTTCTCGTAGCTTCAGTTTCAATTGAGCGGCCTGCTTGCGCGCACGCTTGTCCTCCCGATAGGCGGCTCGCTCCGTCCTCCTCACCTCCTTCTCCGTCCTCCTTTGCGTGTAGAACTGGCGCTCATTGACGATGTCCTGCAGAAAGCGTTCGCGCCACACCACCATGGCTTCCATGTCCATCTCGGTGATGGCGAGGCGACGCTGCCGCCTCCGGTGGACACGACGATCCTCGTCGGTGAAATGCCGCGGGAGAGGCGCGAGATCCTGCGCCGCTGGCTCGACACGTCAGGAAAATTCATATCCCAACGAGGCCTCAGGAGGCACGACGCCGCCGCGTCGTGCGCGCGGGCCGACTCCTCTGCGGTGTTGAAGGTGCCGAGGATGAGGCGTTTCTCGCCAAACCTGATCTCTGAGGAGAAGGCACCAGAGCGGCGCTCGCGGACTCCGCGAAAATTTGAAGCGCCCAGGCGGCGCATCGACATGGTGGCGCAGAGGCGGCGAGGCTAGTGATAGGGGGCGACACAAGTGGGCGGCGGACAGAGTGTGGAGGGAGCGCCTTCTTATAACGAGCGCCGGCCGCGGCGCGCGCGCGAACCTTTCCCGCGCGCTGGAGCACCGAAACCAGCACGCGCTAGGCCACTTTTCCCCCACGCGTGTGAACCTTTCCCGCGCGCTGGAGCGCCAAAACCAGGGAGACGGCATGGCAGCTGGCATGATCGAAAGCGCGTGCGATCATGAAGTGGGTCGGACCGTTGGACGCACTGCCGACCCAAATCTAAAAGAGGGCGGACGGCGGGCGGGCGGCAGACCCAAACGTACAAAAAGCGGACAACAACGCCGTCCATCTGGGTCGGCCCGTTGAAGTTGCTCTTAGGGGTGAACCTCTGTCTCCCGTAGGGCCCCATGTGTTTGACAACACATGGGGTGGCCTGTTCAGCACGCCAGTGTGAAAAATCATGACACAGGCATGAGGTAATAGTTAGTGGTCTACTCCCTACGCCTGGGAGTTATCACATCATAGGAGTAGGTAGCTCCAGTAGATAAGTTTCCCTATATTGGATAAAGATCAATGGAACGCCTCGTAGGTGTGAGTAGCGAGTTGCCAAATATATATGTTATACGGAATTAAATTATAGGAATCCTGCTAGCTGAGCAGCTGTGATTTTCCTTTTGAAAAGTAAGGAAATGGAATAGGGAGAAGATTTTGCATTTTAGAATAAAGAATCTGCTCAAGATGCTCTATAATATTTCCTGACTTGGGCACATCATTGTTTTCTTTTATTTGAGACGCAGATTGGAGCACAGCATTTGCTGGTAATTAAGCAAATGCATGATGCATGCCAACATGACACTTGGGAAAATAACAAGACTACACTTCCTACAGTAATACAGATTCACGCGTAAGGTCAAGTCTAAAAAGATGTATCGGGATCAGCTTCCATTTCATATACTCCATGGTGGAATATGATGTCACGCTTGTTATCAAGGTTTTGGATCGGGAGTGAACAGTGGACTAGACAAACCAGTGTGCCAGGGTGGTCCAATAGTAGAAATCTTTACATAAATTTATTTATTTTCAAAGAAATAATTTTTCTACTACACTATATACATGCTGTGGGGAAAATTCAGGGTGGTCCATGTCCACCCCCTAGCTAAGCCACTACGAGCGGACCTTTTCTCTAAAGGGGCACCAAAATTCGAGGTTACTAAGGTAACCACGAAATACAAAAAAATCAGACGAAATTAGAAATCATTTTAAGTTGATATAGATAGTTATTTATCTTTACCTAATAATAAAGTATAAAGTGCGTCTACCCGTTCACCATCATCCAAATTACCCTCGAAGTTGGCGAGAATTACCCACTAATGCCACCTGTAAGTGGCAAAAATAATTCGCTTTTTTCCATGCTGGTTCAATATGAAGCTATCTTCTTATGTGACACAAGTACATGCGCATCCCACCGGCTAGAGGTTCGATCCCATGTTCTCCCCATTCTATCTCCCTTTTCTCTCTTGTTGTTAGAGGGTTGATTGCGCCAGCCCAGCACGGCCTTCAACTCTCTTTCTTTCCTTTCTTACAGACAGTTTTTCTTTCTTTCGGCTTTATTTCGAAATACTTTAAATATTTCTATGCATTAAAGAAATGTTAAACTTCTCTACAAAAAATATTTCCACTATATATAAACAAATGGGTAGTGTGTATGGAAAGCAAAATTAGGAAAATAATAACGTAAGTTTCTGTTTTTTTGAAAAAAATTAAGCATGCATTTAAATAAATTTAAATGTGTACAAAAATTGTTTATGATGTATACAAAAATATACAATATGTTTAGAACAAAGTAGACATAAAAAAGTATATGTCTTCAAAAATATTAATCATGTATTTGGACGATGTTAACCATGTACATAAAAATGATCATGATGTACACAAGAAATATAGAATGCGTATAGGAAAATTGGAAATCAAAAAACTTATGGTTAAAAAAAGTTGAAAACTAAATTGGAAAAATGTTATACTTGTATATCTAAATGTTTGTCATGTATACAAAAAAAATACTGTGTTCATGGAGAATATAGAGATAAACAAAATATTTTACCAAATGTTAATTAATTATTTAAAAATGTAATAATTTATTTTTAAATTTCTAAATGTGATATAAAATGTTTCTGGTATATAAAAAAAAATTATAGTGTATATGAGCAAACGTAGACATAAAAAATATAAGTTCTCAAAAATATTAATTATATATTTAGAAAATGTTAAACATGTATATAAAAATTATTCTTGGCGTATAAAAAATGTAGAAAGAAAACGAACAAAAACTATAAAATTGAAAAAGAAACAAAAAAAGCAAAGAAAGCAAAAAAATAGCAAAACCCGTAAAACCAAAAGAATATACCAAAAAATAAGAAAGAAAAAACAAGAATGATAAAAACGTGCTATCATTAATTACTAACATGTACTTTGTTATCTTCATCACACTACAAATATTTGTTGGGCATCATCAAGGACGAACGACAACAAATGCGTAATGAGATACCTCCAACTAGGTAGATATTTTTGTTGTCTAATAAGTTAAAAACATCTTGAGTACACTTCAAAAATCATCCCATTTTTATATTTTTACACAACACCACTTATCATGTTATTTGTCATGTGACATCGTGAAAGATTTCAAGGGATTTACTAATGTCTTGAGAGTGTGTATGAGGGGTGACTTTTTCTCCCCCGTTGAAAGAACACAAAGCCTGCCCTTCTTCGGAAAACACACACACACACACATACACACACAAAGCAAGCCCTACCGTATTGGCTGTTCACCCTTAGCTGCCGCTTGGTCAAACGTCGCGAGTTTGACGTTCTTACCTTTTGCATCCTCTAAAAGAAGTAAAAATGAAAGCGATGAGACTCGAACCCGAGACTTGCTGCTGCGGAAAGCTTGGCTTTGCCACCTAGGCCATGACCTGTCATGATGTTCAATAAGAGATGCCACGTATTTAACTATGAGGTGGGCGTTTGAATTCAAAAGTTTCAAAATATTTGAGATTTTTCG